>NW_017728996.1:43710380-43724854 GCF_001723915.1 Gavialis gangeticus | reverse complement strand
CTCTCTCTCTCTCTCTCTCTCTCTCTCTCTCTCTCTAAGAGTATCGGGTAGTGTATATATATACTGTTGTGCCTTGTTACTAAAGCATTCCCTCCGAAGTCAAATCTTACCTGAGTAACAGTGAAAGCCATTGGTGTAAAATGCTTATAAAACCAATCTCTCCCAAAAGCAAATTTGTAAATCCTGGTTTATATTAATCTTGACACGTCAACATCTAAATCTCTGAAAGGCAGTAAGCAGACATCTCTAAATGAAAGAAACTTTCTAAAAATTTCTAATAAATTGAAATCCTAATATTTAATTTTGAAAACGTTTATTCCAGAAAGAGTAAAATTAAAGCATATTTATTTTGTGCTGCTGTATTGCAGAATAGTACATCTCATTACAATGCTGGAACGTGGGGAATAGTCCAAGGGCAACTAAGACCATTATTAGCACCACGAGTCTACACGCTTCCCATGGTACGCTCCATAGGAAAAACCATGGTTCAGGGAAAAAACTACGGGCCTCAAATTACTGTAAAAAGAATATCAACCAGGTCAGTATTATTTTCAGAAGTACCCTTGAGACATTCAGAACATCTTGGCATTTGAGCATTTTCAAATGCAGTTTGAGTATAGCTGTCTAAATATATAACTATTTATTATTTCTTTTATGATTTGTTGTGACTTAGAGTATACAAGAGTTACATACCTGTGAATTACATTGTTAGCAATTTCTTTTTCTTCAAAGAGGTCGGAAATGTAAGCCTATTTTTGTACAAATAGCAAGACAAGTGGTAAAGTTGAATGCTTCAGATCTTCGCCTCCCTTCCCGTGCCTGGAAAGTGAAACTGGTTGGAGAAGGGGCTGATGATGCAGGGGGGGTGTTTGATGACACTATTACAGAAATGTGCCAGGTATGTGAAGTACGTTAAATCCCTTAGGTATTTGTTTAAAGCACTGAAGTTTTTCTTTTGTGGGGTTTCATTTTCCCCTTCCGTGATCTCATTCTGCTTTTACCATGCATTTTGTCACTTCTTCCCATTCAGTGGCCAGCCTGAATGCTAAACTGTTCTCATAAGAGAAGGCAAATCCTCCTTCTCAGGGCATACCTTGGACTGTCTGAGAAGCTGTGTTGTAACTACTGCTGCAACAGTTCAAAGACTGCAACAGGCCTCATTAACGCTGATATGCCCCTTCTGCAACATGAGAGAACAGCTGTGTGGGATCTGCAGGCTCCCATCCTGGTCAACCAGTATTTTTAGTAGAATAATTCTCTTGGAGTCCATGAATCCCTCCCTGCAGCCTCTGACAGTTGCATCTTGATTATGATCCCATTAAGTGTAATCACTGTATGGGCTACATTTAACATAGCCAAAAATAATACAGCAGTCTGAGCTATGCCGTTATGGTAGCAGCGCCACTGTTTTTCCTAGGAATGATGGCAAAAATAAATTGAATTTAAATAGCATTATAAATTGGGTATGTATTTCTGGTTTCTAGATTATTATATGATTTATCCTGACAGAACTAGAAGACAATATTATATTTAGTACATGTTGATTTTCTAAATAAAGCTTGAAATGCTTCCTCTGGCAAGTTGATTTTCAGTATAACACAATGTTCTAAGCCTTAATGCTGAAGAAGCACTTTCCTTTTTATCTTTAAGGAACTTGAAACTGGAGTAGTAGACCTGCTTATTCCTTCCCCAAATGCTTCAGCCGAAGTAGGCTATAATAGGGATAGGTAAGTTGGACTAGGTTTCATTTTATTACAGAATATAGGCCAACAAAATTTAAAGGAAAAGCTTTTTGTATTGATTCTTTGATAACTTTTGAGGCTTCCTAACTGCTCCTGGAGAATATGGCCTCCCCTTCTATATTCACAGCTACTGATGAAATTATGAGGGTGTGGGAAGGCATAATATCAAGGTATGCATATGCAAATAAAGGCTCCAAAGAAGTAGCCTCCAGAAGAATGCTGGTGCCATAAATTAAAGCAATACTGAGGGTGCTGTAGCTTGTGGCCAATTTTGGAATGTGGCAGCCTTTGGTATTTGGAGGGTGAGAGGACACTAAAGCTACCCTCTCATACCAAATGCTGCTGTGGTGCTCTTGAACCTGAATATTTTTTGTCTTCTAGCCAATGCAAGGGTGAAATGAGTAAGAGAAGCTGATTCTAATAAATTGTTTACACTGTTTCTGTGCTCTTTTTAGGTTTCTTTTTAACCCTTCAGCATGCTTAGATGAACATCTGATGCAGTTTAAGTTCTTAGGCATTTTGATGGGCGTGGCTATTCGTACCAAGAAGCCTTTAGATCTTCATTTGGCCCCAATGGTCTGGAAGCAACTTTGTTGTATCCCACTCATTTTGGAGGACTTGGAAGAGGTAGATCTGCTCTATGTGCAGACCCTCAACAGCATTCTTCACATTGAAGACAGTGGGATTACTGAAGAAAACTTCCATGAGGTAAACTACAGGGGCAGCATACCCCCAAAATAATCTGAAACCAGTTGTTTTCTGTAAACTAACCTTAATTCCATTACAGATTTATTAGGAAAATGAAGTGGTCTTTATAAATCAGGGTAATGGACACTTTATAACTACCTCAGATTGGCATTTCCTTCAGATATCCAGTGGACATGTCTACACGTGTGCATTTACTGCACAGTCACCCAAATTACTGCTCAGTATGGGCCCATACTGCGCAGTAAATATGGTGACTTATGCCGACTTGAGTGTAAATTTGATACTGGCATCATGCAGTATCAAATTTATGCTCAATTAGTTACTGCTCAGTAATTCATGTATAGATGCCTTGCTGCACAGTAACACTGTGTATGTGGACTAACTTGGGACTTGTTTTAGTCCCAAGTGAGTCCACACATGGCGTTAATGCGCTTTAATGCCTAAACGCATAGATGCTGGCCTATTCCTGCTTACTGTGCAGTAATTTAGTGCACAGTAAATTTAAGCCAGGGCAAATGCACGTGTAGACACGCCCAGTGATTGATAAGTTTTAATTCCATTTTACTTGAGTGACTTTATCCTGAATATATTTTTCCTTTTCTGTTAATAGATGATTCCTCTAGATTCTTTTGTTGGCCAAAGTGCTGATGGTAAAATGGTTCCCATAATTCCTGGTGGGAACAGTATCCCACTTACCTTTTCAAACAGAAAAGAATATGTGGAGAGGGCAATTGAGTACAGACTTCATGAAATGGACCGGCAGGTAGGACTCTTGCTTTATTCTACCAGTTTTCTTAAAATAAACACTATCAGAGTATGCCAAGAAATAACAGAACTATGTTTGCATGTTGCTTAGATTTTCTCTTTGTTTTTTGCAAGTACTCCATATCTTTTAAAAATGTGCTACATCTCGGGTTTCACCCAAACATCCAGAACACCAAGGAAAGGCACAAAACTACTGAGCAGCAGACCTTGTTTTATTTTCATTAGACTTGCCCCATTCAAAACATTAAATTGACTACCCAGTATTATGCCTTTACAGCACCACATATTCTGGCCTGGGCCATCCCTAGCAGGGGGCCAAATCAGGGAGACTGCCCCAGGCTCTGCAGAGCTGGGTGGAGTGGCCATGGCTACTCTGTGCTGCTGCTGCTGCTGCTGCTGCTGGCTTTGCGTTGAGCCACTCACTACCCCCTCCCCCGCTGCTGCTGCCAATGGCACTGGCAGCTTCTTCGGGTCCAGAGAGCATGGGATTGGAGCGGGGCCGGGGAGGGGGTAGTGAGTGGCTCGACGCAAAGTGGCTCGATTTGCCCCAGGCCCTGCACCCTTCTCAGGTCGGCTCTGATTCTGGCAAAGTCATTTGAGTACACGGACATTTGTTTAACTTATTAAATATATTCTGTGGATATACTTTTACATAACATTTGCCTGATCTGCTTTAAAATAGGAACTGCAAACACTTGTACATGGATTGAAAAATTGTTCACTACTTTACCCAAATACCTTTGTCCTATGATTTATACAGTAATACTGTGTTATGTGAGCCTTATGTCTTAGTATAACAACAGTAAGATAGGGAAATGCTTTCCCTCTTTCTCTGTAGATTAAAGTGCACACAATGGAATAGCTGTTCCATTTTAGTGCAATAGCTTCTAAACATGAAGTCCTCAAGTCTTGCAGATCCAAGAGGGACCATTAGCATGACTTCATACCAGTCCTAGTAGTGTTGTATCAAAAGTTTTTGGTTTAGCAGCTCCTCATTAGTGCTGATCACTCTTTAGTTTTCTTTACAAGATATTATCTGAGACTTCCTTAGTTTACAGGTGTTATAAAAACGTTTTTGCCAAAAAAAGGTCTCTGCAATGGTTCTCTATTTTATGAAGGGGGTTATTATCCTCTGGATGTAGGTATGCATGAATATACAGTATTTGTTAATTTAAGGTGCGACTTAAACCTGTACTCTTAGCTGCATTGTCAGTGTGTGCATTCAATCTCAAAATAATAGCTTTACATAAAGGGGTTATAGTAAGGAGCAACGATAAATGTAATGTCACTTAAAAAAACCCAAACCTTATTTTTTCTGAGTTACAGGTGGCTGCTGTGAGAGAAGGAATGTCTTGGATTGTCCCAGTTCCATTGTTGTCTCTTCTGACTGCAAAGCAATTGGAACAGATGGTCTGCGGAATGCCAGAAATCTCAGTTGAAGTTCTGAAGAAAGTTGTGCGGTACAGAGAGGTTGATGAACAGCATCAATTAGTTCAGTGGTTCTGGCACACTCTTGAAGAATTCTCAAATGAGGAGAGAGTTCTTTTCATGAGGTTTGTGTCAGGAAGATCTCGATTACCAGCCAACACTGCTGATATTTCCCAACGATTCCAAATAATGAAGGTTGATAGGGTAAGATACTGTTTTCTTAATCCATTGTTCATTTCTGGCCAGTGTAAATCACTCCCTTGGCAATAGGTGCCAGGTTTCCCCAACATTAAGCTCTCAGACAATACATTGAGATCAGCTCATGACTGATAGTCAGGAGATTTAATTATGTATCAAAGCATGTATTACTCCATGCTTAAAACATGTCAATTTAAGTACTTAATGGAATTCAGGATCATACCTGCACCACATGGTGTGAATCACTGCACCATATTTTATCTAGCTATTTCCTATTGTAATACATTTTTCCTTTTAATATTTAAAAAAGGAAAAATCACAGCCCTATGTTGTTGTTTCTAAAATAGTTCCCAAGCCATGTACTGTTGTTGAATAGTACGCAAGGGCATTTTGTAAGGGGCACACATCACAGCATTCCCCTTCATCCCTGTCCTTTTCATTTACACTTGATGATTAAGGTATATGGTGATCTGTGAGAAATATTAAGAGTGAAGTGATTCATTGGCCCAGACTTTTAGGAAAAACTGTTTAAAGGCTATTAAATGACATGTCAGTTTAAATATCATGACCTTCTGCTGAGGTCTGTAAATCCTCATGAAGAATTGGCATTATTATATATTAAACGCTGTTCAATCTAATTAAATCATGTTTTAGTTTGCTATTATGAAAAATACACTCAACATACTATGCGAGTGAGTGACTTCAGCAAAACGAAGATAAATAGTTCGGCTCTCACTGTTGGCCATCCAGTGCATCTCTAAATCAACTAAATCCCTAATCTTACCCATGTTGAAACCCATTAGATTCAAATACCACCCCAGGAAAAGAGTTGTTTCTTGCTAATTCACAGATGCACTGTTTGAAAATTGATTTCAGCTTTTTCTTAATTTTAAGAACAAACTTTAAACAATTTTTGAACTAACTTATGAACATTTAGTCATGAAGATTTAAGGTTTCACATATCAACAGGAATAGAGAAAGTATTCCTAACTCAGGTATATTAAAAGTCCTTTTACAGGGACATGTCTGTGACACTTTGAGAGGTACATAGTGGAAGCAGTAGTGTTCTAATTACTTCCAAGATGAATTGGGCCATGCCAACGTAAGAAATTTAGGAATTATTGCTTGGCAGAATTAATCGCATGGCATTATGGGTGAGGGGTGCTTCTTTAAAAGGTTTTTTGGTTTGAAAAAATTTGAATTTGTTGCACTTTAATTTCTTTTATAGTCTTAACCATGTCCTACCTTTTGTCCATTTCCTACAGCCTTACGACAGCTTGCCTACCTCACAGACTTGTTTCTTTCAACTGAGGCTCCCACCTTACTCCAGTCAACTAATCATGGCAGAGCGTTTGCGCTATGCAATCAATAACTGCAGGTCTATAGATATGGACAATTACATGCTCTCACGTAATGTGGACAATGCAGAGGGCTCGGACACAGATTACTAACTTTCTGTGAACAAAACCATCTTCCTTTTATTACAAATAGTGCCCTAAGTCCAATTTCAATGTTTATGCAATTTTATGGTAACCATAGATGTTTTAGGAGCATAAAAACAGACATTAATAAGCAGTGGCCACATTTTAGTTACTCTAAATGTAACAAAAAATTAGATGTTTTTATTTTTTTGTGATTGTAAAAAAACAAAACAAAAGGAAAAAACAAAATAGTGCGCTCAGTAAATTTTTCTTCATATTTTGGTCACTTTTGATAAGTTTGCATGGAGCCATTTTGGTGCATTTTTGTTGGGAATGGTACATTTGTAAGCCCTCCCAGTGAACATGAAGAGTTGTACATTGTGTATAATTGTTCATTAGCAAGGACAGTTTTACATGAATATTCATATATTTATTTTGTTTTAATTTGAATTGCCTGTGCAGGGTTCCTTATGCAGAGAAAATAAAGCAAATTCAAGAATCAGTTTTTTTCTTACGTGTTTGTCAGCTGTTTATTAGCGTGAATGTTTACAAATGTTGATAGTGAAGTTGCTTAATTGGCCAATTTTAACTATATGGGGCTGTATAGAAAGGTTGTTTTAAACCACTTAAAATGTTTAAAAATAAGTCACGAAATATGTAGTTATTGTGCCCTAAATGTTGAAAGTATGCCAGCATTTTAACACTGTAGCACGGGCTTCTTGAGTTCCGCTAGTGCTTGCCACCTGTACAACTGAAAACTATTTGATTTTGACAGCTCACTTCCTTCTTGCCTCTCATTTCAGTAGCTCTGTTTTTCCTCCAAAATAGCTTATGTTGATAGTTCTAAGTCATTACCACTTCGAGACACTGAGAATATCTTTTAAAACTATTTGTCAGAAAAAATACAGAGGGATCACTTTGAATCGGAGCTGAGGGAGGTCGGTTTTGGACAGAGGACAAAGAAGAAGAAATCTACAAATCTCTTTTAATTGGTGGAGGATGCAGTTTTATAAAGGGTATGCATTTTATTTTATTCTCTATTTCTAATACCGCAAGTCACATATGTGGTCATGTCTTGATACAACGAGAACAATGTATTGATTATATTAGCAGTGTGCATAATTGATAGAATGGTAGTGTACTTTATGAAAGGTAAAATCTTTTGGAGTGTAGCTGAAGAAAGGCTCTAGGGTAGATGTTGCTCCCACTATCTTAGCACTACAGCAGAATCGTGCCAAATCAGTATCATAATTTCCCACTGTATTTCACTTAAGACACAGGAAATCAGAAAGTTGAACTATAGCAAAAATGATAATTCTGTGTTGAAAGCTTTCTGTTAGATTTAGGCTCAGTGTTGGTATTTGGAAAGAACTCAGAGGGCCTGTCAACACAAGTTGCATACTGCACAGTAGCTTAACACTGTGGAGTAGCATGCCAGTCAAAACCATGTTAATAAGCTACTGCGCAGTGTTACTAGGTTACCACACAATAACCGTCACAAAAAAACGTGCACCAGTACTATTTCATGGCAAGTGTAGTTACGGTGCGTTCAGTTAGTACTTCATTAAGGAAGTACTAAACTAAATGCACAGAACTATGGATCATTAATGAACATGTAGACATGCCCAGAAAGACCATGACAAGTCAGAATGCTTTTCACTGTGGATTCCACTCTGACCTTTTTGGATTTATCTTGTGAATGGTGTGTAGGTACTTGCACCCTGTGCCACACTTACGAGGATCTCATAACACCCAGGTTGAAAATTGTGGCCTTTAGGAAAAGAGAATGCTAATAAGCCTGGGGTATTTGTTGGTTTGCCATTTGTTATTCATCCCATATCTTTCTTGATGAAGAGAAGTGAAATCAGATGCTCTTAAGTCTGACAGACTTTTATAGCTTAGTCATTTGGTGATACAGTGACTGAAAGTGCCAATATTTCCTTATGCTACAGTTCTAAAACTAAGCAGTTTAGTTTTCCAGGGTATTCACAGAGTCTATATTTCAAAGTGTGCTTATTATTTCTGTCTGATTTATAATCTGAATATCTATGATTAAACCCTGTAATGTTCAAAGTTGTCTGGTAACTGCTTGTTAATATTTACCGTGCTATCAGTGCAAAAGATAGAAAGTTATTTCCTTTTTTCCTGCCTTTTGCAATGCAGTATCACTTAGCCTTTGAATTATTTCTTCGTTTGTACTGCTTAGGTAGTCCTTTAGATTGTCTTAAGAAAAATCGAAGTTTTTTTAAAAAAAAAAAATGAAGTGCATTCAGAAGTTGCCTTTATTGTTTGATTGATACTAGATGGACTATGGCATTTCAGTGAAAATCTGAAGACTCTTCTGGGAATTGGTTGCCACATTATGTAATGGAACTATAAGAAACTTTAAAACTACTACACTTTTTAAAAATAATTTCTAATACAGCTTTTATGTGGGCATGTTTGTTTGTGCTGCCATTCCATTTCTACTTCTTGTGAAATAGTGCAGACGATATCCCTTGTTGTACACACCTGGTAAGTTAGCACCCAAGCACTACTTTGTGAAGAGTAATAGTTTGCTTATTATGAACAGCATTTTGAAAGAATCCTGAAAGTTTTGTACAATCCGAGAATCGTAATCTTCCATTCTGTTATCAAATATAACCACTGCATTACTAATGGTACTAAAACTACAGTATTTACTGAAATACAAGATGATCCTGAATATAAGACTACCCCCCAGTAATTAGATTATATGTATGGAAATGTATAAATGTGTTTATAATCGTATTGGAGGGTTTCTTGAACCCTGCCCTGCCCCCTCCCCCAGCTACAGCAGGAAAAGTGTGTGTGTGTGTGTGTGTGTGTGTGTGTGTGTGTGTGTGCGCGTGCGCGGGGGGGGGGTTGTTGTTAAGTGGCTCCCTTGCCATGTGCCCTACTCATTTCTTCCCCCTGCAGCTTTCTTGCTACTGACACCGCTATCCCAACTCCCCACATGCTTCTTCCCCCCTCTCTCTTTCTCCCCCTGCTCCCCCCACTCTCTCCGTCTTCCCCCCACCAAACTCCTCAGTCTGCCTCCCTTCCCCGCCCCCCCCCATACAGCTTGTGCTGCTCTGTCCTGGAGCACAGGTCATGGAAGCTAGGCCCTTGCCTAGCCATGCAGTAGTGTCATTGCTGCTGATTGGCTAGGGAAGGTAAGGAGTTTCTGTGTGCTGGGTGCCCCAGAGAGACCCCAGACTAAGCAGGAGCTGAGCTGCGCCTGACAGTACGGGTGCGAGGGAGGGGGGCAGAAGCTGCAGAGGAGAACCGGAACTGGTGGGCAGGAAGCTACTGTGGGTCTGACTTTGGCCTCACCCCAAGTTCAGGGCCAGAGTCAGAGCCACAGCAGCTGCCTGCTCCTCCCCCTCCACTTTGTATGCAGATATAAGACAAGGGGCTTTTTCCCACATGCTGATTGGGGGGAACCTTGATTTATATTCGAGTCAATATGCTATTTAACATGTTATCTAGCACAGCTGTTGTGGTCAGACTGACTTTGCATTTACAAATTCTCCATGACAATTGAGGGAAATGATGATTATGGCTATCCACAAAAATAAGCAACCAGAACAGACGAGATTGTTGCAGGATTTCCTTTTTTTTTTTTTTTTTTAACAGCTAGGGAATTAGGCATTTGTTCTGAAATGTTCTCAAATGTTTGGGCCAGAGGAAAATGGACCACATAAACATAATTAGGGCCATGAGCAAATGTGTCTTGCATGTGCGACACGTAGGGGGTACACATGGGGGCATGTGCACCCCCCTGCAAAAAGGCACCGCCAACACTGTTGGCAGTGCCTCAGGCAGTTGCCACTCGCCACCCCACTGCTAGCACAACCGGTGGCATCTGCGGGTGGTGCATGATTGCCCCTGGCCCCCACTGATGCTGCCAGCAGTGCCTGCAGGTGGTCACCGACCCATGGTCAGAGCTCGCCAGCTCTGGCAGCATCTGCAGGAGCTCACCATCACCAGGCTCCCACCACCGCCAGCACAGCCGTGCCCCCCAGATGCCAGGGACACATGCTGTTCATGGTGTCTTGTATCTATAAGTTTTTAAATATGTACTAATACAAATGTCCAGTGTGTGTAGCTTTTTCATTTTTAGGGTCTCTGTAGATTTGATGTAGTAAACTAGGTTCTGGTTTATTAGGACAGCTGTAATCTATTTCTAATCATGTGGCTTATAGCTAGATTTCAGGCTTGTTTCTGTTTAGTCTGCGCAAGGTGAAAAATCTCTCGCCCTTCCAGCTTTCGCATTATAACCATTTTGAGTAGCACAGCAATTTCATTTCTTAAGTGGCCGCTTAGGATAATTGTCCCTCTCCTTTCTGAAGCCCTCTAATTTTGTTGTTTAGCTTGTAGGACATGAGTGCTATTCAGATTCAGAGGGCTAGTGCAGTTGATGATTATTGAAGTGTCGTGCTATTGGAGTGTCTCTGTGGATGGAAACAGGTGCTGTCCTTGCGCTGCTATAATTTTTTATGGCAGCACAGAACTGAAGAAAACAGACATCTATGCCCTTTGTTGTACTCCAGTTGGTCAAAAGAGGTGGTGCAACAAGAGGTGATAATTTTTTTTTTTTAGCCTTATGTCTAAGAATATCTGTTGCCTTGTGGCATAATAACTCACTGGGCTGACAGCCCAGCTCATCCTCCAAGTATCCCAGTTTGCACTGCTTTGATTAGACTCTGACTTTGTCTTGTCATGTGACCTCTGACCACCAAGCTCTACTGCCCAGGTCCCAAATGTGCCCTGCCACCTACAGATTGTCCTGCATGGAAAATCAGTTAACCATTTTGCTTGTTTGCCTGGGTCCCCTCCCAGCACCCTGTGTTCTTTGTACTGGGTACTTGGCCATGTTCAAGCACAGATTGAAGGAGTTGCAGCACACAGCTATGTGATTTTTCTTTACTGCACAGTAATGTGCTGGACCCAGCACAGCCTTGCTGCAGGAGGTTGAGCTGAGCCTCCAAGTGACCTCCCTTCTCCCACCCACTGCAGCCCCAGAGCAATGCTTGGCACTTAGCTGAGGATTCCCTTCCACCAACACAAGCTCTCATCTACTCCCCCTTCCCCTCCCACCATAACATGCCCCTCCTGTATGCTGCCACCACTGCCTCCTGCCTACCCACACTGGAAAAGAGTATGCCAGAGCATAGCTTCAGCCATTTAATTTGACACATGGCATTATTCTACAGTTCTCCACTCTCAGCCTGCAAAAGTGGTCTGCCGGTATGCCTTGAATGCCAGCTACCATGTGATCAGCTGCTGTTTGTGAATTTGTGGGCATGGCACTTGCTGGGGTCTGAGGTTGCTTCAGGGGCTTGAGCAGAGGCTCTCTCTTGGCTTTGCAGATGTGCTGCACACATGCAGGGTATGTAGCTATGGCTGGCATCCAGACATGTCCTGAAACACCTCCAGGAGGCAAGCAAGGGGTCTGGTTTACACCCAGCTGTGCCCTGCCCCAAGGGTGTGGGCTCATCTAGGAGACCACAGAGGGTCCAGGCACCTGGGCTCCTGCAGATGCTCAGTTAGCATCTAACAAGGCAGTGGGGCACCTGCCAGCTGGCTCTCATGTCTGGGGCAGGATGGGGCAAGATTGCCTAGGGCAGAGAGGCCTTTTAGGGGAATTTAACTTTTGGAAGGCAGAGAGAAGACGGCATCTGGGCTCCAACAGCTCCCCCTGCATGGGAGCCTGGACATACGGGTTTTCTGAGAGGGGAGTGGGGGCTAGTGGAGATGTGGGGAGGTGGAGCTGGGTGCCTGCGTTCTCTGAGGGCAGTGAGGGCCGGTGGATTAGACCATGAACGTCTGGGTTCTCTCCTGGTCCGGGAGCAGAGTGGGAGCTAGACATCTGGGTTCTTGGGAAGGGAGTTGGTGTTGGTGAGATGGAGCTTGGAAGCCTAGAGCCCTAACACACAGCTTTCCTCCTCCACGTGGATCCCTCCTCTGCCCTCCTCCTGCTGCTGCACGCCTGGATTGCCCAGCAACATGCAGAGGGAATGCAGCAGGCTGCAAGGGGAAACCATCACCCTAATCCATACACTTAGCATGGTCTCAGCCAGCTGTGGCTGGTTCAGGGCTCTCTCATCCCCTCACCTCAAGCCAGAGAACACAGGGGATTTGGAGGTGACCCTGTGGCACCCACTTCAGATGCCATGTGCCAGGAGAGCATTTTACATGGCTCAGTTGTAGGCAGGAGCTGGAGAAAGTCTAAATTAACCAAACTTAGCCTGGTTAATTAATATTTTCCTACAGTACCTGGTCTCCAGTTCAAAGCTCTCACCCAGCTGTTTTGCAGCCCTCTGAAGGAGGCTTGGATCCCCAAGCAGCGGGGGACTGGGTGTGACTCTGTCCATGCTTTGTCTGTTGTCTCAGGACCCGTGCTGGTAGAGGGGTGGTGATGCATCCAACCTCTGTGAGCTGCTTTAAAAGTGCCGTATGCATTTACCACAGTGGTGTGATTTATTTTGACATGTTGAGGCACAATCTGAACTGCAACAACTTCATTATCTGGTTTTACACTAAGCTAACATGCAGTGACATTAAATTCTTGCGTTGTCTCTTGGCAGATTCTTTTGCCTGGTGAGACTTCCTCATAGTTACTAACACAAACAGGATTCCCTCCTGCCTTGTAACTCAGAAAACCCTACCTGGATTTGCTGCATGTATATTACTTCTGTTGCCCCCTTCCCTTTCCATCTAAACATGGATTTGTTCTTGTGGAATAGAATAGTATTTCCAAATATTGCTGATTGACTTAACTTGCCAAAAAAAGCTCAGATGCCTTTCCTGACATAATAAGCTTTCAGTGTGAAATAAAGTATTGTGATAATTTTCATAATTAATTGGGCTGAGAATCCAGCTGTTTTATTTGTAGTTTGCTGTAATGGTTCCCTTAAGGGTGTTTTGCTGTTATTTTAACCGCAATTCAGTGTAGTGGGATATAGATTATATAAAAGAGAAAGAGAAGATGAACATGTGTGTTTGTGAAAAATACATTTGGCACCAGCTCTTCATGTTTGAATAAGTGTGGAAATAGTAATTAGGTTGTGGTGGCATCATAGTTTTCATTTGTTCAAATTGCCATCCCTGTATAGTTCACCATGTGGATTTCTGTAAAGCCCAGAGTTAATGAGGATGCTGAAGTGAGACCAGAGGTGCAGTGTGCAGAGCTGTGCTAGAAAACCTTGGACCTGCACCACTGCAGCCCAGACCCTAGTAAAGAAGAGGTTTGCCTTCCACTTCTGGACTGCAAAGCTGATTCCAGAAGCTCAGATTAATGCCTTGGCCCAGTTCACCTGTTAAAAGCTAGCACTGTTCTTATAGCTGTAGGTGGTGGGGTGAGTTGTTATATCAGGTACCAAACCTAAATACCACCCCCAGAAAAAGGCTGTTACATGCTAATTAGACATTGCCAAAGTTTTTGTGAACTATCTAGACAAAACTCTGGCATCTAGGGCTCTGTTTGTTCTGACCCTCCCACCAGTGTGTAGCTAAAATATAGTATTACACAGAAGCACCAGCCTGTTTGTAGGAATTATAACTGATTGTGTCCACATCACCTAGTGCTAGGGCTGCCAAGTGTGAGGTAACAGAAGCATAAATAGAAGTAGAGTAAAACAGCAAAATCTTACAGGAAAAGTCAAACCTATTGAGAGGCCTAATGAGCCGACAGGTCATTCATGTCCTACAAGGCACAGATCCTTAGCTAGGCATCAATTTCCTAGATACTAGGGGAGGCATATATTATATGGGCATATATAATAGTGTTTGGTAAGAGGCACTGGGTAGTGTGGTCCCACAGGGACCCTTTAAAAGAGATCCCAGTAAAAGGTTTCAGCTTGGGTAAGGGAGAGAGAGACCACTTTGCCACCTAGAGATTTTCCATAACTACCCAACACTCTCCATTCTAACCCACCCTACATATAAAAGGACAGAGTACAGTGACATTTAAAAATAAAAAGGTACTGTGCTGAGTAGCTAAAATGAACTGATATAGGAGTTGTGTGAAAGAGTAAAGCTCTTTTTTTTTTTTTTCCAGTTTTGAAAGCATGCTGCCTGAGTTACGTTCCAAGGGGACGAGTCAAACCCTTTGTGCAGTGTTCTGGCAGGTGTGGTTCTATAGGAGAAGCTAAATCATCAGGTATCAAGTTTTCTCATGTATCGCTTTCATAACCATAAAATCCTTCGT
>NW_017728996.1:43686602-43705380 GCF_001723915.1 Gavialis gangeticus | reverse complement strand
CCATAGCCTCTTCTCGTAGGGCCTGCCCTCCTGCCCCCTGATCATGCGAGTGGCCCTCCTCTGGACCCTCTCCATGTTGTCCACATCCCTCCTGAAGTGCGGCACCCAGAACTGGACTCAGTACTCCAACTGTGGCCTGACCAGTGCCGCATAGAGGGGGAATATTACCTCCCTGGACCTGCTTGAGATGCATCTGTGGATGCATAACAAGGTACGGTTGGCCTTCCTGACTGCATCCCCACACTGCCGGCCCCTGTTCATCTTGGCATCGATGATGACTCCAAGATCCTTTTCTGCCTCTGCACTGATGAGAAGGGAGTTCCCCAGCCTGTAGGTATGCTGCTGGTCCTTCCTCCCCAGGTGCAGCACCTTGCACTTGTCAGTGTTGAATCCCATCCTGTTCTCATCCGCCCACCCCTGTAACCTGTCTAGGTCCAATTGCAGCCTATTTCTCCCTTCTAGAATGCCCACATCCCCCCACATCTTAGTATCATCTGTGAATTTGAACAGGGTGCTTTTTACCCCCTTGTCCAAGTTGCTGATGAAGATGTTGAACAGTGCGGGCCCAAGGACTGAGCCCTGCAGGACCCCACTGCCCACATCCCTCCAGGTCGAATAAGACCCGTCCACCACCACTCTGTGGGTGCGGCCCTCCAGCCAGTTAGTGATCCTTAAGTGGCTTGTATTGGGTGTGGAGAGAAGATTTAAGGTAAATTTAGATACAGATGCAGCAGGGAAGTGGTGGCTGGGCTTTATTGACTTAGCTGTTTTGCATGCATCTGAAGTTTCCTTTGCCTTGAATGTTACCTCCAGTGTGTACCAGATTTTTGGCTGTTCAGTATAAAGTGTAGAGCTCAAAATTGGATGTTTTAGTAAAAGAGCTACTCTAGTGCAAACAGGAATGAATTCAGAGATGGCCTTTGGTCTGTATGAAACAGACCAGACTTGGTGATAACTGTCGTCTCCTCCTGGCCTTATAGCTTATAATATTCGTTACAAATACTGAGGTGTAATGTTATCTCAGGCAAAAACATTTTATGGTTTTTATGGCAATCACTGTACCATATTGTCTTGGATTAAACTGAACAGTGTGGAAATTACCTTATCTATAGAGAGGTAGATGTGAGTCCTGAAGTCTGGCAAAATATCAGGTACTAGTTGAAGAATCTGGCCCAAAATGCAGAACACTGTATATAAGGCCAATTTTGGACACCAGATTAAAATCATAATGGCTATTTAAGGCCTATCTGTCATTAGAATACAGTATTCATGTAGCAACGCCACATACTAACGTGCTTTATGTATGCATTTTATGCAAGCAGATAACTGACAGTATTTTATATAATTATACAGCAGGAGGTTATTAAATTGTCCTTTTGCTGTAGAACATTTGCACAAGAGAATTGTAGAGCATATGCCATTTACTAACTAAACCACTGCCTTCTCAGCTAGGATACAAGCATGTGGTTAATATCAGTCTTACAGTAATATTTATATTGAGTAGACTGGAGCTTAAGTTGTCAACATACGTCATGTAAGCAGTTGAGCTTGGTTTCTACTACCTTCCATAGTATTTGCTACTTGTGTGATTTGTCATTATTGACACTGTAGTCCCCTAGTGAGTGACTTGTCCAGGAACAGGATCTGCCTTAGCACTTGGTGAGTTCTTGTGGTAGTTGGAGTTTGGCTTTGGATTGTTCCTTCTCTGACCCGAGAGGCACGTACCTGGTATTTCTTTTGAAATACTCTTTCCCCTCTGTTCTGTTTGGCCCTGCAGTTTGCAATTAAGCCTGTTTTAATTTAGCTTCTTTTAAACGAGCATTTTGTAACAAACCCAACACATGGTAAGTTGGACATCTACTTTTTTGATGTATCCAAAATTTGGGATGAAAATCAGTAGCATAAAAGTGAAGAAGCACATAGCCTGATGGCAGTTGTCTCTGCTCAGGCCTTCACTGACTATTGTGCCAACAGACGGCATTTTCTAGGCCTGTGAAGCAGTGTAAAATATGCATTGAGAGCTTTGTGGTCAAAGTAAACACCGATGTGTTGGGTTTGTTACAAAATGCTCTTTTAAAAGAGGCTAAATCAAAACGGTCTTAATTGCAGCACTTACATTGAGCGGGAACTGAAAATGTTGCTCATTATACACATGGTGAATCTCTGCCATTTTCCCAGCTACTGCTGTACAAGTTTTCTTCTCATCCTTTCTAGCACCAGCTTTTCTTCTGGTTTGCAATCTGGAATCATGCTGGCACTCTTTTCTGCTTTCAGCATGATTGAAGGATGTTTCTTTCTGACTTTCTCTAAACCAGCTTGGGTGATATTCCGGCAAAAGTCCACGTGGAGCGTGTGTAAAGAGCCACCGTAGAGGGTCACTGCTTCCAGAGTCTGATCAGTGATACGCACACAGTTTTCCAGTTTCAGTATCTTGAGATTTGGGCAGCACTTGAGCAGCAGCATGAAGTAATAGTCTGTGACATGGCCACATCCAGACAGGGTCAGGGACAGCAGGTTGGGGCACCTGGAAATATGGTCATTGTTGTACATGAGAGAGAAAAATATTAATCTACAGCATTTGCAAAAGGGATTGTCAAAATCAAGTTCTGGAAAAGGCAATAGATGCAAACCCTGGCTGAAGGTAAGTTGGACCCTATCTGAATGAGAGGAGGCTTTCTCATCTCTTCAGGAGAAAAGACTGGTAAGGAAACCTTTTTTCACATGTGCACACTGAAAAGGTAGAAATTAGTCTCAATCAAAACACCTTGGCTATATGGTGTATGTATAGACTTTCTATAACCCAGAAGAACTGCCTCAGGAGGGAGGGAAATAATACAAAGCAGTTCTGCTTTTTAAGCCAGTGCATTATAGAAATCCAGGTCTAATAAATACAGATGTGTAGAGTCAACTTCCCTAGTGAGTATTGTATAATCCCTGCCCAGGTGCAAGTGCAGAACTCTAGGAGGGTGTTCCTGCCAAATGCTAAACAAAAAAGCAGTGTTGTTTTTTCCACGTCTCCTCTGCCAGCCTGCAAGTGACTTGCCTAGTTTGCGTGCAAACTTAGAATATGGTAGCACCTGCAGTTTGGGACAGGTGACATTTTTGCAGGTGAGCCTTTTACCAGGTACCAGATCCCTTTACCTGAAGGGATGTTACTTTTTTGACAGATTATGCTAAGTAGTTTGAAGCCCCTGGTTTTGTTTTCTCATTTATCAGATTGGCTTAGTGACAAAGCCAACAAAGGGTCCTTTAAGCTTTGTTGTGCAAAACTTTTGTCCAGCAGCAGGTGAATTACTTTCCCAGAGCCTAAGCTGAGCTCCATCAGTTTTTTCCAAATGAAGTGCCATCCCTTAAAGCTTTGAAGGAATTGTAGAAGTCAGGAACACAGTGTAAAATGGCCCTGGTCACATTACTATAGGGCAGCAGCTGAGTTAGTGAACATGTTCCAGATCAAACGCAACCCACTACTGCAGTGTATTCCCCATAATGCCTGCCTGCTTCCTCTTTGCAAGGAGGCAACAAAACATGATCATACCAGCAGGGAGATGGATCCTTAGATGGTGCTTTGTTGTCTGCTTCTGAGGATAAAGCAGAAAAGGGGCTCTGGATGAAACTCAGAATGCTGCATACAAGGATGTGATTTGTTCCTGCCCAGAAAACTTTAGAGGTTAAGGATGCAGACACTTCACTGCTTTGTCAAGATCAATAGAACTGAAACGCTCGGCCCAGGGAGTGCAGAGTGGACCTGAACTTCTTCATTCTATGTATTTATGCTGTTGCCATTTTCTATGTGCCTTTGCCCCAGGTTTTTTGTACTGACATAACTGCACTGGTGAAGTTGTTGTAAGTTGTCAGCTGGATGGAAGAGTAATTAGGGATTTGTGAATTGGGGAAGCTAAGAGTGCCCAACAGATAATTCAGTGTCACTACAAACTGTCCTTGTTAGGTCTGCAAGAACCAAGGTTTGGTAATATCCTCTGTTGGACCAGCTGTGTAGATGGGGGAGATGTTAGACAAGTTTTGGGGCCCAAAATGTCTTTCCTCAGATCTGGAAAAAGAAAGACACAGCCTAAGCTAAACAGTAGGTAAAACAATGACTTTTGTTTAACTCCACGAAAATAGTCACTTGAAGGGGAAGAGGGCAGTATATTTGCAGAGCAAAGAGAAGGTATCACAAGTAGCTACAAACCAAGTAAAAGGCAGCTGAACTAGGTCAACCTAATTACATAAGAGACTAAGACCACTGACAAGGGAAGAGAATATTAATTTCATATGGGGTACTACTATATGCATTTAGGCCATGGCTTTTCGTGTCCAGCAAGGAGGTGAATTGTTTCCAGATGCACTGTTTGTATGTATTGCATAGGTTTTACCTTGAGTGCAAGGCCTGGGAGGTGGAATGGTTAGGTTTTAGAGTAAACTTACTGAAATGAGCAGGCTTAAGAGTTGTCAAACATTGGTTAGAGTCACGAAATCAAGTTGCCTTCAGTCCAGCAAGATTAGGTGGGAGAGAGGAGTGAATGGCACTGGCACTTAAGTTTTGTGTTGGCTTCTGAAAGCTGCCTAGCTCCCTTGCACTGCATAAGGACACCAAAGGTACCTGTTGCCACAGGACTGTGAATGTTATTAGGTACCCCACGTGCTAGGTACAGCACAGCTGAGTGCTGCATCACCTGTGTTTGTCCCCTTAGGAAGCTTGCCCGTAATTTATATATTTAAAAAAAAAAAATAAGCGGTGCACTGTTCTATAACTGGGTTGGGGAGGCTGCTGGAAATACCCTGGGTGCTGGAGCAGCAGAACTTTGGAGTAATTACAACTTGCTCTCAATCAATTGGCTAACAGCCAAACAGAGCATTGGTCTTCAAAAGCTTGTTCTAGGACGGTGATCTTGAACAGCAGCACAAATGTTGGATGCTGAGGGTCTGAAAGCAGTGCCAGTCTCCTCCTCTGTCCACATGTGGACCTGCCTCTGCCAGAAAAAGTAGTAATATGGGGATGACTTTTCAGTCTTTTGATTCTTGGCTTCCCTGTAGCTCTGGCCATGTCTCACCTGACTGTTTCGCATATAATACAAATGCACAACTGGTGTAAAATCTCCCTCATTACTATAAATTAATTATTCCTCATGGTCACAGTGTCTTCTGCAGCCCTTTATTGTCTGAGAACTTCAGAGTCCACAGTGTAAACGTGCCAGGGGTCTGGAATGCTAGTCTTACCCATAGCAATTCCCTGCTTCTGTCAAAACGCACTGACAATGGCTCTGCCTCTGCTGCGCTGGTGTTCAGCATTTGAGCTGCCTCAAAATACAAACCCAGTAGAGGGGTTAGTTTGCACTGGAGGCTGCTTTTTTTCTCAGCATTTTCTCTTCATCTGTTTGAGCCCAAAAGCACTGCACACAAAGCTCAGAAATATTTTATAACTACTGCACCTTAGCATAACCTCATGTTATTAGTTGAGGCTTAGTCAGCAGGAAACAGAGTAGCATGATATAAAAACCTAGGTCCATCAAATATTTGTCATTCATGAGAACTGGACTTTGTTTAGTGAATTTATCTCTGTCTTGCAGCTGCCAGATTTATCTATAAAGAACAGCCTCTTTTGCATAGGACCTCAGGCTTTCTACGAAAAATCTGTCCTACACAGAATGGCACCATTAAAGCCTTTTAGCATGCAGTGACTAATACCTTGGGTCAATGAGTGAGAGCCAGGCTGGAGAAAGTCAAGTCAAAATCGGTAGAAAGACATGTTACATTTGCACTTAAAACTGGGGTTTTCACATGTAACAACATAACCTTGCTCCAGAGTCAACACCGTTTGCATATGTAAAGCTCTGCACGGGGGACCATTAGTGTTCAATCTGGTAAACCCGAGCTTGCACGCTAGCTGTAGAACATACCTGTTGCAGACTTGTAATAAAAACTCATTGACGGTGTTTTCATGCTTGCTACAAATGTCTTTCTGGAATGAGCTTTTCATCCAGTCCTCAATGTTACACACTTTGACTCTGCTCGAATGCCAGCAGATGGACAAGTACTTTAAAGCTGCTCCCAAGAGAAAATTATCCTTCTTCAGTTCCACAGGAGAATGAAAACTCAGCAGGGACCACAGGGAAGGATCCTGGAACACCTCAAGCAGTCTTTGACATGTCTGTCCTAAACTTTTTCTACTGCTTTTGTCCAGGAATGAAAATAGATGCAAAAGGCACTCTCTGTTCAGCTGGGTTATATGCATAGCACTTAGAAACCGGTGCGCTCAGCAAAAGAGGACCGTGTATCTGGCAGTGTGGGCTAAAAGCAGTACTACAGGGGCCTGACCCGCCTCTGTCCTCACCAGGCTGTTGCACATATATGGTTGTGGAATGGTGTTTATTTTTGGCTGGCAACTGGTGCAGAAGTTAAAAACTGGGAAAGGATCAGCGACCCATGTGCAGCAGGCTGTTACTCTGTTTCTTGTCCTAGAGAATGGAATAGCCATAGAGAAAAGCAGAAATGGGCTCAATCTAGTGTTTCCATAAAAGGGATTATTTTCCTTTCAGTTAAGCCTGATGTTTAACACAGGCCTTGTCCTGCTTGTGGTAACTGCTCAGTAGCCAAAGCTACAAAGGAAAAGCTCTGCTCCCCTCTCTAGTTTGTGAGCTTTGGCATTCAGTGAAGTCTTCAATATGCTCAGCTGTTAATTTTCTTAGAATATTCAGTAACAGTTGAAAAGGCCCAGGGGCTTGTGTTACTACATCTGAGGCTTAAGTCCTGTGCATTATTGGCAACTTCACTAAAAGTCATGCTATCCAGTAAAGCCAGCAACACCGGCTTGTAAAACAAACTTAACTAAGATGCTGAAAAAAAGAAGTCTTAAACTACTGATAACTGATTTAAGTGTTCTAAGTACATCAAGTTGTTGCCGAAATTTTAAGTCGATGATTGTTCTTGCCTGTCTCAACAACAGTTCTCATAAGCAAGGATGCCAGTGGCAAGCTACAGTGAAATATCCGTGGCCTAAAAACACTCCCCTTAAAACCTCTCCCTGGGCCCCTCTACAAGTGCAGGTAAAGGCATAATGGGATCTAATACACGCACAGCAGGAAGCATGGTTGTAGGATGAATCATTGCATCCCATGTGTCTTATTGCCCATGCAGGGGGAGCCCAAACCTGGGGTCCCCTGTACCAGCAAGAAATAAGCTCCTGCAACTAGGATCCTGCTTATGAGCTCCCCCCCCTTTACAACCCCTGCCAAGACCCAGCCACATCCCAGCACTGGGGAGGCACATTTCTGGGACCTACCCGTGGTGACTGGGGGGAATACTGCTGGGATGCTGAGTCCACAGCTGTCAGAGCTAAGCCATCTCAGTTGCAGGGCTCCCAGCCCTGGCTGGATATGGGGCACCCCTGTAGCTGAGCGCTCCCAGCTGCAGGGGAGACCCTGCTACATGTGCAAATTCAAGCTGGTTATCCACCAGCTAACTTGCAATTTGTTGGACCTTTTTTACTTTGCACATGTAGCTGCTTTTAGTCATTGTTCAGTTAACCAGCTCATTGTGCAATATCTGTGACACCTAGAGGGCATCCCTGTTGTGCCTTTACTTGAACATGTAGAGGGATCCTGTGATAAGGTTCAAGGGGAGTGTTTTTAGGCTACATATATACCACTTCAGAGCTCCAAAAACATGCCTGATGGTTCCTATATTTCTGCATGCAACTTTCAGAAGTTTCTGGATAACCATTTCCCACTTAACCGTATTAAATTCTTTGAGCTAAAGACTTACTTCTACCTGTTAACTTTTGCCTGAAGATGTCTAGTCAGTCTTTTTTTTTCCCATTGAATAATAAGTAGGTGGCTACTGAACAGATCACATCCATGGCTAAAAATATTAAGTGGGAGACTGGTGCCATATGTTAATAGTGCTGCTCTAACAACTTTGTGTGTTGTGAAGGGCTTTTGCAGGCCCTAAAGACTATTTAATTTAAGTTAGTCTTTAGTCAAAGCCATTTTCAGCATAAACACTATCATAAAGTGCACAAAAGAGTGACTCTGAAGGCAGGACCAAAAAATGTTTTTAATTGCAGGGGGAAAAAAGCAGTAAGGTTGTTTCCTATGGGTGACCTGCAGTGGAGAAACCTTCCACACTTGAGGTACAGCCAGGGCAATATAAAAAAACAGGTTACAATGAATGCAAGGCTGAGTTTCTAAAGCAGAAGTGACAATACTGAGCAAGTATCTAGAAGCTTGGGGCTGCAGTATACAGCTGTTTGTTAGCTCTTACAAAACAACTCAATTATCTCATGCAGTGCAAGAGTTACAAGCCTAAATGTGCATCTTCTACACACATCTGATGTAAACATGACTCATTAGCATTTGCACTAGATTTGTTATAGTCCCTAATAGATTTTTTTAAAAATTGATTCAAATAAATCTAAAGTGGCCAAGAAACACATCTAAACTTGCATTTTTATAAAGGTTTGAATTGGGTTTTGTTTTCATTTGGGAACGATGATAATACTGATGGGTCAAGTTAAATACCGCCCTAGGAACTGAATTACCTCGTTGTTCTGGGAAACATGGACTTCTAAAGCTCTGGCTGTTTTTGTTTGGTGTCAAACAATAGCTTTAAAGCCATTTCTTGTGTGCTGGGTACATATATTCAAACAAATAAATCAAGGAAGTAGCAAAGAGATACTACTGGCTTGGTGTGAGAATTCAGTCAATGCTTTAATTTTTGTTGTAAGAGCATAGCTACTTCAAGCGCATGTATCTAGTAGTTTGACACAAACCTGAAGGTTAAGTGTTCTCAGTTGATTTAAGTATTTATCAACTCTGCTTTTAATCCCCATTTCATTCTTTATGGGGGAGGGTAGCATCTGTCCCAAAGCAACTAGGGCTGCATTTTTTTTTAAATGGGAGACTGGAGTTATAAAAACCTAAGAATGGACAAAGGGACAGTGGAGCCTATTTAGCACCTGAAACTACTTAATGTTTTGAAATTGCCATTAGCTAGAGAGATGGTCAGTCATTGCAAAAATGATCAAGGTGCAGGGTAGAGTCATGGCCATTTTCAAAGTAACACTTTTTTTGAAGTTCTAGGTACCCTCGTAAGGTAACTTTGTCCTAAAACAGTTTCTTGAAGTCTGAGGCATACCTTACCTTTGGTTTCTGAGGAATTTAAAGCAAGTGTTCAAACTTATTCACACACCAGTTCAGCTGCTGCCAAGTTACCCATTCCAATACTTACACCAGAAAGGGACAACTGCTACAGGGTACAGAGCTTCCTTTCAGGCATGCACAGACTGTTCATTTACATGGGAAACTAATGAGTGCAATCTGATCACTGCATTATGGTGGAAGTACTTTTGGAGTGGCACAGCTGGGTTACTTAATCTGTGCTCCTGTGCCTTTAATTCTTATTCAAAAGCGAAGAATAAGTTTAATGCATCAACACTGACTTCTGCTTACAGGTACTGCACAAAAGTCGTTTGCCAGTTTTACTGGCTCCAGGAAGTTGTGCCTTAGCATTTCACTAAAATTATGCAGAAGAGAATATGTTCTTAATGTATTGGCCATTAAGTAGCTGCTTCAGTTGTTGAAAGGAGAGTTGTATAAAAGGAAGAGAACCCCTGCCCATTTGCCCTTACTTGTGTGACTGAATCTTTGCCAGCATTATAATGTTCCAACTTCAGACTCGAAGGCTTTTAAGGAGGGACTTTTGGAATCCCAACTTGCCCAGTAAAGGCTACCCCATACTCTTTTACCCATGGACATTAACTGTGGCATGTGGGTGTAATTTGCTACATAGTGTTAGTGGAACTGACTGAAGGATACTCAATAAGGAGTGGAAGCACTGAAAGTAGATCTGATTTTAAAGAAACTTTTGCTAGTGTATTTTTTCAAAAGGCAATGGAGGAGGAGGAGGGCTGGGAGGGAAGCAGGGGACAGCTTCCCCTCAAGTCCTGGGGACAAATTCTGAAAGCCTGGAAAAGGATAGCAAAAGTTGCACATTCTAGAGAGAGGAGAGACTTTAATGGCACATTTTTCATTAAAAAAAAAACAAAACCCCACCCCACTTGACTCAAATCACCCCATTAATGCTCCAAACACAAGAGATTAGCACAGTCAATGATCCTCAATGAAACTTGCACTCTAGATTTTAATGGTAAACAATTACAGCTATGGCACTACAGTACTTGAGGGTATCCTAAAGCACACTGAAATCAGTTTAAGGTGCCAATTACCTCATCAGTGAGACAGAGACACATCAGTAATGAAACATCCTTGGGGAAACTTGAACACAAGCATCACATTTTCCATCCACTTAACAAAATACTTACAGATGGCCTTGTGCCTTTGATAAGTCCACTCAGCCCCAGCTGCCTTGGATAGATCCAAGCCTATACCATCAACCATTGACATCAATAATCATTGGGAAAAGCATCCTCTAAGCATGTTTGCAGAAGGAGCCCATACTGAAACTGCCTTAGAGCATTGCTTGGGGCAGCTCCCCACCCAATGCACTGAAGTAGGAGTGTTGGATTGGGAATGCTGCAGTTCTGTTTCACAGATTAAATTTCCAGTTGTATACATGGCAGAACAATGAACAATACAAGGACAACCTTCTACTGAGAAAGTCTGAGGGGAAAAATATGCAAGACTGAACTGCAGAAAGCAATTGTTGCTTGCAAAACACTGTCACCAGCTGGACATCCCTGCCAGTTATATACACTAAGATCAGCAGTGATTTAGAAAAGAAACCGATTTGGCTTAAATGAAATAAAATATCCCTCCCCTCCCAGAAGCCAGTAGATAAATATAGGCTATACAAGTAAGGATAAAAATTTAATAGTAGGCCAGGTGCAGTATATGTTACTGGTTCAGTGCTCAGTTATTTTTGACACTACACACTGAATAGAATACAGTGTATAAGCAAAGTTCTCCACCAGGAAGAGAAATACGTGTGTTGCCACAACAAACTGCTTATACTGTCCATCTGTGTTTGCAGTGGGAGAGAATTAAATTAGGAAAGGATTTATGAAGCTATTTGTTCCAAAGAAACATGGCTGAATCTGTATCAGCACCTGCTTCAAGAACAAGATATGACATGAGTGTTCTTAGGACCACGTCCTGAACAGAATATGCTGCTGGTTATGTCAATTCATTTATGTTACAGGGGAAATGTGCATGAATAGTAACTGGACAAAAGAAAATTGATGTCCTATGACAAACAGAATCTGCTTTTAAAATAAGTGAATAATGTTGATGAATATTACAAATTTAAATTCCTATAAAAACAAAAAGGCACATTTACATCACTGAACTGTGGGAAACTAAATTTGCAGAGTTAAATTCTCTGACCAGTTTGGTTACTACAAGGTTTGAAATGAAGCAAAAACACTAAATTTCTAGAGCAATCCAAGTAGCATATAGACATGGCTCAAATTCCAAATTGAGTCCAAGCAGCATATGCTCAACCCCAACATTACATTTTTAAATTGACAGTTAAAATTGTTTTAAAGGACCCTTTTTTTTTGTCCTGATGGAGTCTGCCAATTACTGTTTTATTGTGTGTAAGTGATAAGGGCTGCCTCTTCTGTACACAACATAATCCTGGATGCAAGAATCTGAAAGCAGTAGTTGACAAGCTGTCTACAACTTGTAGCAATGAATAGCTCTATTTATTGTTCAACCTTAAAAAAAAAACCCAAAACCAAAAACAACATCTTTGTATATCTGTCACTTAACATATCAAATGCTAGTCACATTAGGTTCAGTAGGGATACAGTTTACATCTTCATATACAATTTAGCAATATTGAACACTTTTGTTGCTTTATACAATGCCAATTTTTTTCCCTAAACAGTGAATGTGGCAGTTATGGATTCATAAAGCAATCAGAAAAGGGCCATGTCTTATACACAGGCAGCTGGAAACCTCCTCTTGATTCAAGACATAGATGCCATATATATCCACATTCAGAGAATCCTGCTGCTGCCTAATGTTTCCCTCAAACAGATCCAGCTACAGCAGGGGCAGGCAATTATTTTGGGCAGAGGGCCACTTACTGAGTTTTAGCAAGCCATTGAGGGCCACATGACAGGCAGCCCAGGGCAGATAAATATTAATTTTCTAAATTTTATAAGGGCCCCGCGAGCCAGGTGGAATGGCCTAGCAGGCCGCATCCAGCCCCTGGGCCGCATTTTGCCCACCCCTGAGCTACAGGAAGGGCAGGCACATTTCTACTCAATGTTGAAGTGGTTACAGACAGGTCTGGTTATACTTAATCACCATGAGTAAGAGGTTCTGGTTGGTTGGACTTGGCAGGAAATAAGCCTTAACCCTTGTCAGTCAGGAGTGTGGTCTGCATTGATAATCAGAGTGGGGGAGGGGAACCTGACAAAAATCACTAGTCAGTATACACTGAATACAGACACTAATAGCCTCTCTTCCACAATCCACCAGGACTCTTCCCCAACAGTCTCGCTAAGGAAGAGTGATACAAACTGGACTCCTCACACTCCCAGTGCAATTGAAAGTTGAACTAGTTAAAGGGATGAATATGTTAGGGTTCAGTTTACATTTCAGCTTACAAAAGTGGATCCTGGCTCCCCCTTCATTAGAAGACTAACTGCTGAGTTAGTAATTGCATGCCAGGTACAACCTCCTGAGTCCCAACTGTAGTTGGTGTGTGGTACCACTGCTCTTCTCCCCTCCCATCTTCCACCTGAGTCTGACCTAGGTATAGTGTGCCTTTTGCAAACCATCTCCAAACATTCTGGTCTTTCAGTCCTAAAAAGAGCCTGCTGATTTTATCAAGCTGGATAGGGATTCTGTTGAGACCGAACCCCAAGAATGAGGGTGTGTTCAGTCCTGAACAGGAAATACTTTCAAAGCTAGTATATGTATCAAACTTTGCGGTACAGGTTAAAATTAAGAAGTCTCTAAAGCAATTCAGCTTCAATTTAGAAGAAGAAAATTGAATCCCCACACAATTACAAAAACATATGATTAGGATAATAATTTAAATGTCTTTTTATAAAGGGGGAAAAGTACAGATGAGAAACATTTGAATTAATTGGCAGTACAGATAAAACTCACCCAACTAAGTATACACATTGAGTCCTGAAAGACAGCAGCCTTGTATACACTGATAGCAGCAATTACCTGGGCTATTTAATGATGCCACAGCTCCTCTCTTCTGCAGGCAAAAAATGATTGTTCAGAGGTCACTTAAGTTTCTTACACTGGGGCAAATAGTATGTGCAAGCAATTCCTTGATTTACAGAGATTCAACCTTGTCTACATAACAGCTGAGAGAGCAGCATGGAGTTCTATTGCTCTTCGTAATCAGGAACACATTTATCTTCCTTCTAAGGAGGATAGAAAGCGTCTCTGATGTAAATGTGCCTTTAGAAAGTGAGAACTGAAAACATTAATATAAAAAAGTCAAATAGCTAAAGTAGTTCATGAAACTATATATAAAATTGAGTTATCACAACTAAAGCAGCAAATCAATATCTGCTGAGGTTTTCTGGTATAACTAAAAAAGTTAGTTTGTGTCCAAGTTCAATAAGTCAAATGCTACCATTGACACAACAAAACTAAAACCCACAAGAGGAAGTTGAAAAGTGCACAATGAAATTAAAAGTCTTGGATCAAGTATTTATGGAGAATTGGAAATGTTTTGTCCTGTGGACTTGATAAGTGAGGCTGAGAAGGAGGTATTAAAGTTTATCTGATCCAGATTTGGCCTGCCGCTCCACATAGAAGAGGATGTAGGCCTTTGCCTTTACCACGGTCTCTTCATCAGTCAGAGTTACAGTACTGTCATTGAAGTGGAACCAGCGACCTTCATGAGTTGCATATGCAGTATAATGTCCAGAGCCCACACTGAAAGCAAACAGACAAAACAGATGATTTGCCATGAGGTTTCATACAAGTTGTGGTCAGACAGATTTGGACAAGCTCCCCCATTCCCAGAATGCTGATGGAGAACCCAACACGCAGATGGGGAAAATGGTGTTCCAAGCTGTTAAAGAGTGACAGTATGAATAAGGACCAATAGCTCCTTTTGGAACTTCTTGTTTAGGTTCATGTTGTGAAATCTCAGCAGCTTTTGCAAGCAAAACTCCTGTGGAACTTCACTGCATATAAAGGACCAGACCCACTAGCATTTAATGGAACAGCCAGCCTTCAAAACACAACAAAGGTTTACTAAGTTTTGGTATGTAGCTTTATGCTCACAATTCCTTCTGAATTATATTCTAGAAGAACCTGGATTGAGTGATACAGTTTCAAAGATGCAGGGGAAGATTAATCAAAAACATCCACAACGAACACAAATCACAACCTATGAAAGGGAAAGTAACTGAAATTGGTTTTTATAGACATGCAACATCTTGAAGCCACAGTAAATGTAAGAGCCAGGAAAAAGCCCACTTTCATTACTCCTGTCACCATAAAACAAGGCCAACTCTTACTTGCCTGACTAAAGGTTGCTTCTTATACTGCATCATAGTTTCCAACCACATTCAGCTTACATTGCTGTCCATTACAGCTATATTCTATTTTCTGATTGCTTTGAAGCAGCAACCACAAAACTACTGTTGTGGTCCTAAAGAAGGCTTCCTTTTAAGCCATTTAACTATTACTTCAAATTCAGATCGTTCTTTAGAGAATGACAAGGGCAGCCTGCCAGAGTGCTCACTGTTAAATACATTCTTAATTGTGTCACCCTAAACTCAGCCTAAGGTAGGACAGAAAGGATTCCAGAGCTTGGCTGAGTTTCTTCTAAGACCTCTTCCCACTGCAACTCAATCCTGGTACTTCCTATACTCCTAGGGGAAGGAGGGAGTCATCCTACTGCTACTCCTGATCCTCATATAACCCAGTAAGGGTTGCAACAATCTCTTCAATTCAAAGCAGGACACTATCCAATTCCACACCACTGGGAATAAGCTTCTGCTTCACTCCTGTGAAAGAAAATGTCAGGCAAGGAGTACAGCTGTCACTCTATCAAATTAAATCTACATTCATTCCAGCTGAGCATACTTCCTTAGCATACATGTGCATGTAACAGGATGTTAGGGCTAGCCAGCTTGGGCCAAGGTCTGCCCTGCTGAGGTCAAGCATTAGATGAACAAGCTAGTTTGCAGCTCTGCTTGGATAAATCACAGGACTGGGGGATAACCCAAGCCCTGAGGGACTGTGTACTGGGAACCACCTGTCCAGGCATTTAAGGCAAGTTGGTGGTAACAGTCAGGCTATTCATCCCCCTGTGTTCAACTGGTCTCATGGTTCCTGCTATTAGTCCAGACCTCCAGCTTGCCACCCAGTCTCAACCTTTAGACCACCCATATCCCATTCTGTTACAGTAGCTCCTGGCCCTCCAGTCTGCCTCCTGCTCCTACATTTTGGTCCGAAGCAGTGGGCTGGACCACCAAGAAACATGGATGTGCTTGGTAAGTGGCAAAGTGAACCATCAGTTACTGATGACCCCATAGGGCTTGCTCAATTAAATACTTACAAGTAGCTCTTCCTTCCAGTTGGAAGGTAAGAAAGGGCCTGGGCTTACTGTCACTGTATTAGATCTCCAGTATTTGCAAAAGGGATAAAAGTGGAGATTTGCAACAGTCTTCTGGTATATTTACCAGCAATGTTAAGTGGCAGAATCCCTACTGGAATATAAAAAAACAAACAAACCTATTCTTGGTTTCTTCTGGTAGCAAAGATGTAAACATCCACTGACAGTTTGTTCTTTACCCCAAAGAAGTCAATGGCAGTTCTACCACTGGTTTGATTGAAGCCCTAAAAAGAACAGCTTCACTCACTGTACTCACCCTGAACCATGATGCACAACAACTGCTGCAAGATCATACAGGCAGCTTTCTGGGCCGCTGTTTTCTGGCTGCAGTTAAAACAAGAGAAAACAACTCTTTAGAAGTGAAGTGGCAACTGCTCCAAACCAATTAAGTTAAACAGAACAGGTTTCCTGGGTATATAACAAGTCTCCGTACCTCTAACAAGTAACATTTCATATCTAGACCTCGAAGGGGAAATTCTACGTATGTATCCACCTTGTTCCTCAGATATGCTGTCCAGTGAAATCGTTTCAAGTGTAAGCATAGCACCTGTAGGATTAAAACACATACAGGACAGAGTTCCTTATGATGAGTCTTTGAACAGGCTGGACTTAGTAGTGGCTTTTTTACTACTTAGTAGTAGTACTTTTGCAGTAGTTATTACTGCTGGAGACCAGGATAGCTTAGTTCTTAAAAGATCAGTGTTCGCTAAGACTTATCAAGAAACTGACACTTGCACTAACCTTTGGTAGTTTCTGAATCCAGAACTTTTTGGTGGACTTTTGTTTCTTTTTACATTTGTGGCACATATAGAGCTCCGTCTCATCAAGTTCTTCCAGGTCTGTAAAACTGCGAAGACAATCTAAAAAGAGAACAGATTCAAACACTTGTTACAGTTCTTTAGAGCTACTAAAAACCCACTTAACACACAAAGCTTTTAATAAACACAGGATGTTACAACCTGAAGAAAATGTGACGCGTCTGCAAAAAACAAAACCATTTTGGATCATTTGTTGGGTGTATCCAGCATTGCTTACATAACAGGGAAATTTAAAAAGTTTGAAATTTCATCTTTGATGGTTTTAATGTTTGTTGCATAATTTTACTTTTGTTAACCTCATGAGAAGAGATTTAAAAGCAATTCAAGAATAAAGGAAATACATAGCAGAAACATAAATGGAATCCCTCTCAAACAAGATTCCTTCTCTCTCATGGCTGGAATTCATATTTAATTGGATGCACTTTGGTTGCTCTTGATGATTACATTAACAAGCAGTACTTTGTCAAAGTGCTGGAGGGGACAGAAAAGAAAAATTTCATATGGCTATTAAACATACATTTACAAATCATAAGGATGTGGATTCTTTACTTCCCATCCCCCTCAGAGAAAAAGGGAGTCAATCTATCACTACTTCTCATCCTCAAATCAAAGTCACAGGATTACAATATTGCCCAATTACTTCGTTAGTTTTTAGAAGCCATTTAACAGACATTGCAAACAAAAGCTATCCCTACTGTGTAAGAGGCATGTTGCCAAGACTGCTGCTCAAACACAGAATCTTAAGTACTAACGTGTGCACGTGCGTGTGAGACAAAGACAAATTGGAGGCTTCTGTAGTTCTTAGTGGGCAGGTATCCCCATCACAAGATGTCCTTGTTACTCATCTCCTTAGAGGGCCAAAGGATTGAACAGATAGAGAATGAAAGACCTCTTCCCTATATAAATCATTCTTGAAGCACAATGTCTAGGCAGGTCCTGATGGGGGAAAGCTTGTGCTTGTAGTATGGTCCTATAAATTTAAGGTGGTTAAATGGAAAAAATCAGGTCCCAGAGCTAGTGAACTCAGCTATTTTAAAAAAAAAAAGACAATACCTTTAAAGTCATCTGTTAATTAAGTCTTGCTGCATGTGCTCAAGATTGTCTTTATGCACTTTAGCCAAGAAAGTAAGAGATGTTCAAGTATACAAGAGAAGTCTGTTAACTATGCACCTCTGCTTTAGTGAAAGGACATGAGCAGTCTTGCACTTGGGACAGAGTAATTGAACGCAGAAATAAAGCCTGTTGAATGAGTGGCTAGGCTGTAGTACTGCAGAGAAGGACTTAGGGGTTACAGCAAAAAGCCCAACAGTATACTGGGTTGCATCAACAGGAGTATCGCTTACAAATCAAGAGAAGTGATTCTTCTGCTCTATTCAACACTAGTTAGCACGGTGTCCAGTTTTGGGCCCCAAACTTCAAGAAAGATGTGGACAGATTGGAACAAGTCAGTGCAGCACTACAAAAATTATTAGAGGCCGTTCAATAACCTCAAGACTTTCATTAACCACGTGACTTGTGAAGAAAGGCTGAAAAGGCTAGGGTTATTAGTCTGAAGGGAAGGCCAAGGGAAGATGTGACAAATCTTCAAATACCCAAAGGGTAATCATTACAGAGAAGACAGAGATGGACTTTTCTCTGTGGTTGTAGGGGATAGCACTAGGTGTGATGTGCTCAAGATGCAGCAGAGGAAGGTCAGATTGGAAATTAGGAGCAATTTTCTGACTATGAGGGTAGTCAAACATTACAACAGGCTACCCAGAAAAGTTGTGGAATCTCCAGTCCTATGTTTTCAAAGAACATGTTGGACAGACACTTGGTTGGGATGGTTTAATCAGGGATAATCTTGCTTTGGGGAGGGGGCTGGACTACAGGACCTCATGAGGTCTCCCTCAGACTTACTTTCCTAGGACCCTAAAGTCAAGACTAAGCTGTAGCCGTTCTGGAAATAGCTAAGTCTGGACTCCAGCTGCTAGTAAAGTTCTTACTCAAATTCACTATAACATTTCCGAAAAATAACTGAATGATACACAGTCACAGCAGTCAGATTATACCCAATTTGGGTGATATCTGATTTCCACTGAACTCAGTGGCTAAATTCCCATGAACCTTCACTGGTCCAGAATCTTGCCCTCCAGGAAATCTTACCCCTTAGTGTGCACGTTGGTCCATTTTCTTGGTTCTTAGTACGTTTATTTCTGAATTGACTTGGAATATCTAGTGAGAGGTCTAGAAAATAAAGAACCAAAATGAATCTCTCAGCACTCATTAAAATACTACCATGCAAAACCCTATCATCTAGGTTGATGAAGACTCAGAGTTTTACTATAAAGTTGCATAGCAGTTTGTTAGATGAAAGCGAGAAAGTAAAAAAGAGAAAGAGAAAAAAAAAAAAAAAA
>NW_017728996.1:43675773-43686469 GCF_001723915.1 Gavialis gangeticus | reverse complement strand
ATTACCTAGGAATGGGTCAAACTTTCTAGATTCAGTCCCACATATTAAGCAGTTGACTTCATTTTGAAGAATGCCGCCAAATATAGCTGTGACAACCGTAGAAGCTCCATTTCTAAACCAACCACCAGAAAAAGAAAGGAAATCATCAGAATTTCTGGTTTGGTTGCATTTTTACAATTAGTTTATTTATTTTCACACTTGCACTCTTACAAGTCAATGGGCAGAGCAATTTGGTTTGTGTGTAATATAAACAAGAAAAAAAACTCATTTAAATGTGGTTTTACCCATGTCACGAAGCAATCATTTAGGCAGAAATATAACAAGAATACGAGAAACCTAGAAAGAATTAGAAGCTATACTAAGCAGGTAACTGGAAATTAACAGATTCTCACCAATGACCTAGATTAACGTCCTCTGTCTTTAAAAAAAAACAACTCTGGGTGACTTCAGGCACAGGTAATTCTGTACTTGTAGTACCCCATGAATTTATACTAAAAAAAAATTGAAGAGGAGAATACACCTCAAAACTGAAGTCTGTGAAGTCTGTGCAGTGTGCATTTCTTCTTTGGACTCGCTCCCTTGCAAGTCTTTTGTGTTTGTAAGTGAGTTTCTGTATCATTATCAGTCCTCTTTACTTGCATAAATAAATGATAGTACTCTTCGTTTTAGAAGCTACAACATAGAAATCTTAAGGTGGCCTCCTGATAAAACAAGGCCAAACCAGCAATATTGCATGCACAGTGAGATATGTTTCTGTGACTTAATGCTAACTCGTGGTAGAATGAAAATCACAAGCAAATGCAGGGCAAGAAAAAACCCAGGCAACCTATGTTTATCTGATACAGAGCCTCAGGTGAACTGCTCTCTCCTGGCTGTACCTCCATAAAGCTACTACGCTGGAGGTAATAGCACATTAATAACTGGGCTCTGCCATTTTAGATTGGGTAGGTTCCTAACACCCACTCTGACACTTGGGCACCGCCACAAGGTTCTGTTTTTTTGGTCAGGCAAAGCAGCTTTTGAAGCCCATTTAGTTTTATTGAGACCAGCTGAGAACTGCAAGTTTTTGGTCCACTTTAAACTATACCTGAAATGTCCTGTATAACTTCTCCACTCTGTGAAGCTGTACAATTACTCTGTGGAACTGCATAAATCAAGAAAATGTAATAGCCAGTGATGCTTTATAACAAATCTGAAGCTTGTAGATTTCAAGTAGTAAAATTTACACAGTTCTCATGGAACACGAAGCATACTTTCAAGCTCACACATTGTCTGCATCTCAGGTCCATTTAACATGTCATTCTTTTCCCTACAAAAATCAGGACAGACAACTCTCAGCTACTCCTACTGCAAGGAGTCTGCACAGTAGCTCAAGTCCAAGTTGCACTGATTCAACATTCTTGCCTAAAGCAAAAAATTTTCAGTCGCACTGCAGATTTCATTTTAACAGAGTGCACATGGAAAAAAAAATCATTTCCAAAGGAAAAGATGTGAAAGGCACCTAACGTACCTCAATTTCAAAAAAAGAGAATGATTGGAAAAATCAGAAAGAAACCAGAAGCATGACCAAAGGTGAAGTAAAGCAGCAGCTGCTTCAAGCATGCCTCATAGGTGATAAATAGTCTTATTAATTGAAAAAAATCCAATTATATCAAATTATACTCACTCCCTGATCCATTCACATCAATACAAGAATACACTGCAATCTGTGGCCCATTTTTAATTAAATTATAAATACAGCAGGTGAGAACTCCTTCCCACCCTGCAAACTTCCAACTCACTCAGGCCACTGATTATTAAGAGAGTTCAGACTCCCTGAACACATCATACAAAACAGAGAACAGTGAGGCTGGGTTTAGTTTTTGAAGACAATGGATCAAAATGTCACACAGGTTGATCTGCTATTAGTTCTTTTCTTTTACATGCCGAGGGAATTCAACAACTCATCAGAAAAAATGGATCCAAGATGCAAAGTAAAAACAGTTAAAAACAGCAAGTAAAAGGGCCTGCACAGCAGAGATAGGCAATGTTTTGGGCAGAGTGCCAACCCCCCCCCCAACCTTGACTTGGCAGATGTTGGCGTGCCAGCGGTGGATGGCAGGGGAGCCACAAGGAGCCCAATCCGTGTTGTGGCAGCATAGCCCTGGCCCCTTCCCCACCATCTGCCCCGAGGTGTGCTCAAAATGCCTTTGCATGCCACACTGACACTCATGCTGGGGACTGCTTACCCCTGACCTAAAGTGTCATACTTTGGAATGTCATTCTTTTACATATACAAAATAATGATACAATAAGAAAATTCAAACAAAGAACAACTTAGATACTTCAATCTTAGCCTCTCAGTGATAAGTGAATCGAAACTTTGATTCAGACACGCTGTCACTTAAACTATTGGGGGAGGGGGGAAAAACCAAAACTAAACAGTCTTACATGCAACATTTGTTGCTTGCAGAGAGACCAGAATTTTCTTGCAAGATGACTGAGCGGGAAACACCATTGAAGCCACCTTGGAGTTCCAGATGTAGATGGTCCAAAAGATAACGCATGAATTCATGGGCATCTTGTTGCTGGTACCCCCTTAATGCAAGGATATGCAGTGAATGCAGACTGCATCTTTACTGATGACATATTAGCAGAATACATTTGCAATGTTCAAACTGACCATACAGCCAATTACTTAGCGTTTTACAGTGCTCTCTTGCTCATACTATTCTAGTATCAGTAGTCTACCAACTTCTGCAACTGTGGCATTAACAGGTCTACATCAGACTGCAACACTTGATCATTGTCTCAAAGGACACAGCTTGTGAATCTGCAGACAATGTGAGGTGCCCCTCCCTTCCCATCCAGATCTGTTCCACTTAAAGTTTAATAGTTTAAAATTAAATGGTGGGGAGGAGAGGTGAAGAACCCAATGAAAGCCACATTGATAACACTACAGAACAGCAGACACCAGCCAATACTTGTTTTTTGATGTATATGTCAGTTTGCTTCTTTTGCATTGTTTTGATAAGCAACAATACCTACAATACTGTGTAGAATCGTAGTTTTTAAAGACAGACTGGCCCTTCATGACCAATATACAGCTGGCTGGGTGAAGTCCTATCACTGGGCCAAGGCCACTGTAACTGCTGGCCAACAATGAGAACTTACTTCGTATAAAAGGCTATCACATTTGTTGATATCCAGCACTGCTTTCAAGCACTGGGATTAGACAGAGCACTAGAGACGTAGCAGATGGAGGTGGCTATTGATTATCTCCTCCCTCCTTGCAAAATCATCCTCTCCCTTCCTCTTTTGGGCTGCTGGTTGCACGTGTCAGCAGCTTGTTGCACGGCAAGTGAAAAAGGGGTATGGGCAGTTGGACCCACTGTTGGCACATCTGGGCTGTGAAGTAACTGTGCAGGGCTGCAGCCTGAACTGATCATAAGTGATACAACAGGGGGGCCTCAGTATCATCTAGTATCAAAAGTACATTTTTGGCAGTAAGATTCAAGAGTATCTGGCTAATTTGGGTCAGATTTAATTCAGCCACAAAACCATCATTCCTTTGGCACTGTCAGCAGGTTTTCTTTTTCTAAGTAAAGGCTTTCCTTTTCTGGGTGGTAGCTTCCACATCTCCTGCATGGCAAGCTCTTTAAAATAAGACATGTGAAAGGGGAAATATTTCTAATATTTCTAGACTGACTTTCACATCTGTGTTTAGAATAGCATGCCTCATCCTCAAGTCACTTTGCAATATGTGAAGGAAAGAGGGTATCTAGGCTCAACCAAGCACATCTGGATTTGGAGGTAAACTTCACCTACTGAAGTTCCCTGGAGTCTAAGGACCACAATGGATGCAGTAAGCAGAAAGGTGTTGCCTAGACAAGAGAACCTTGTTGTTGTACAGGTAGCCAGGTACTGGGAGCAGAAGCAGTTAGGCTAAACAGATTTTTTTAATTAGTCATTGAGCTAAAGCTGTATCAATTTAAGGAAAGACTGGAAGACATGATCTTAATCTTCATAAGATCCTCAAAAATCCAGATGTATAAATGGTGGGAGTGTTCAGATGTTACACACACAGAAACTACCTAGCATTTGCACACTGGTGGTGCATCACATGTAAAATCAAACAGAGCAGCCATGATAATGAGGGCAACTGTGACTGATTATTCAAACATGATTGTTTATGCTGCAAACAGAAGCCTCCTAAAATCAACTTCGTTCCTCCAGTACCTGCTGTATCTCTAGCAATAGAGTGCTTTATCTAACCACTAAGTGGGATTTTCATTATTATCCTTTGCTGCTTTAGCAACAAGTAACTATTTTAGTATGTTCTAAACATATTTCTAACACATGTAGCCTTCCTGCGTGAAGGCATCTTCAAAACAAAAAAGGTCAGTAGAGGTGGAAAACCGAATTCAAAAGATTACTGATCAAAGGCAAGTATCTTGCTAAACCTTCTGCTATGCAGGTGAGTATCTAACACAATCTTACAGGTAGGGAAATCACTTGCCCAGAGTCCTTCAGCAGTCCAGTGGCAGAGCTGGAAAAAGAACCCAGTTCTCCTGAGGCCCAGTCCAATGCTCTATCCTCTATTTCCAAGTTAGCTGTTTATATACAGATACTGACCATTAGTACTCCATACTGATTATCATCCCTATAGAATAAATGAATGAGGCAGTTCAAAGCCAGGTGCTAAATGTAAAAAAAAAAAAAAATCATTTAAATGCAAAAAGACTGGCTAGGAATTACTGAATTAATGCAGACTTTGTTTACTTTATCTGCATTTTAAATTTTGAGTAAATTATACAAAACCGCCACAGAAGGTTTCTGGGAATAGAAGCATGCAGAAAGACTACATTTCAGACATGAAAAAGGGAACCTGCATTTTCAACCCCTTAGACTGAATTAATAACATGAACATATTTAGTCCAAAAGAGATCTTTTTAAATGAGAAACATTTGATCTTAAAAATGTGCTGCACATTCATTTGCGATGGCATTTATAACCCTGTTCTTCCTGATGGGTATTTGATTTACTCAAGTATAAACAATGTTTTATGGGCATAAACTTGTTTTAGAAGGTATGCTTTTAAATGTGATCAAACCACCACATAATTGACTATGAGCTATCTACAATAAAATGATGAACACATTTTCTTTGACTGGAAATATAGTTTCTCACACCAGAATCTCACAATTCACAAAACATTAGCAAAGTAACTCTACTTCAACCCAGCAAGATACTATAGAGCTTAGAATGCAAGAAAGTGAGCGCAGCTGACCTGCCACACTACAGGTCAAAGGCCAAGCTCTCATAGCAAGACTACAGAGTTTAAGGGGAAAATCTTATTTGTCACTACACACAGTCTACTGTAGTTGTATTAAATTTGCATCTAATTGCTAAAATGAGTTATACTCTCTATTTATACGTGGAACAGGAAAGAGAGAATTGACCTCAGCAGTTTCAAGTTGCTTTCCATTATGCTACATCCAGTTAGAAAGACAGGGTCTGTGGTGATAAGAACAGGTAAATGGCATTAAGAACTAAACTCTGAAATGTTGAAATCCACAGGAAAAAACTGACAACTGCCCAGGATGTCAAGGTTCCACCATCACTGCACTCAGCAAAGTAGTATAGTGGCAGGTCAGCAATAAGACACCTAACTCCAAACCTAGCACCTACCTCCACGTGACCATTGTAGTCTGGCCACATCACATGGTGGGACTACATTCTAGCTGTAGTATCAGTAACTTAAGCACCATGGTGCAGTTCCACACTGAACAACTATTCCTTTAGAACTATTACCCACTGCTCCTCCAGGCCAGAGGAATGGAGTAGAAAGCAGACTAAGCAACTGAATAGGCAGCCACTGTCCATATTGCATTCTACATTCTTTGCTTTACCCAACACAAAGATAAACAGATGGCCTGAAGGCTCAGTACACAAATATACCCCTCTAAAAAGTGTGCACTTGTCCCAAAGTAGCTTGTGTTACGAATGGGTAGCAAGTTTCCTTCTACCACAAGAGTGCCAAATTCCCAGAAAACAACAGCACTTTTTCGTTAAAAGCCACAACAGAATCCACAGTGCTGAAAATTTGCTAGAGGAACTTAGACACAGATTTCTTATTTAGTCTCATGAGAATTAGAGAGTGGATTTATTACTGATAATGGGGTTACTGGTCAAGGATATTAAAGATGATGTTTTGATGCCTACAATGTTTGGCCATGGCTTGAAACTACTGGTATTAAAACTTCCTTGATTCTATTAAGCCAGTGAAATGCTTATTATGCAGTGTGCAGAACAGAATAGATGGCCTTTTTATTATCTGGGTTATCCATCTAAACACGTATGTTCACAGCATCTTTTCAGCACTGCTGGAGATGTAACAGATATAGAACATCTTTACTACCTGAGAACATGGAGCAACTTACCTTCATCACAATAAATCCTAACAGGTTTCAGTGCTCCTTTGAAAGAGGTTCAGGGGCCAGGACAGGGCGACCTTGGAGAGGAATGATACTTTGATTTACTTGGGTAACTTTTTTTCCCTTCTTCTGACAGCACGGGTGCAAAACACCTATTACATAAAGACTAATTCTCTCATAGCCCTTATCTAAAAAGTTACACAGGTAGCGGTTACAATGTTTTAAGAGAATCAAGGAAGTTTTGCCCAGTATGTTTTGTTCAGGCCTGTGGCAGCTATAAGTTTTTAACATTCTTACAGGCTAACGTTTTGGTTCTGTCCAGTCTTTCTCCTCAGTGATTTACCTATATGACACTTCTTTAGTTTTCTACCCCTGCAGCAACCAATACTCCAAGTAATTAGCTACTACCCTCATATCACATATGAAGAATGTGTCTTCTCAGACATTGTTGCATGTTGACCACAAGTCATTACAGATGAATGCAAGTCATAGCATTGCACTCCTTGTCATAAGAAGTATTTGCAAGCACCGGGGAGGCTACATGCAGCATGTTCCAGGAGCCAGCAAGTCACAGATTAGGCCGTAGATAGGACAAAGTTACTTTCAGAAACATTTTCCTTTGTCTTGCAGAACTTACCTAAAATTTGGCATAATTTTCCAAACGACATAAAAAAGAGACTCTGGGCTAAAAGCTGTTTGACTGCCCTGCCAGAGGGCACAAAGAGTCTTCCTAAACTCTTCCACCAATGAACTGGGGAAAGAAAATGAAAGTGACCAATTAGCAGGGAATCTTATATAATCTTCAGGTCCTTCTCAGTTCAGTGGAATAAATCTTATACAAGTTATTTTAATGAAAATGGTCCCTATTTGTAAACTGTTTAGTTTTACTTTAAACCCAAAAACATATCCCAAATGTCTAAAATTTTAGACATCTAAACTCAAATCCACAAAGGTGAAGAAAGCCAACATCATAGAATCACAGCTGCAAAGGATGAAAGGGACAGATTTTCTGTCTAGGTCTTCATCGCCATGGCTATCCAAGCTCTTCTAAAGCTGTCCCTGTAAATTCTGTCCAGACTCTTTACAGGCTGGTATAATTTTACAACCTACCTGAAGATTTGGTCTACTCAGTCACCCTATGAATTCCCATTTGTTACCATAACCTAATTTCACTGGCAGGAAATGTATATTGATAACCTAGTTCTTTTACTTAATTAGTTTACTCTATTATATTAAATTTACCATAAACCCACCTCATCCTGATTTCAGATCAAGCTGAGCATCTTTCTTCACTTATTATGTGAATTTTGCCTTTTGTTTCTCATACTTCTCCCCATCTTTCTCAGTTCTAGACAATGTTTACCATTGTTTAAGGTCCTTCTAGCAATTGAATACATTCTTGTATGCTAAGTGAAAAACGTATCTGAACAACTGATTCAGCATTAAGCGCTGGGTGAGACATAGTCCAGGTAGGTTACTTAATTCCAAACTTTCACTTGATCACACTCTAACACTGTGTGATGTACACAACTCTCCCCTGTGCACTAACAGCTACAAGAACAGAATGGAAATCATTTAAGCTTCTCCATCTGTACTGACGCTAACAAGGTAGCTGGGAACACTACTGTAAGTATCTGATGCTGCTTCTTGAAATTCTGTGCTAGTAACAAATGTGTTAACTTACACGTTGTTATCCCCTTGGCTCCTGGTGTGGTAAGTTCGCCTGCCTGCTGTTTTCCCATTCCGCAATTCCACAGCTGGCAACTCCTTGAAGTAGCAGCAAAACTGCTGAATGTTACTACAAGAAAGGAAAAAATTTAAGAGAAACATATAAAGAACTGAGACAAGACATACACACAAGACAAGGACAAGGTCCTTGGAAGTGCTCACCTGCTTTCTTCAAATTATTTAAGTGATCACACTGAATTGTTCATGTTTCTCAGCAACAGAATTAGTCTAGATGCATGTAATATGCATGTAATACTGCAGCAGGATTACTCGTTATATGTACAATGAGCATAACTATAAATCACCACCCTGGCTTTAAACTGCAATAGCCATTACACTTCCTTTGATGAGGAGAGAACAGAATTCCATCTTTTGTAGCAACACAGCAATTAAATCTTACATGCTGCCGTTGGAGTAGAAAGATTCTACCACTGTACTACAGAACCAGGCATGGTACAATACATATGGAGAGGACAGAGAAGGGGCCAAAAGACTCCCTATTTCAGTGCAGCTGTCTGCCAAGATGTATGACTTTTTCTAACCATGTTTTCTGAGGAGACCCTGACCCTGTCAATAGGAGCAAAAGCTCAAACTAAAAACCAAACGCATCCACCCCACTTCCCTGGGCCTAAACAAAAGGAGTCTCAGCTCAGGCATGCAAGTGTGAGCCTGGCCAGAATGCTGGTGATTCAGCTACCAAAAGGCGCCTGGCAGATGTTATACTTAAAATGTGATTAAGCAGCTTAAGTAGTAACCCTGCCACATGTTCATTCAATTAATGGTACAACACAACAGGGACGTGCAGTGACTTTGTGGCTGGCTCCCACTGGGCCTGAAACTGAACATGCAGCCAGCCTCAAGGACTCCATGCACTCCCTGTGTCTGGGGAGCCCAATCAGATAGCCAGCTGCAGGGGCACCAGGCACTCAGCTTACCAGTTTAGGGCACTGGCATTATGGCGCTACTGGGATCCAATCCTTGAGCCTTTAATTGTGCCTCCAGCCATGTGTGAATAGCGTGGTAGGAGGCAAAACTGTTAGGTTCATGATTCAGTTAAGGCACACTGGGATCTGAATGTCTGCCAGGCCTCACTGCCACAAACCTAGGTCCAACAACCGATTACCCAGAAACTTTGTTACCATTTTCACAACAATAATCTCTCCCCATCTTCTCAAACTATCTCAGGGCAAAGACAGTTTCATCAACACCCTAACATATTGCTCCCCTGCTTTCTTTGGGCTGTGGTGCTGCTTGTTAATTAGTCATAGGGGTCGCTTTGGAGAGGGGAGAGGTCCTTCACTTATCCTGAAACTCTGAGCATTTAGCTCCCACAGCACTTCCCATTCCTGCAAGTCCAGGGGAGATTTGAATAACAGCAGCACAACCCTTGCACCTTGCACTGCAGCACAGATGCCACCAAAACGCCACTGGACCAGTACAAGAATCTGATTTTGTCACAGCACAAAGATGTCACCAGTACCTGAGAGACTGGAGAATTGCATTCATGAAACATGTGTTCCCCAGATTCCGGAGACCTGTGGCACAAAGGGCAGTGGTGCTCCCCTGTGAACCAAAGAAAGCAGATGAGTCAGAAGAGACAGGTGTCTGCCCCTTACCATGTGCCAAAAACTCACCTGCCTGGAAGAACACATTTAAATAAAACTAATGACAAACTTGAGCTGGGGAAGACAAAGCTGTGGCATATCCTACTCAGATGGTCTGAAGGATCTTAAACTTTCAGTCAGTTTTTGAGGGGCAGTTAATCTATTCACATTCAAGTCCATTTATTGAAAATGTGCTACTGTCTACTCCTTGAAAGGACAATTCACACAGACCTCATCATTGTGGGGGGTTTTTAACTAATTTTTTATCCAGTTTATTTTTAACAGTGCGATTTTGAAGAGTATTTAAGGACCCGATTTCCAGTGGCCTTCAGCGGCAGGAGGTACAAGGAGAATGGGCTGGAAAGGTTCCAGACAGGCCAGGCACATGGTATTTCAAAACTACTGATTCCCACAATTTAGAGCAATACTGCATGGACATTAACTTGTTTTTGCCAAGTGATGTGGGATTTTGGAGTTATTTTTATTTTCAAAACCCCACCCCTTGTGCTTTATCTATAGCCAATCAAGTTTAAGTATTATGTAAGGACTGTGTGAGGAACTTCTAACCCTTAAGCTCTGTAAAGTGGTATTTAAAATCTTCTGCCAACATTATTCCAAGTGTAACATAAAACCAAACGTTGGAGCCAGTCTGCTTTCGTGGAAGGATGATGGGTGCGTGTTCAGTTATTTAGATACTATCCTCTAGCCTACATCCTAGTATCTCAAGACAACTTATTAGCCACCAGAAACATTCAAAAGCTTTAAACTGTAGCAAACCCTATAGACCATCAGTGTATTTTTAAATATTCTGTCAGAAAACTCAGTATTAATCAAACACAACACCATTCAGCTTTCCAGTAACTGAATGAACTATTTTTAGATGGTCTCGTTTCTGATAAAGAAACAAACGCACACCTCAAAATAACCCCCCAGAATGCTCTATGACTT
>NW_017728996.1:43662440-43670773 GCF_001723915.1 Gavialis gangeticus | reverse complement strand
CAGTATTAATCAAACACAACACCATTCAGCTTTCCAGTAACTGAATGAACTATTTTTAGATGGTCTCGTTTCTGATAAAGAAACAAACGCACACCTCAAAATAACCCCCCAGAATGCTCTATGACTGTCCTTTACCCAACCCCCCAGCCAGGGAGGCTCAACATAACATTACTGGCAAGCAGTCCTGCTCTGCTTTTTCTACATTATGATCCAATGTACCAACAGTGAAAAAAATAATTGCCTTGGGCATTACTCAAGTATCAATAAAACTGAGAAAATAGAACAAACTCTAAAATTGATAAAAACATGATTAATTTTTTTTCTGATTTGCTGTTCTCAATACCTAAACATCATTTGTAATTTTAGAACATACACAAAAAACAAGAACTGCCATTTACTGGGTCAGACTGTAGATCCATTTTGCCCTGTATCCTGTGTCACAATGGAATGGCGGAGAATGGATACCAAAAGGGAGAGCGACTAGAGTTTTTCTACTTTTCCTCTCTTGCAGCATCCTGCATTTGGTGTATAAAAGTTCCAATTCAGAGGCTGTATGCCTAACTCCCATGTTCAATGGCTACTGATGCACCTTTCCTCCAAAAATCTGTCCAATCCCTTTTCAAATCTGGCTAACGCGTCAGCTTCTACAACATCTTGTGGTAATGAGTTCCACTCTTAAGTTACATGCTATGTGAAAAAAACTTCCTTTTGTAAATTTACTACCTATTAATTTAATTTTACAACCTCTAGTTCTTGTATTGCGAGACAGTAAATAATAAATCCCTATTTACTTTCCCTTCACCATTTCGTATTTTGTAAACCTCTATCATGTCACCCATCAGGCACCTCTTTTCTAAACAGAATAGGACTAGCCTCTTTAGTCTCTCCTCATATGGAAGCCCCTCTACACCACTAATGATCCTTGCTGCTCTTCTCTGTACCTTCTCTAGTTCTTCTCTTCTTTACTTCATATTTTGGTAGCTTTGAGTTTTCCAGATGCTGAAAAAAGGCTGTGGTATTTCAAAAACTTCCTCAGTTCTCCCATAATTAGGACAGCATAGAAATGTATCAATTAGACCAGCTCATTTGGAAAGCAACTGAAAGTACATATGTTCCATCAAAACAACTTATATGGGCTGCTTGGAACGGTACGTGCAGCCTGCTCGGGTACGAGTGGCTTGCGTTTCCCCCAGCTACATACCTCTGAAGAAGTCCTGCCTCTCCCAGAAACGTAAGGCTGCAGCAGGGCAGGTTTAGCAGTCAGCACTGTGGCACCAAAAGCGAAGACAACTGGTACTTCAGCTTCCACCTCGTAGGATCCCCTCTGGCATTACATCCTTGTGCTATTTCAATTTATATAAATGCAGCCATTGGGGCTGAGAAGAGGGGATGCCAGAGACTGAAGGTGATGCTCCTCAGCCAGCTTTCTTAAGGCAGATGGGCAAGACAAATTTTTCCCTCCCCAACTACCCTGAGACTGGAAGAAATTAGGGTTGAGGCAGTCTGGAGATTTCTTCCCCCAGACTCTAGCCAGACACTCCCCATCTGAGATGGGGCCTGAATATATGAAAGGGAATATATGAACAAGTTACCTCAAAGGTAACTTTCTGCACAATTTTAGATATAAAATAAGAGCAGCAATGTAAATAACAAAAGAAACAAAGGGCAAGATTTTCAGGAGCACCCAATTCGCTTGGGAATAGGTGTCTTGCCCCTTCTAAAAAGCTTTAAGTAAGCTCCCTTTTACTTAGTAATTTGCAGTTAGGACCATAAGGAATAGGAAAAGGTGATGCATTCCCTCTTCCACATTCTGCACTGGAGAACACTGACTGCAATTCTAGTCCATCAAAAAAGGCTTGTTATTGACCTCTCCGATGTCAGTCCCAATGAACGCTGACTGCTTTCTAGTTAGCTGATCCTGCCAAGCAGCAGGGAAAATCAAATATGAGGTCAGTGTGATCACAACACTACACCAGCCATTCTTTAAAAAGAAAGGAGTTGTTTCTCCATTGGTGGGTGAAGGCAAAGCAATAGAAGTTGAAAGCCAAATGATAACTGTTTTTTAAACCCAGGTCAACATTATCCTAAGTTGACAAATCCCCTTCAAATACTAAAAGCACTGTACTCACATTTACTTTTAATAATTTGCTGTTTAGAGATGAGTTTTCCAAGAGCTTTCTTTTCCTATGTCTGTCTGCTGTAAAAGCTGAACTATAATAATGAAATAAAACAAGTTACATACTATAAAAAGAAAACATTGTTTAAAATAGAGTGAAGGAGCATTCACTGTACTATCTAGCATAATTGTTACGCTTGCAACCACCGGCAGCTGGAAAGATTGTCTTCTGCTTGCAACATAAGCTTTTTGAAAGGTACAAGATAAACCTAACATTCTTCTTAACACAGATAGCACTCTGGGAAAGACGGTCTTACTTTCTATTTTCAACAGTGGCTAGTATCAGAACCCTGAAACGTTTCCTAATTCGCATGCCACCTCTGATCTGACACAAGCATACTGGTGCTCTAAATCAAAAGAACAATAGCATTTCTTGTCTTGAGAAACCACTCCAGGGCTTAAAGAGATTCTAAAGTGAGTATATATCACTAGAGTCACTCTCCTTAAAAAGACAAAAAACCTTTAGGTCACCAACACAAGTTTATATACTGTATTTACTTGAATCTAAGATGAGGTCCCTCACCTCAATCAGGATGGGGGGAAGCCCCGCCCCTTAGATTCACATACAAAGCAGGGCAGGAGGTAGGGCAGGTGGCTGCTCTGGCTCTGACCCTGAGCCTGGGTTAGGGCCAGAGTCAGATCCACAGCAGCCTCCTGCATGTCATCTGCAGCTTTTGGCTCATCCTTTGGCCTCCCTGCTCTCTCTTTCCCCACCACCTACTGTCAGGCAAAGCCCAGCTCTGGCTCAGACTGGATTCCCTACCAGGCATGGAGCACAAGGAAGCTCCATCCCCTGCCCAGCTAACCAGCAGTGCCACTGCTGCTACGTGGCCTGGCAAGGGCTGTGCAAGAAAACAGAGCCCAAGCAAGGTCTGATAGTGGGGGGTGGGGGTGGGGGAGCAGCTAGAAGCGGAAGCTATAGAGATTTGGGACAAACGCAAGGAAAGGTGTAAGGGACACCGAGTCTGCCACTATATAGAAGACTTTCCACATCATGGGCATTACTTAGTGGCAGTGATGTCTGAATTCTAAGGGATTAAAAGTATTTGGAAACACTGGCTTGTACATAAACTTCTGCTAGGTATTTTGCATGATTTCCAAGCAAGCTACTAAAATCTGCTATCTAGAACTGTCCCAAATGTCTGCATTATAAAGTTACTCGTATTTACAATTGAGTGGAAGAAAACATGTCATGGAAAAAGCATAGCTCTACCCTAACTATACATACAATTGCAAGTTTCTGTTTGGAAACCAAACCACTAAATGAACATTTTGGATATATCCATCTCCCATTCAGCTTTCTTCTCAGCTAACCAACCTACTCTTAATTTTGGGAAACATATACCTGCTTTTTGGGAATCCTGTTCCCACTTTCCATGGAAGAGAAAAGACTAGATGGCAAGGTTGCAAGAAAATTCCAGAGAACAAGTCTGAATTCCTCCATCAACCTACAGACAAAACTCCCTATTAATCTTGCTTCCTCCAAATGTCAATGTTGAAAGCAGTAATCCCTTAATTCTTGTATCTCTTTTCAGTGATGGTGTTTTAAAACATATTATGGTATCTCACATGTTCAAGGACAAAACAAGGCACTAAAAGGAAATACCATTCAAGTGAAACAACATCCAAATCCAGTGGTGTAAACAAATTACTTACTTTTCCAGGTTCTGCAGGTGTTCTCTGACTTTCTGTACCAGGCCCAGCTTGGTATCATTGACTACAAAATCATCACAGCGATAACTGCAACCAAGAAAGGGGGGAAGGGGGAGAACTCCATCAGCAGGTGTAAACATTTCCATTTAAGCATAACATCAAGACACTTCAAAGGCTGAAGGATCTGGGAAGGTTTAGGAAAGGGGGCACACACCAAATTTAACCCTCCTCTCAAAACTGCTTTTATCCTTACAATTTGTGCAGACAGCATCTTACTCCCAGAACTAAAGTCTAGAAAAAAATCTTAATCTCTCAATAGCAACAGCTTGCATCTGTTACAGCAACAACAGAAACATCTTCATCTCTTAATAGCAACAGCCTGAAAATAAAACCCGAGGTTCTAACCATCTTCCCACTAAAATATGAACCCGAAAACGCTGCATGTCACTGATCCTCCACAAGAATTCCAAAGGCTTCAAAAATGTGTATACATGCTTATGAACATAAGAAACATTAGTGCAGAGAAAAACCATACCCTGGTAGATAAAATTACAGTGCAGACAGTACAACACATAAATGAAACCTGAAGCTGCATATAATGAAACTATACATCAGAATCATATTCAGTATCTAGACCAGAGATTTTCAACCCCTGGCCAGCAGGCCAGTTTCAGCCCATGATGCCATGACATGTGGCCGACAGGCTCTCCACAGGTCCTGAAATTTGGCTGTAGGAAGTGGTGAAACCACTCCCCTGCTGCCAATTTTCTGGGCCTGTTGAGATCCTTGTGCACTGGACTGGGCACCCGATCTCTGCACGTAGGGCCAGACAGGGGTGGCACCAGGCCCCAGGGCCAATCCTGGCACAGAGGGGACAGCACCAGGTCCCATGGCCCAATCCCAGTGTAAAAGGCTGGGATGGGGCAGCACCAGACTCCAAGGGTCAATCCCAGGTTGGGCAAGGGGTGGCAGCAGGCCCCTGGGGCCCAATCCTTGTGTATGGGGGTAGGAGAAGATGGTGCCAGGCCCCAATCTTGGCACGCTGGCCTCTATCTGGCCCACGGATCAGCCCTATACCACTCATCTAGCCTGCAAAGCCAAAAGCTTGAACACTACTGATCTGAACTGTTTTTATTACAGTAGTACTCAGAGGCTAAAAGTTAGATCAGGACCTCATTCTGGCAAGCAGTGTACACATATAAGTGGAAGTCCCTGTCCCATAAATAGGGACAAGGGGTGGGGAACTAAGGCACAGAAAAAGATTACACCAGTTGCCCAAAAGTATACAAAAAATCTGTGGCAAAACTAGAAATTTAGTGGAGAATTCTCCTGTCCTGATACAGAGCCTTAACCATGAGGTCTTCCTTCCTCCCAGGAAACAAGTTTTTGTACGAAATTCTCAAGGCAAGTTATCAGTCCCTGAAGGCTTTAAATGTTTACAGTACTTCAGTGATTAGCAGCTCAGACATGCTGACATGCTGTATTTGAAAGCCTTCAGCTAAGGCTACAGAAGACAGGTGCTGCCATTACAAGAAATGGATAACTTAGCTGTGCAAAGGAAGTGCCCGATTCCCCACTGCTTCAAACACAGTGTGCACAAACTAATGCCAAATCAAAATGACAACATTTTACATCCACTGTAAAAGCAAGTGTGCCTGTTGCAAGGCAACACAGAATCTATACCCAATTATCTAAGAGGCAGCGATCAAATACTTACACAATCCAGACAATATACAACAACTTCAAATGCATGTTTCACAGCAGTCTACATATATCTGCCTGCAATGGTATTTTTAATGAGAGTACTCATGTTGCTTTTATGATAGAGCAAATAGTCCAATGTGGAAACACAGACTTCAAGAGGTTAGATTTTACTCCTGCAGTACAGCTGGCTACACTCTGTTTAAAACTGAAATTTCACATTCAATTAAGACTTCATCTTCTAAAGGAAGGCAGGGCATTTGCAGAATGCTCACAAAAACAATATTCCCTCCCCTCCAAAAAAACAAAAAACACCCTAAGCCTGAAAAACCAACATCCATTCTGTGTTCTTCCTAGAAGATCAAATGTGTGAGAGCACTGGGACTGGGAAAAGGAAGACGACACAAAGTAAAATCTAGGGAGAAGTTTGCTTCAAGTACAATCTTAACTGCTTTTTTGTTCAAGCTTTCCAATGTCCTTCCTCTCATACCCACAGAAGGAAAGAAAGCAGCAAAGCTTCCACTCCATTGGTCTACACCCAAGGAGCCACATCCCCTCCCCTTCTACTTAAGGAGGGCTGAAAGAGGAAACGTGCAGGCAGGGAGTGCACACATTAGCACTACCACAATGAAAGGGCTGCAGAGACCTGTAACCGGAGATAAAGCCATGCTTTAGCCCTGCAAAATGCTCAGCCTGGTAGGGTGTGACCAGGCTCTGTTCAACTCTCACCTTCTCTCAGAGTCAGCAGGGATGTAGTACTACTTGCAATCACCCAAAAGAAGTTGCAATCTGATGTTCTAGTCTAGTCCAAGGACTAGCTAATGCTGCTTGGGAGTGCAGTGAGCTGTGTACAGTATTGTAATGAGGGAGACAACCAAGGCACCATCAGATGGAGGGGAATTAGAAACAGCTGCAGTGCTGGACCAGCCACCACTGTGCTGCCAGGAGCATCTTTTCATCTACAAGATCAGCCTGCCCCGGATTCCTGTAAATGCTGTATTGGAGGAATGAAATCCACCCAACTCCCTAGAGACATTTAAGGGCTTCAATTATGAGGGGAAAACCTCTTGGTGAAAATGTGGCATGCACCAGCAGGAGTATTTCTGTTGCCAGAGTTGCACCAGCTCCCCTAAACTCTGCCAGCAGAAGCCATACTTCTCTTAACAGAGCTGCACCCCCACAGGGGATTTTGCCAGCATAGCTATTTTGACTAAAGGCAGGATCTTCCCAGACCCATAACCAGGGATCCAGGTTTTCCATTTGCCATGGGAAAACATGGATTTTCTCCTTTAAAGGACAGTTGAAGCAGGAGTTGAGGGTAGCACAGCACCCCCCACTCCAGTCGCTTACTCCTTGCGCTGCTGGTGGCATGGCTGGCATGGGGGTCCTGGCAGCAGAAGCAACAAGTCCCGCTGCCTCATTCTGCTCCACTCTCCCATGCCAGGTCAGGGTCTCACCCATGCTGGTCCAGCCAGGCTGCAGCACCATTGCTACTGGGGGCACACAAATCGGGGCGGGCATGTGCCCCCCCCATGCCCAACTGATGCATCACTTAGGGTTGGGCACTCCTGCCCTGTCCCCTATACATCCCTGCCCTGCCCCGCACACTGGGGAGCTGCAGCCTGGGGGCAGTGGGTCAGGAATGAGGGGCACCAGCAGGTCTGGGGAAGGCAGGGGGCTGTGGGTCGGGAGTGAAGGGCGCCAGCAGGACTGGAGATGGCTGTGGCTTGGGAGTGAGGGGCACCAGCATAGCAGGTCTGCTCAGCACCACAAAGCAGTGGAAGGGACAGCTGCAGTTGGACTGGTGTCCAGGTGAGCAAAGGGGGCAGGGGAGCTCTGATTTCCTATAGTGAAAAAATAAAATCAAACACCAAAATAGACAGGTACTTAGAATTTATTTTATTATAGTGATTGAGGCACTGGCAGGCTTCCAAATTGCTTTAAAACTGTAAATATATATCAATAAAACATTGTGTTCAATATATACAGTGGTGCTTCACTTTAATCACGGAAAAATGCAGGTTTAGAGGTTTTTAATTAGAGAATTTGGGCTTTTTAAACAGAGAACAGCAGGATCCCTGCTCATAACCAACACAGCTATACCAGCAGAACTTTGCAATAAAGACTAAGCCTAAGGCTTCTGAATAGATCCAATTACTACTGTGGAAAGGCCACTGCCAACGTAAGAAAATGTGCTCTCTCACCACCGACGCACCAGGATGACTAACCAGGAATGGTTTACCCATCAGCTGGTCATGATACTGGTTTATGAAAAAGAATAAGTCAGCCTTACTAAATAAAGCCCTGATTGCTTTTCTCCCAAGAGGCCCACCCCTCCAAATGAGGCAAGCTAACCAGACTAACTGGAAGGGGTGGAACAGATGCATGCAGGACCACCCTGTGTGATTCCTAGCATCAACATGCCCATGGCCTTATCTGATCAGGCACATTAGCAGAACCACAGTGCACATATGGCTGCAAACAGGTAGCAAAAGCAACCATAAATGCCACTGCAACAAAACACTATCTGGGATGAAGGAACTCTAAAGCTGGATTTTAGAATGTTAATTATTTTAGTTTTAAATAAATCAAAGGTGTTTTCAGTTTAAGGACTTTTATGAGGAATGTACATTGACAGCAGCCTTTTCATTTGTGATCATCAGGATTAACAAAAGTTAAACCATGAATTAGTTTGCATATATTACAACTCTATACTTTTAACAAAAGTAATAAGGCGGGGTAGGCAATGTTTTTTGGCCGGAGTGCCAAAAAACCCCACAATGCCTACCTCGGAAGCTGCTGG
>NW_017728996.1:43648246-43662311 GCF_001723915.1 Gavialis gangeticus | reverse complement strand
CCCCCACCCAAAGCCCCTGCCCCCAGCCCTGCTTGTACTCCTGCTTCCCCTTGCCCCCCAGCCCAGGCTCCATAGCTATCAGCAGCTACCCAAAACCTGGACCAGCTGCAGCCAGGAAGCTGCAAACAGCTGCTGCCTCCCCGCCCCAGCCCCAGCGAAGACAGGAGGTGTCGGCACTTCGCCCACTGGGGCCAGGGTCATGGGCAGTATGGGGCTGGGGCAAGGTCCCACTGGCAGCACAGGGCTGGGGCCCTCGGCAACAGGGGGCTGTGGCCCAGCTATGGGCAGTGCGGGGCTGGGGCCGGAGCTGGGGTCAGGGCCCACCAACAGATAGTATCACCGCTGCAGCTGGGGCCTGGGTCTGGCCCAGCCCAGCCCCAGCTGGCTGCTGGGGCAGCGCCAGGATGGGGCTGGACCCCGACCCCATCCTGATGCTGCTGACTGCCCCGGCCCAGCAGCAGCACTGGGCTGGGGCCGGCAGTGGCGGTGAGGGCTACAGCTGGGGCCATGGACCTGCATGGGCCCTGGCCCCAGCCATGTGCTGCTGGTGAGCCTGGCTCTGCCCAGCAGCACTGCCACAGCCTGCCCCAGTCCAGTGCCGCTGCCCGACTGGGGCTGTTGGCAGCACTGGGATGGGGCTGGGGCCCACACAGGCTAGGACTGTGGACCTGCTCAGGCCTCAGCCACATCCTGGCGCTGCTGACCCCATCGCCGCCACCCGGCCTGGGAGCAGCACTAGGCTGGGGCGGGCGGCAGCAATGGTGTCAGACGGGGCAGGGCCCGCCAGCAGCACGTGGCCAGGCCCGAGCCCTGTGCAGGCCCCAGCCCAGCAGCAGCACCGAACTGGAGCCAGCGCCCGCGGTGGTACCAGCTGGGGCAGGGCCCACCAGCAGCATGTGGCCAGGCCTGAGGCTGGGGCCATCGGCAGCACTGGGACAGCCCCGACCCGGTGGTGGCAGCGCCAGCCATGGCAGCGGTGCCAGCTGGGGCTGGGCTCAGGCAGGGCTGGGGCCAGGGCCACTGGGGTGCCGACAGCCCCCAGCCCAGGGGCAGCACTGGGTCAGGGCCAGTGGTGATGCCAGGCTGGGTCTGGGGCCCAAGGGGCTCTTACCTGGCTGGGGTCAGCGGCAGCACAAGACTGTTCCTGGGCAGCCACATGCTGGTTCATCTGGGTTCAGCTCTTCCCACCCCGAGGGGCGGGAAGCAGTCTGCGTGCCAATCAAAAGCATGCGAAGTTCCACCTTTGGCACACGTGCCATAGGTTGCTGACCCCTGTTGTAAGGGATAATTTCTGCCTGGGAGTGGTGGGGTTGTCACGGATATAATGAGCACTTCTTTGTATGACTGATTATAGTATTTTCTTCTTTATATGAATTTTTATTTTTAGCAGCTCAACTCCAACTCCCAGACCCAGGCTCTCTGGGTCCCCTTAGCTGCTAAAAATGGCCCCAAGCCAACGCATATATGTAATGCTCTGGAAAACAGTTAGGTTTATTTCCTGCAATACCACTAGATCACAGAAGCTCAAGGTACCAAGAAGCAAGTCAGAGCCTTCCTTGGCCTGGTTGCATATTACAGGCAGTTTGTCCTTGGATTTGGAGCAAAGGCAGCTCCCCCACCTGAGCTGACCAAGGCAGCCCTGATCTGGTGGTCTGGAAGCAGGGATGTCAGGAAGCATTTGACACCCTAAAGGCTGCCCTGATCAAACAACCGATTCTGAAGGCACTGGTCCATGATAAACCCTTCTACGTAGCCACAAATGTCTCTGACTTAGGACTAGGAGCTGTACTCTTCCAAGAGCACCAAGAGACACGACATCCCGTGGTTTACTTAAGCCGGAAGTTAATCCCTTGGGAGTGGAACCTGTCCTCTATTGAGAAGGAGCATTTGGCAATTATCTGGGCACTGAACAAACTGAAGCCCTATCTGTGAGGGCAGCAGTTCACTGTCCTATCAGACCGTGCCCCACTTCAATGGTTGCAAACCATGCAGAATACCAATGCCAAACTTCAACGATGGGCTTGGCAGCTTCAAGAGTTCAACTTCACCAGCGAACACATCAAGTGACGCCAAAATGTGACAGCAGATGCCCTGCCACGAAAGGACTCTGGGTAGTGGGGGTCAGATGGACTCAAGCCTACCTGAGAGGGCTCTGGCACAGGAGCTCCCCAACGTGCTTTAATGTTCTCTGTGTATTGTTGTTATGACCAGTCTTATGTGTTGTGTAAGTGTGGCAGAATGCCATCTCCGTCTCTCCCCAAACTCTATCAGGCTGATGACCAATCTGACAATTTGGTTACCATGGTCACTGCAGAGGGCAGACACCCCTGGCCCCATCTTCTTCAGGTAACCCTGAGTTGTAACCTGAGCTGGATACATTCCTGAGGGAGGGGGAAACCTGCTCCCTCTGCCTATGTGACTGGCCTCAAACACCTGGAGGGTGGGGGTGGAGCTTAAACTCCCTATTGTTCTAAGCCACATCATCACGACTGGGACTGTGAAATAAGCTCCTTCCAGAGGTGGTGCGATCACCTACCCTAGAAATCTTCAAGAGGAGACTGGATTTGATAACCCCAGCTGTCTTTCCTGCCTAGTGCAGGGAGGCTGGACCGGATGATCTTGCAAGGTTACTTCCAGCCCTTACAACTTATGAATCTATTTTAAAAGGTTTTTAAAAATTCTTATTTTAAAGTTTACTTCTCACCAATGATGTTAAATTCCACTCCTGAAATCATCTTGAACTTCTCCGAGACTGGGTGCATCTTCTCTACCCCATACTGAGTGGCCAAGGGGAGTGCGATCTGCCTGGCTAATTTCCTGCTTGATCAGGCCAAGATTTCATAGACATTTGGGTTGGAAGGGACCCCGGAGGATCATCAAGTCCAGCCCCTTTGAACATGTAAATGGCTCCACCATTAAATATATGTATACAAGAAAAACACCCCAAAAATTGTAATAATATGTGCATTGTTACTGCATGGCAGCATTGTAAACGTGTAAATATGAATAATATTTTGCTGCAAGGAGTTTTTCTTGGCAGGTTTGTGTGTTTTCTTTTTCAGACACTGTAGTGTAAAATTCAATCTAGTAGCAACAGTGACTGTCATCGTTCTCATGATATGTACATCTCTTATTGAGATTCATCAAACAAAGTCTAGCCTCCTGGAGCACCTGAACAGCACCTCCAATACTTCACAGTCAGTCACATCTACACCTGAGTGAACGTAACCACACCTCAGTTAAGGTTTTTAGCTAGCACAAACAGAAGTCTGCAGGGCACCCAAATAGAAAAGAGAGATTAAGACCATGGGTGGATGTACGATTTAGAAACCGGGGGTGCGGAGGGGCTCGTGCCTCATCATATAGAAAACGACATATTTTTCTACAGTTAAAGGGAAACTAGACAAGATGGTGACTGTGGAAAAACTGCAGAGACTGGCTTACAGGCAGTGCCGCAGCAAGGTGGAAGGGGTAGGTGGAAGGGGCAAGCGGGGTGACTGGCCTGGGCACTGAAGTGAAAGGTCGCCAACACGCGCTGCTGGGGTGGGGTGTAGGATGGAGCCACTGTAAGGCTGAAGACCTAGTTGAACTTTAGGTGACCCTGTGGCCAGCAGGTACACGAGAGTAGAGGGCCATGCGGCAAAGAGAACCTGCCATGTGAAGAAATGTAGTGTGACGTGTGGAAAACTCCTGGGTGCCATGTGGAAGTTACCTGTACGAGTGCTGCGCGCAAGTGAGAGTGCGGTCTGTAGAGGGAGTATAAAAGGAATTTTTCCCTCACGGTGAGGGTTCAATTGGCTCCATCGGTGTGCCTGAGAGGTGGTCGTATGCGTGCCTGCAAGGTGGTAGATAGAGTGGACTTCTGTTTGGGAGACTGCTTGGGAGGTTGATGAGTGGATTCATGCCCGAGAGGTGGAACCCGTGAGGCAGAGAAACGAAAGGATACTTACCTGAAGCCAAAGTCTCCCACCACTGATACAGAATAGATCAAAACTACTAGCATACTACAGACAGGGAAACTGTGAGGGTCGTCCTGGTTCATCTGTCTTTACCTTCCCCCCAGTAGCATAACCCCGCAGCTCCTATAGGTAAATATCAGCCCTTCTTCCCTGTGTTTTATGTCTGCAAGTACCTGTGCGTTACACAGTGTTGTAAACAATAGGTAACCGAAGTGCGTGTGCATGCGTACATGGGAATAGTATAATGTTCTTTTAGGATAAGGTATTGATATTTTACAGTAAGTGGTTGTTAGATGTTAAATAAACCGTTTGATTGGTTTATTCTCACATTGTGTGCATAGTCCCTCATTTAGGAAGGGTCCGGGTATCTGGCTAACAGATACCAGAGCTCAGGTCCACTCTCTAGCTCTTCCCTGCCCATTTTTCATGGGGTGGCTAACACTGAATTAAAAGTTAAACTGATTTTGGCCCCTAAAACCAAGAGCAGCTCCTGGCACTGTGTGCACTCCTGGGCAAGTCTGAGGGGGCATGTGTCCCCTGGATCTGTGTGCAGGGCAAGGGGGGGCTGCCACTGCAGGCTTTGTCCTGGACACCAAACTTCATTGCTACAGCACTGCTCACAGGGGCTGGTTCCAATAATACTCTCACTCTGTCACTTCCTGGTCTAGGCATATGTCACATTTTAATCTGAACACTGCACCTTGAAACAAAACATGGATCAGTATGTGTCAACTGGGCCTACCCGTGTAACCCTGTGAGGAACATGAGGGAGGGCATTTTAATGTCTGGTGACATGGTGGGTTGATTTTACTGCTAAAGGGTTTCATGCTCAGCCCCTGAGAAGGTCACATACCTTTGCACTTTCACCATTTGTACTAGCCAATTGCCCATCAAGAACGATGGGTGGTAGGGGGCTGGGATGCAGTGCCGCTACCTAATGCCCCACATGCTGCCACTATTCTGCCTCTTGCAAGGAGTGGGGTGGGGGAGCAGAGGCCAGCCCCCACCCCCTGACCAGCCCTTGGCACCACTTGCAGGGAGGCCTCGGCTCCCCCACCCCGTCCAGTCCTCAGTGCCACTTGCAGGCAGTGGGCTGAAGGAGCCTAGGCCAGAGCTCTTGGCCTCAGCTCCCCCACCCTCTGTCCAGTTCTTGGCACAGCTTTGGAATAATGGTGGTGCTCCCCCACACTTGGAGCACTCCGATTGGCTGTTTCTGTCAGCCAGTCAGAACGCAAACAAAGCATTACGGACAGAGACAGACAGACAGACTTAGACTTTTATAATATTAGAATAATACAGGTTTAAAAAAAAAATAAGAAGTCATTTTTACCACCACCATAAGCCAATGTTTAGGTTGCTGTCAATAAAATGGGTAAATCCAAAATTAAAAAAAGTTTTGTTTTAAATCAAGCCTTTAATTCTATAAACCATTATTTTTGCAAAATCTATAGTTTAGGCCTGACACCAGAACTACTCTCTCTATATATAGGAGAGCATGACAAGGCTGACAAGTCAAAAATATGACTTATGAGTTGTGGCAGGGACCACATGGACATGGGAAGCATTTTAAACCAAATCATAAACAGGGCTCTTTTTCCGGTTGTGTTAGCCAAGTGCCTAAGTATCAGAACACAGACAACATGAACCCATCTTTAGAATAATTTACACTTCAAAATGCAGCCTTCTGACAAATTTAATTTTACTGATAGAACACAGGAACATAGGCGAGTAGCAATTCACGAGTCCTTCTGAAGCTAGTGCAGTAAAAATCTTTGTAGGCTCTTAGTAGGTATTTAAATAAAAACTAAAAGGCCATTTATCAACTAAGAGATGGATTTTTTAAGGCTATGAGCTTCACCTAAAACTCATACTCTCAAATTTACATTTAATCTGCGGATCTGCATTCCATCTACTGGTTCCAGAGTTAGCAGGAGGCCAAGACAGAATGTCCTAAACTAGGATCTTGTTATGCAAGAAATGGTAATAAATAAATAATTGTGGATAATCATTGAAAATCTTTTAAAATGTGTTTAAGTACATTCACCTATACATCTTTGCGCATGTATCCATAAGCATTTTTAAAAAACATCTTCCCTTAAAATGCTTCTTCAAGACCCACCTCAATTTGTGGTTGTTTGGGGGCAGTAGGGAAGGTAAGAAATGGGGCAAAAGCAGCAGAGAGTAAGGAAGGTACATCTACTAGCTTTGGAAGTTCCCCTTCAATTCACTGTTCTTACCAGAAATAGAAGACTGAATATTTATTGTAGAAAGTAACTGCTTTTCCACTGTCCTAAACTGTAGCTAGACTCTCTTTGAAACCTAAGATTTATGTTCATGTCACTTCACTTGTGAAGACCAATGTCTTGGGGATGGCAAGGAAAACAATTTGCTGGAAAGCAAAATCCTTTACTCCTGAATATTCTGTTTGGAAGAAACATTTTCTGTGTTTTTTAGAATCTTAGATTTTTACTGTTTTTATAAAGTTTCTAATCGCCTGGGCTGCAAAAATGTCCTTTAACTATCGCTCATTTCAGGTAACCCAGTCCTACTGAAGTGCAAATGTTCCCCAGTCAGAACTTAACTAGGAGCCTATCAGCATATAAAGCAAATATACACACCCTGTGCTTAGTCACTGAAACTTAATTACAGGAAGCTATTTAGTCCAATTTTGATTTACATCAAGGTTACATGCAAACTAGAAATAAAATTAATGATACCTTTGTTATCCATTTCAGTACTAGGGGCAGAAACACTAAGTAGCTTTCTGACAAGCTGATCCAAATCTAGATTTTTATTTTCAGAACCTCCCTGTGCATTTCTAAAGGCTCCTCATAAGACTGAAAAGAACTAAATGCACTCCAGACAGAAATATAGGAGAATACATACAAGCCTTGTCAGGAGAGCTTTCCAGCAGGCTAAAGGATGTAGTAAATGGGGCCCAGGATATGGTAATGGAGGTCACTTCTCAACTACAAGCAGAAACAGAATAGTAAGGTGCTCTTCCCGACAGAGAACCTTCCCCACAAATAGCTTTAATATCAAAATGTGCATACCAGCAAGGAGGAAGTCCCCACACACCTTACAATAAGATATGGCTCAACCATATCTGAGTATTTTCTTTTATGCTTCTGACCCCTTGCTAATGGCCACAATGATCACATAATGTACCAACATTCATTCTAAGTATACGCTCACTTGGAAGGGGCAAAGTTGTGCATCTTCCACAAAAATCGCAATTTGAGTAGGTCCCTACTTCTAAGATCAGCCTGCACTAAATGCATATTCTCTCTCACATCCCAAGAAGTTTACATATACAATGCAAATCACATAAAAATGGTACCTATAGTCACTTTTAATAATGCCAACAGAAGACACCTCTTAGCAAAACCAGCTATGCATTACTTAACATGAGGAAAAATACTTAGGCCTTTCTTACGAAAGCAAGGGATTTTATCTTCTGAAACTTGTCCATCTTCACACAGCTTAGCACAAAAGACTTATAATTTGTTAACAAATTACAGTGAAACACAAACTCTCCATGGCAAAATATCTGCAATTAATTCCAATTCATTCATAACTTGACAACCTTTTACTCAGCTAGTACTGCAAAGGAAGTTTCACATGCTACACTGTTTTTCATGTATTACTAATGCAAATGTGTTGCGATTTCAGTGTCTGGCTATTACATTATGATTTCATCATTCTTTTTGTCTATTTTGGTTTGAAGGCTCTTTTGCACTTGGGAAAATTAAATGTTCTCTCACCTTCAATCCAAGATTTCAATGAGATTTCATAGCAAGATAGACTTTGGGCACGTCTACACGTGCCCCTACAGCGCCGTTGTTACGGTGCCATCATTCAGTACTTTCTTTTGGAAGTACTAAATGATGGCACGCACAGTAACAACCTGTACTGTGCCATCCGCATGGTGCAATTATTTTTAGCTGCTACATCACCATACCAACACGCTACACTGAGGTAGAACAAAAATGGTTGTTGCCCACCCACACTACGTCGCTGTAGCACATTACTATGGCAACAGCATCATGTGTACCCAAGCCCTTTATTGTTCTAATGAGATGGTGCAATTAAGTCAATAAATTTTGACAGGTTATTACAATAGCAAGTCCTGCACATCATCTGAGATCTCATCTGTTCTGCAGATTTTAAAAGCAAACTGAGGATATACCAACATTCTAACTACTACCTGTGTCAAATTCTTACATACATCCTTACTTTCAAGATGAATATAGAGTTTCATGCCGAAAAACTATACTGCGTCATTAAAACTGAATTATTAACTGCACATATCAGAACTGCGGTACAAATGTTCTTACATGCCCTACTTTGCTTTATGTATATGCGTTAGAACGGGGTTCTTTCATAACAGTATCACACAGAACGAGGTGTACTTTTTTTTGGGTCAGGAAAACATAATATGAATGGAAACAAGAGTCCATAAGGCTTTTCAAACCTAACTTTCTTCTATGCTTATCAATTTATGTACAGCATATGGCATTACTGCCTATATCATGCAAACTGTAATTCTTTCTTTCTGATATTCACTAAACAATCATCTCAGACCACAAGAGGAAGACATTTACTACACAACCATTCTTTCATCCAGCAGGACACTCGACTCAGCCCACAGATTCTACCTACGAACACAAAAATGTGAGGCTACCTGCTCAGAACAGCATCTTATTCAGCGGCAATGGTTAGTCTTTCTCTAGCTATGAACTAGTCACCCAAAACACAGGCCATTTAATTCCTATTCTGCCTCTCCTCCTGAGCAATCACATACATTAGTAATAACCCTAAAGCCGAGAAGAAAAAAAAAAAAAACACTTTGGGGTGGAGAGGGTAAAAGATGATGAACACAAAGCACAACATTCCCAGCTTTTGCTGTCAGGAACAGAAGCAATATACTCGAAAAGAGAGTGCCATTGTTGAGCTCCCTATTATCCTCCCCTAATAGCATCCATATCACATTTGCTCAGTTCACAGAACTATTGCAGCACAAAGTCAGACCAGCTGTAGTGTCTTTCATCATGATCAACAATAATTCTCCTATTTCAACTTGACCAACAATATGATGCTGCATCTGAATGGGGTCTACTTCATTCTCGCCACAACCGTACTAGTTCTTCAAATCTATCAGCAGAAACAAACGTGTCATCTGCCCACATCCCTGCAAAGACAAAGGCATATGCACCAGGAGCCAATCTATTGAGCAAGAAATTGCCATTTTTACTTAATCACTTGTTCCTTTGACCACAATCATACTTGAAGCATCTGTAAATGTTTATTCTGTGCAAGACTAGCCAGCTCTATGAAATGAGTAACTGGAACTGATTGCTAAGTCTCTATTTGTCTGCAAAGGGTACGTTCTAAATCATACTCCAAAAACACACAAAGTTGCACAGTAACTGCTGCAATTAAACAAATCCATATAACTCGCATTGAAAAAACCCTTGTAAAACGTCACTTGTAATACAGGAGTATCACCTCAATCGAGGCTATAAAATCCTTCCCAAGAGACAGCTTTCACATACTGTCTCTATAATAGCCAAGTCTGGAAATACACATAATGTTTTACCATTTTCCCACCACCTGACCAACATGTGCGCATCTGAATGTGCAACAAGTTCCTGAATAGAAATGTTGCAACTGCTTACTTACCAGTATGTGCTGTAACTACTGCAATCCATACACACAGTGTGCTGAACTTTCTCTTGCTTTTCTGTTTTCTTATGGTTGGTTAAAGGAATCTGTGTATCTTCATAATGTTTCTTTGCATGGCCATTCACATACCTTAAAAAAACAAAAAATCATAAAAAACCCTCTTCTATTTTTAAACTCCTGGGAAAGCAAACACTGGCTAAGCTTCTTAAATCTGTCCTCCTCTCTCAAACACTCTTTTTCTCTGTCAACCAGCTTCTTTAAGGCAAGCACCAGGATTTGGCTCTCCTTTGACTTGTCATATATTTGTAATCGGAAAAAAAGAATATTAGGTCCCCATGCCCATATCAAGTGACTGACATCTGCATTTACTTGTCATGTAGGGGTTTTCTGTTCTTCTCCCTTGAAATTCAGGACCAAGTCTCTACAAGATTTCAGACAGCACAGCTAGCTTTGTTGGTCAGGCATATGAAGAGGTATAGTTCCTTCTACTTTGCTGGCAGAAAACCCTAGACACAATTATACTAGCAAAACTGCACTTTTACTGATATAGGCTGTTTTGCTTGCTGCTGGTGCTACAGCTTTTCTAGTATCCCTGCTCTCATACTAGGAGAGCTTTGCTGGGACAGTATACCAGTATTCCTATTTCAGTAAAGTACTTCTTAAGAGGATACAACCTAGGAAAGAGAACTACCAGTCGCTTCAAGTTAAGATTTGAGTGGACACAGTTTCTTTTCCTTTTACGTTGTGTTACCTGAACAAAAGGACACGTTATATTGGCTCACAAAATCCTTGAGCTCTCAAAACCATAATGGTGTTTTTTTTATGAAGCACATTAACATTTCTCTCATTCAGGTATGTTCAAATACTTGGGATGACAGGAGTTTTAAGAGCTAACCCCAAACGAGTGAAAATGTAATGCAAAGCCTATTAACGGCATACAAATGTTTTATAAAAACAGTTTAAAAAAATTAAAGAAATGAGCAAAATATTCCAAACTTTCTATTTCAGCCTTTGAGCATTCACATAATATGATGAAGTTACACATCTCTCTCCCTTCAAGCTATTAATTTTTGAAATACAGGAAAAGCAATGATTTTCTGCACTAAAGCTTTTGATAGGAAAGAAATGATTAACGCTGTTAGCACATTCTTATCTCTACATGAACAGACATTTAAAGAAACACCAAAATGGGAATTTACTGGGATCTATTTTAATAAGAAACGCACCAAGTTTAACAGTGGTTTTTAGTATAAAAACCTAGCTGTGCCTATGGCGGACCTCACTTTAAATCCTTTTACTTCCAGTCACAGCAGAAGCTGTGGGAAGAGTGGTGGCCGGACTAGAGCTGCAAAGCTGCCAGTTGGACACCCTGATATAAATGCCAGTCAATTAGACTGAGCATGCACATCTCAGGACACTTGTTCTTCGAAGTGCAAAGAATCATTTCCATCACTACATTCTTACACACATTTTCAGTGTACTTCAACAAATACATATAGAAAAAAGATGTCTTGTGAAAGACCACCTCTACCAGTTATTGATGATATAGCTAAGGGCATGTATTTTGTTTTAGGATTCTCGATGACATACATATAAAATCCCTGCAGCTTAAACTAGCCACTGGCTACTTCTCAAAACAAACTGGGCCAAATTTTGGTTTGCAAAATACTAAGGAAGAGCTAGCTGCTGTTTGTTTTTAAATCCACAACAGAAGCAACTTCATTTTAGAGGGTGGGAAAGAACCTAATTAGTTCACGCATAATTGCTGTTGTAATTATACAAGTGTGTGAAAATAACTTAGCTAATATTTGAAAAAGGTGGGGGGAAGGGACACAGCACAGTCTAATAGCTCCACCAACACAAAGTTGGAACTGACCGACAGTGTAAACCTCTTCACAAAAGACATTTCATGCTTTCAAGCAAAGGAAAGTATAAAATCAAAGACTACAAGAAAGCAGAGAACATTCATTATGAATCTACAGCAAATAAACTGCTGAACTGCAATAGCTTCTATGCTACTAAGGTATAAGGGAACTATCAAAAAAGGGCAATCAGATATATTTTTGAAAGGGAATAATTCTAAGCAAAACATGCAGCAAAGGAAAAATGATGCAAAAACTGTAAAGAGAAGCTGAATCATGTGAGGAGTTGCACCGATTTATCCTCTACCTACCTTCCACAATGGACACTTGAACAAGTCAGACAAACCCAGGGACTTTTATTTGATCGGCACACTATTAAAAAACAAAATAAAAAGTTAGGGGTATTAGCCATAATAACAGTTATATAACCCTTCTTGCAAGATGGAAATAGCTCTGGCCTGGCTCCATAATAGCCAAATGGTTATATAAAGGGGTACATTTAGCTATATTTAGGACAGTAGGAGAGATGGTGATTCTAAGACATATTAGTCTGGATTTATTTTTACTTACACTATAGGCAACTAAGACATTTATCTATTGATCACAGTTTCACTTTCATTAGCTTCAGGAGGTCGATATTCAATTTCTACACACAAGTACTGGAGGTAACAAACTATGAAGGGATGAAAATCTGAAATTAAAACATTTTGTTTGGCTTTTAACACTGCAGTCTACATGGATGCTACCCTCCTACCCCCCAAAACCCCCAACAACTGCATATGGCCATTATTTCAAAACCTGTTACACAAGAGACTATTTTAAAGAAATGATTATGGAAGAACTTGGCAATTCAATAAGTGCACAGAATAAATTAAGCTGTAAAATGCAATAACATGCTCCATTTCCACAGTGCTCCTTTCTATGTGAAACCACTGCTGAAGGTCTTACCCATAACATTTTAACCTTTCAGTCACTTGTCCTACCTAGATTGAAAGGATGAAATGAGATGAAGTATTGTGTTTTACAGTCCACTCAAAGTCAAAGTATATCAACATCCAATGCAAAGGGTAAAAAGGAAAGGTACAGAGGTTTGGATTTCTCAGTACTTAAATAAGATTCTTATAAATTCACATACAATGAAACCTGCGCTGAAAATTGCCCCTGGTGTTTTCAGGGATCATAAAATATCCTTATGGCCATGATTATATAAACAAGCTACTATTCTTAATGGGCACCAAACCAACCAGCTTTCAAAATGTCAGCCACTCCTTTATAAAACAATGAGAAAAATAGTAGGCACAAGGAAAAACACTTGTTTAGGCAACACAGTAAAGTTTTACTGGAAAAGATAAGCTTTTTGATTATGTGCCAAGTTTAAAGAAACCTAAAATAAGCTGTTACATTACACATATGAGCCTCTGAAATATCAGAAGTCTAATATGTCTTCCTTTGTGGAATAGATTTGTACTGGGTCGTATGGACAGGTTCACTTTTTCAATTCAAGGAAAAGTGTTTTTTTCCAGTCTGTGCTAATAGCCACAAATACTAAACCAAAACGTCTCAAATGGAGTGGTCTTGATTGACACAACGTAGGACGACACCCGAAGGAACTCCACCAGGCTGCTGACAGGCATCCGCCAGAACACTGAAGAATGAAATTTTCCTTTTAAGGGAAACAATTTTACCAAGAAATCCTTTACCAAAACACACGTATTTCAATAAAATTCCTCCCTCCATCTTATAATTCAAACAAGAATGTAATTAAACTAATTTATGCTCCCCAGGAGCACTATGTCACTTTCAGATTTCAGTCAGAACAGAAGATAACAGACAAGCAGAGAAGTCACTTTCACTTAGGGAGGAGGTTCTACTACTTCAGCACAATGCTGCTGTGTTTGAACTCACAATTCCTCCAGGGAATATTTAAAATGTCAAAATTCCAGTGGGTTCACTGGGAAAAAATGCATTAAAATATTTTTCTCTGTTGTAAAACTTTTTTTTAAAGCCCTCATTTTGAAATTACAGTAACTACCAGACTGTGACAATTTAAAATCATGATCTGGTGACAGAAAGCCCTCAACATTCATATTGAAACTCACCATGACTGTGAAGCTCGTTTAATTTTACTTTGAAGAACTACTACTTACAGGACATTTTTTGCTCTACTGGTGAAATGCCAACAACAGAAAATTTGAAGTGCTATTTCTAAAGGCACATGGATCCCCACCAGTGATAAGGATGACAAAAAGCAGACAGGAAAGCAGGGTAGAACCATCGTGATTTGAATTTCTTATTAAAAAAGGAGAGAGGAAAGAAACGTTTTACCAAGTGGAAAAGAACAAGGCTGGTCAAGAAAGAAAAAAATAATTCAAAGCTTTTAAGTCTATCTTCTCTCAGAACAAAAAAATAAGGGATGTTAAATGCTTATAATTACATACAGGATGATGCACTAGCCTGGGCCCATTAGTCTGATCTGACATGGCAATTCCCATGTCCCCGAGTCACATAACCAAGATTCAAGTAAAAAATTAACTGCATAAGACAAGGGGGGGTGGGGGG
>NW_017728996.1:43630290-43648038 GCF_001723915.1 Gavialis gangeticus | reverse complement strand
GGGGGGGGGGGGGGGGGAGAGGAGACAACATGTACTGAACTTCAGTCAATTGCTACCTACTGCAATTAAATGTAGGTGCTAAATGACCAAATCATTACCATGAACCTGTACTTCTCTTGCCAGGAGCATAAAACTGCCGTGCTAATGTTCACTGAAATTTTGGCAGACACCTAGCCTTTTTATCTTCATATGCATGTGTTGTTGTACAGTCTGCAAACAGAACTATTTCACAAGAAAAGTAAGAATCAGTGTGGTCTGCACCTTCTTCTCTTCACTCTTTTACACTGGCCTTACAGAGAACCAAGATCTTGCAATTAAAGACTTCAAATTTCACCACCATTTGATCAGCATGCATGCACCAGGCTAAACCACATTAGACAAATGTTCACACCTGCAGTTCACGGCTTATTTAAATATAAAGTTGATACTTATGCTGGGTTATAATGCCAGCACCAATGAAGCAAGTCTGCTTAATTCTACACACTGGAATTTCAAATGTCTCTGTCAACATTGCTCCACCTTTCATATGAAAGAATATCCCTCATTAAAATTAAGATTTACAAACACATATTTTAACATAAACTACAACATTCTAAAATAGCAGGGTTAAGAAAAAGTTCATCTTCTGCAAGATAAAAAAAGGAATCCCAAAGATTAGAAGGAAGTAACCCTATGAGGATAAGCAGAGATCAAGATTGTAGCTGCCACCAATAGTACTAGGAGTACACCAATAGTGATTTGGGTGGCCAATACTGAGAGCCAATGTTTAAGGAGGCATACTGGCCGATACCGATCTGATTTCCAATATAGCTGCATGCACCTGGTAAGTCCAGTGTGGTGGAAGGGGAGGGGGGGAGATCAACACTCCTCTGCGGTGAGGGAGGGGGCAGGAGCAGGTGCTGCCCAACTGGGGTGGGCCGGGATACAGGATGGAGCTGTGCCGCTCCTCAGGGCAGAGGGGCGGCTCCCACTGCTGCTTGTACTCCAGGAGGGCACGGGGGGAGAAATGCATGCCCCAGATCTGCAGAGGGCAGAGCAGACTGCAGCTGTGGGCTGGAGCCAGAGATGCGCCAGGTTCTTGTCAGCAGGGACTGGGCTTGGGACAGGGGTTATGGAGGGGACTAGAGCCACCCCAAATTTCAGGACAGCCCCACTCCTAGCACCACTGCCGCTGTGCACCCAGTGCAGCCCTGGCTCTTCCTGGCGTGTGGGTGGAGGCAGGGCATTGAGCCTGCAGCAGTGTTGGAAGCAGGGCTACAGCGAAATTTGGGGTGGCTGCAGTCTCCTCTGTAGCCCCGCCCGAGAAGAGCCTAGTGCAGCCCTAGCTCTACCCCACCCACCCCACCCTGCACAGATATGGGGGCACACCTCCCCCCCATGCCCTCCTGGCGTGCAAGCAGCAGCACCCCTGGCCACCCCAAGGAGCTGCGGCTGTCCCACACCCTGCCCTGCCTGGGCAGCACGTGCCCCCTCCCTCACCATGGGGGGCATTGATCAGCCCACACACCCCTTCCCCCCCCCTTCCACCACAACTGACTTACCAGCTGCACACAGCTCTGCTCCTCCCTGCTCAAGTGCTGTGCTATGGCTGTGCACACGCATTAGCATTTATCGGCCAAATTATTGGCTGCATCAGGCTGATTTCCGATGCAGCCATTTTTCTTCACGTCAGTACCAATCCGACATCAGACCAATGTATTGCTGCACCTCTAAATAGTATTGTATTCTAGGGTTCCCCATATTCTACGGATTACAAAAATCATTCCTTAAAGCAGGGACAACTTCAGGCACATGTGCCAAAAGTTGCATGGCCAGATTGTGTGTGTAGCACATGGCCAAACAGGGAGGGAGCAGATGGCAAAGCACAGATCTTCCAAGGGAAGGGAATTAGAGCAGAGTTCCAGGAGAGTGTGAGATTAATTTGTGACATACCTACCAAAAAAGGTCAGCCCCTACTGCATTAACAGGTGCTGAAGATTTACATTATTTTTTTTTGAGACTGACATAATGGCTCTCATATCAGCGATTTGTGTTTAAATCTTGGTTTTCAGTGCTTTCCTCAGTCCAGACTGGGGTGTCAAAACATCACCAAAAAGCATGATGGTCAATAATCTAAGGAGCATTTTTTATTATTGGTTTGTGGAGGCTTCAGTTTGGGATTTGAGTCCACTGTGTAAAAGGCCTTCAAATAAAACAAAAAATGGTCACTTGAAGACTTACAGTGAAGTTAACACTGAATTACCATGCCTAAATTTCAAAGACATGCACTTCAGTCCTCTGAGCTAAGGCACAGCCCATAAAGACACTAAATTTAACAATAAGGGCACAGAGACTAGACATATTTTACTGAGAAGCCTGGTTGTTTTAAAATAGAAGGTCATGACAAATTCCTCCTCAGTTCTAAATAAAGTTACTACTACTCAACAGGTGCCCCATGATTTACCAAAATCAACTTGAGGATTTTGGAAAAAACAAATCTATCACTTTTTTCCTAATACATCTTGATTCAGTGGGAAGTGACCAAGTTGAACACAGTTCTAGTGCCATTTTAAACATACTGGAGACAACAACAGTCTCCCAAATGAATCTAAAATAGAGCTATGTCCTACAAGCAGCTTACTTGAGACATTTAAGTGAGCATGTAGCTGAGCAGTCAGAGTTCAATGCACCTTAGCTATTTTATATTGAATTATTTTCTATTAAATAAGCTAAAGAACCTTGGTTGTGCTGGAAGCTGGAACTAAAGCTGCCACTACAGCAAACACAGGTGCTCCATATTGCTATATTGTTAAGTATGGCATCAAGTGACTAGATAACATTTTATGATGCTGCTCCAAATAGCATGTCATTTGCCATTTTACATCACTATCAGCTGGCTCAGAAGTGTTGCCATCATTATTTTTAGCAGATAATAAGGGAAATACTGTCTTTTACAGTCATTAGTACAAGTGAAACCTGACAATGAATCAATTATTTCAGGTACTTGTACCCGAAAACTTGCAAAGAAGATTTTTTCCAACTACTTACGTTAGTCTAATAAAAGATATTAGACTTACCCAAAGAACCTGGTGTGCCTCAGTTATTTACATAGTACCCAAAGTGGTAAGGCATTTTGCAAATAAATAAAGAAGCAATGCTCCCTCTGCCAAGGAGTAAATAAATGTAACAGAATATGCACAGACTTGCATGCTCATCTACACAGAATTTCAGAACACTGAGAAATAGGTTTTATTTGGTTGTTTGCCCAGCCTTTTAGACCTCCATTTTCTTTATTATCACAGAGGTGTGGCAGAAATAGTGAATTCCACTCCACGCAAGCTGGGCAGTGCAGGCTCATCACAGGGTACCCGTGTCTCGAGCTGAAGGTTTCTGCAGTGAGCACTCTGGGTCTTGCAAATTTAGTAAGCGCATTCAGCCTTCAAATGCATTCCAATGAAGCAAGAATACCAGTGGAAGACTTGACTCCCATACAGCACAGAGCTCCAGGCTCTCTCTGTAGGAAAGTTACAAAGTATGCGTTGTATATAAACAAAACCCCAAACTAATAGTTTTGTTTAAACAGCACACTGCCTAATTCAGACATGCAAGCAAAAGGAAAAAAGGAGCAGGAAGAGCAGGAGACAAACAGGAAATTGCCCTTGTAAGGTAGCCAAGTTAAGAACCTACGTGATGCAGTACCCAAAAAAGCATTTGGCAGTAATCCTTATAAAGAAAGGGTATGTAATGAACTCAAACTGACTGTTCTTAAAGTAAGAGTGAATAGAAATCATCTATGGCCACAGTTAATACAGATATGAATTTCCATCTAGGTTTTTGAAGTTATACTTTTATGACATCAGCAAGAAACTAAGGCAAAGCCACAAAATACTGGAATAAGAGTAACACTGGAATAAGTATATAGTTCAACCATTATTTTACAGAGCACAGATATAGTCTGAACAGGAACAAGATTAAAATCATTAAGACCTTTCCTGGTCCTACATCCTTTTCAAAACAGTTTAGATCTTGCTAGGCAAGAGAATTTCCTAAAATCACTGTACAGGTATAACCATGTGACTACAGCTACACTGGTATAACTCCCAGTGTCCATATTCTTACTTGGAACCACAGCAAACTTCTTTCAGTTTCATTTGTGCTGATGCAGTATACCACTAAGTTGACCTAAATTACACTGAAAAAAGTTTCACTGTTGCCCCAAGTAAGAGTGTCCACAATGGGAGTTACTCTGGTGTAACTATAGCAGTGTAATTATGATGGCAGAATGTCTGTAAATCTCCCCATAGAGACTATGTCTTTGAGACAACCAGGTGCACTGGATCTGCAGGGAAAATTACATGATGAGAACAGTATTAAAATATTCTGGAGACTCAATTAGATCTCCTTTTTCTTCCCTGTATTTGTAATCTTATAGCATTGACTAGTCATCCACTGCTCTGTTTTGCCAAGATCTGGCAATACAGTAGAGCAGTTCTATCTCTTTCTCAGAACATTCACTGCTCTGACATGCGAAACCTGCAACACAATAAAGAGAGCTTGGCTGACTCCAACTGCAGCAGCCCTTCAGGGGAAAAGGAGTAACAGCTTACAGGACAAATGTGAAACAGCAGCTGTGTTGTCTGACACATGATGACGTGTCACAGGATAGACCCATCAGGCCTAGGAAACTAAGCCAAGATCTTTCTCTAGTAACATTTCTACAGACTTAGGAGATAAAGACAGACAAGAGCTGCAAATGAAAAAAATAGGCAGGGGATGAAGGAGAAGTAATCAGAGGCAGTGGAAAGACAAGATTTTTCATCCACATGCCTTAATGACAGTTAAAGTTTTTATCACTTTCATGGAAATTCTGGAAACTGCCCTGAAGTAGTAAAGAGGCCTTCCACCACTCAGGACTCTCAGAACACTCTGCGAAGTCTTATCCCTACTTTACAGACTAGAAAAACTGAGGTACAGGTAGGTCAGCGACTTGCCAAAAGTCTCACAACAAATCAGCATCACAGTTGAGATTACTATCCAGGTCTATTAGCTTCTTGACTTGCTTTTCTTTAGCAACATAAATCTAAATCCACAAAAGGACTTGGGTGCCACACCATTCAGCACTCTAGTTAGTGCTCAACATGTGGTGCCTTGCCACCACAGTGAAATCCACAGTCTCAATCTAAGCGTCTTGGATCCTGTACAACACACAGGAAGAGTCAGGCAGCCAGGAAGGGATCCACAAAAGACAACATGCCAAGGAGGACCCCACACCAGGCAATAATAAACAGCAATGAGAAGTGGGTCTTCAACCTTGCCCGTCTCTGGGACTTAGGTGCATTTATTTTGGCTGCAAGGTGGTACATCCCTCCCCCTGGAATTCACAAGTTGGAATCTTCTCTTGGAGTTAGGAGCAGCCCAACCTGAAACCTAATTTCAAAACCTTGGCAACGTGTGTCATGCTCACCTGGGATGTGAAAGATCCCCTTTCATCATCCTCCTCAGCCTCAGGATATTTAAATGCACATCCTTCAACCACCCAAGCCACAGGACTCTAGGCTATTCTGTAATCACAAAGAAATACCCAGGTTTCATTTCCCATGAATAATTAGACTGATTGGACAAGAGAACTATATCATGAGTGAGCGTACCCTCTTTGGTTAGGACACTCACCTGGGATGGGAGGAGAGGGGAAGAGAAACCTGGATTCCAGTCCTTACTCAAATGACTGATAAAGGGAGTAAAAGTGAGTAAACAGTCACTGGAGTAAGGACCATAAAATAGGTAAATGTCCAAGCCACTTAGCTAGGGTTACACACTCTAGCGCTTTCTGGTCAATAAATCTATAGTTAGCCATTGTAAAGTAGAAAAACCTCCCCAGAAAAGACTGACTACTCCACTATCAAGGACGCTTGCCCACCTAGGGAACTCCGCAGGTAAAAATCAAGGTGTCTGGGGCTTGGGAACTTTCCGAGCGAGGCAGCAACTGACAGAGTTCTGTGGACTATATTTCAGACTTTGTGGCAAGTACAACAGAAATTAAAGAGGAAACATATCTAAATCCATTTGTTGATCTACCTCAATGATTTTCAACCAGCATGTTGTGGCACCCCAGGGTGTCACAAGATCCTCTGAGGAGTGCCACAGTACCTGGCCCCTGAAAGAGGCAGTAAACACTGGCTCAGCCACATACCACACACTATGCGCCTGCCCCAGACCCCAAACCACACTCCTCACAGCCTCTCCCACCAGCTCTGGGAGCAGGGGAGCAAGTGATGCTGAAAGCACAGCCACTGAGCCAACTACCCCTGTGCTCCGAGAAGCTCTCTGCTGTGGGTGGGCAGACATGGGGCCATGCTTTTTCAGCCTGGCTCCTTCCCCCCACTCCTCCCATACTCCAGAAGCTGCTGGGAGGGGCCATGGAGAATGGCCCCTCATTCAAACAGCTAGAGGAGCAGGGGTTACATTCATCCCATCAGGTATAGACTGGAGGCAAGGAGTGGGCAGACTGTAGAAAATGGGGCATGGAAGAGTCCTGTCCCTGCCACCCTCACTTTGATTCTGCACCAGTGACCGGTGTCACCCCCTTTAGCCTCCCCCAGGATAAGCTGCCTCCTTCAGGGCTAGGAACAGAAATTACACATAAACCAGTGTAAGTGATCAGAAACCAGTTCAAATCTGTAAAACAACAGAAGTTCAGTGCAGAAACTGCTTTCAAAATGGCTGAAACTGGTTTAAGATAAACCTGGATGGATGTAGTATCAGACTCAACTGATTTAGGTTGAATCAGTTTATTAAAGTTCTGTTCCAGATCCCTTCAAGATTCAAATTAACTAACTGTCCCCCTGCATCCCAGGATGTTTTGTACCTGCCCCAGAAACCTCCCTCTCCCCCTTGCAGGGAGGGTGCACTAGCCTTGGCCCAAACTGCTCCAGCCAAGCAGGGATGCATGCTCTAGTGCCCCCTGGTTTCTGGCCTGAGCCACTGCAGGCATGTGGCTGCATTTCTGGAATCAAAAGTGAATGTCTAGTCACTTGCTTATCAGTTCAACCCACGCAGCTTAAACTAACCTGCAACGGTTAAATCGATTCAGCCTCGGGCTTTTTGACTGTACTTAGCCCAGGGGTCTAATGACCCACTCGCAAGCTCCACAATCTGCCCCACTTAGCAGCCCCTGCCACTCCAACTGTTCACTATCCCCTGCCATGCTCTCAGGGGTGCCCTACCCATCCTGCCACCCCACAACATCCTTTTAAGCATGTCCCAGGATGTAAGAAGCACTATACAAATAAGTTATTCTTTAAATGGGGTGCCACTAAATTCCAAAAAGTTATCAAGGGGTACCTTGAATCTTAAACAGTTGAGAACTACTGACCTAGCTCATAGTGACTTAAGTCTAATGATTGGTTATTAAAATTCTTAATGCTACTGCTGCTGGCTAAACAGAGCACCTGCTCCTTATACTGATGGGCTCCCATACTTATTCAAACAAATGTTGTTGTAAGGTTCCCACTGGACCTGTTGGAATTAAAAGTTGGCAGCACTTTTCTTGTGGTGAGCTAAACAGCTGAAAACAGATTACTCCAAAACCTGTCTTATTTTATCGCTCACCATGGTCCCTCCCCTCCATAGGGGACTTGAAACTACCACCACTGATTGTATTAATGGCATCAGACCTTCCCTTATTTCATTCATAACAAACGTGCAATCAGAACATGCATCTATAACAAACAAGGAATACCTCAAGTGACAGAGGTAGCTACAAGCATACATGCAAGTAGTACTGGCGGCAAAAGGACATACAAATCACTTTACATTTAGCAGGGGTCAGTTAATGCCGAAATGAGTAGTAATATTTACAATCAAGACAAAGTCAGATGAACAGTATCCAGACAGGCACTAACATACGTAGAACTGGACTGAAAAGACGGCCAAGGAGAATGCCAGAATTTTATAAAATTAACCTTTTATATCTGGTGATGGATTCCAGGTTTTAAGCACCCAGATACCCATATAAGCAACCTGTATTGGACTATATACATGCCTATAAGATTTATTTGTTTTGGATTCAAAAACTGAATAAAATCAGTCCTAATGGAACAAGTATAATAAAAGCTTTGTTTAAGAAGATGGGAAGAAAGGGAAGCGAAATTTTCAAAATATTAAGGAATTTTAGCCACAAACATCATCCTAATTAACTTGATGGAGAGTTGGCAAATGTATGTGCTGCTTTGAAAATGTAGGAGAAAAGTTTTTTCTAGGTCTCATGCCAACATGAGGCTACAATGTTAGTAACTCTACATGGAAGTTTATTTTTCAATTTACCATTGATTTTTTTAAATGACAAATTCTGCTCTTGTGGTCTGAAACAGTTAATTGGCTTCAAACCCTTCAGCCCAAACAACTGTTTCCTTCCTCATCACCACTTCTGGTACCAATAAAAATTAGAAAAAAAATCCTTAATACTACAGAATGCAATGTCTGTAATCTTTCAAATTTGATTCCTTTACTGATATAAACAACCTGGTAGTATCCCTTCAAAGGAGAACATCTGCCTCAATAAAAGAAATGCTGGTATTTAATCATCTTCATATAGAATTTATTCACTTACATTTTCAGTGTGTGAATAAAGTTTGTATCAATGTTCCCATGCTATAAATAAATCAAGGCTATATTTTTAGGTTGCATTAAAATAAGACTGGCAGTGAATAAACCCAGGCTTCATTTACTCAAAAAACTCATCATAACAACTTATACAGTATTTTAAGAAGTAGGGAATGATTACTTTTTCAATTAATATTTTCATTTTTTCCAAAGCAGGTCATATTTAGATTAGCCAAGAAAATAAAATAAAAACTATGTAGTATAGAAAAAAAATAATTAATTAAAAACCTTTAGCAAACTGTAATGATGTGTTCTGCATTTGAGTTGGATGCTTTTGCCGAGTCCCAGCTCTCACCACCCCAGTTTGCCACTCCCATCTTCCCTGGAAGAGAATCTGTACTGAAAGGAGTGGTACATTCAGGTAACCACCTGACAAGGATACCCATTCACATGAACCCTTATGTTGCTTTCTACACCGAGCCCCACAGTCTGCCTACACACTAGGTTACAGAATCTGGGTCTGTAGCATAATTAACGTAAGTGTAATCTCATGTAGTACAGAGAGTTTCTACTTTGTAAAGATACTCAGCAGAGATATTCACATAAAACTTCACATGGAAGTGAAATGGAAAAGCACTAAAAGCACTAAAATGTTAAAATTGCAAAAAGTGAAAACATTAATCAACAACTTCAAGTCTTTTCTACTGTGGTGTTCCTTGAGACCCTCTGGGCAACTGGTGAACTAGTAAAATGGCATTACGGATACCACTTAAGGCGTTGATCCTCCAATAACCACCATGACATGGGAAGGTATGTCCTCTTGGAGCCCCCATGAGAATCTTACTAGCTCTCCAAAGATGCCTAAGTCCCCCAACACAAAACTCTTTGCAACATCAGTCAAGTGAAACCAGGCAGAAAGCGGAAATTATTTGAATTAGACTATTTAAAACAATTTTGTTTTTGTTAACACCCATTTCACAAGGAAAAGGAAAGAGAAAGAAAGGCAAATTAATGTCTCAACTGTGGAAGGAACACATTTGCAGGGAAAACTAGTTTCTCAGAGGATATTACTAACTGCCCAAAAACAAGTTGACTATTCTTTTCATATCATATGCCCTTGTGACAAGTCACTGCACTGTGAATACAATGTACCTGGCTGAGTCTTCCTATAAAGATACAGGCCAAGAATGGGGTTTGAAGAATAAACCAGCATTCTTATATCCATCTCAAAAGTGCAAAACAGTCTAATTTCTTTTGCCATCAGACCTTCACCATAAAAAGCAGAACAATGATTAAGTCTTGTCAGAAAAAAAAAAACTCACACCACATTCTCTTTTCCTGTTCTCACGCACTCATGAAAGTGATTAATATTTAGACACTCATGCACTACAGAACATTTGCAATATTTCCTGATATTTACTCTTCGTTGCTGTAAACACTGCTTAGTCTGATGTAAGAACTTTCCCAGCTGGCCACAGTCAACTTCATAAGGGAAACATCATACTTAATACAGAACTGCCAAAAACTTCTGCATAAGAACTAAAAAGAAATACAAAAATAGGTGAACACTTTTTCCCTAGAATAAATAAAGTAAGATACTCAAGTTTCAGGAACACGATAACATTGAAGCATGCTCCTCAGAAATAATACATTAAACTTTGCCTACAATTCACTTCCTGTGCTGCACTCAACCCATGCTGCTTGAAGCCCTGGTATTTTGTGATTATGTAATTAAAAGTTTCATACTTCAAGAACTTGGAAATGGAAAGATGTAAGTTCCATATCTGTTTGCATTCTTTAACTGAGATACTGGATGTACAGACCCTGGGGGCGGGGGAAGAACCCCTTGAAATTAAGTGAAAATTTAACTCACAGTAAACAGTAGTACTAGTTCCTGAGGAAGTGGTTAAACAAATAGCAAAAAACAGGGCAAACATAAGTTAGATATTACTAACAGGACACATGCACAATCAGAGGGAGGGGTTGTGTGTGGGGGCTTTTTTTCTTCAGACTAGGGAAAAAGGTCACTTAACCATCATTAACAGCAAACACAGTTGCTCCCCCAATAGAAGCAACAGTTATTTTTCACTACATACAGCTGCTGTATTTTCTGGCAAGTCATGAGGTTTTCTACAGAACAAGCAGACTTGGTAGCACATTTCAAATCAGAATGTCAGTGATTAGTTCCCCCTCTGCCTTCCATAAAGAGTTTACATCCCCATCCAAAATTTGCAACAAGAAAAAGTTTAATGTGTGTTATATATTTAACTAGAGGCAAACTAATGTATTTTAACATCAATTCAACCCAACAACTAAAAATAATAAAATATTTTATTTGTACATCTGTTATTGCCTGCTTCTCCATCACATTTTGAACAGTCTGTATCTGAAGGTATGCACTGATCTCTAATTCTTGCTAGTGCAAGCAGTTACTTCAGTTTTTAAAAGTTCTTAAATTGTGTTTAAATTTTAAAAAACCCATTAAAAATACTTCCAAGGCATGAAGGAAGACAAATAGTTTAGAGAACTGTAGCATGCAATTGAAAAAACAGTAAATGCAGAAAATGATCAAAACACAAGATAAATCAGAGAGATCAGTGAAAACTAAAGCAAAGATAGTATTTCACTGCTATTCTCAAGAACTCTCCAAAGCTAAAGGAAAGGAATTCTATGAATCCCCTAGTAATCTGATGCCACAACTTTTTCTCTTCTGGAGGTAAGGTGGTATCGGGCTATCAAAAGGAGAAGAACCCAACTTTCCATTTATTGCAGACTCTCTCAATTCTCTCCCCCCTAAAACCGTAATAGGCAACAGTCTGAGCCAAAAAGATACAGCTCAGACTGTTGCCTATTAAGTCAAGAGTCCGCTGGATTAAAATCTTTTATTTAACAACTGAAGCAGAAAACAACCAACCAAAGCTATTAACCATACCAGGACCAGATCCTGGAACCTTACCTAGACACAGACATTTGTACTGGCACAAAATCTCAGTGATGTAAACACTGCTCAACCTAGCACAAGGGGTCTGCCTGTTGGTAGGCTCAGGGCCTCTGAAATGTGCTATTTTACAGGAAAGTCAAAATGGTATCTGATTGCAATGTAGTAGAAAATCTGCCAACTTCTATAAGCCAGTTAACTATCTAGCGGATTTGTGATATTTCAACTAGATATAAATGGATAAAAATGTGCCATGTTTCAGTTGCATGGAATCATTTAAATTTAATATTCTGAAAAGAGAGCAGTTTTAGAACAAGATTTTATTTGACAAATCATTTTAAGACTGTGATAAACAGTCATCTACAAAAAAAATAAGAAACTCCTTGCATCCAAGAACATCTAATCTTATGCTGTCTCTAAATTACACACATCAAGTATGTAATATGTGTTGTAAGGAAATACACATATAACTTGTATTCCACCATGAAATAAAAGTTGTTGGCCCTCCACACACCCCCACCTAGTGTAAAAAAAACTGACAAAAATTAGGAAGCATTTTTAAAAGTTTAACTAGACAGAAAGTGATGTCACTAGATAAGGGAGTGAGTGATGTTGAGCAAGTTTTAACTAATAGGGTCTACCTTCACACCAAATATTGGTAAGAGAGCTAATAAGTCAAACATTAAAATGTCAGATCAAAGAGTAGAAACTATTCTGGTTAGTTCCAAAGCATGCATCCAACCTACTAGGCCATACTGCCTTCCAACCAAGTTAATGAAGCTGCCTAAAAATAGACTAATACAAATGCTTTGCATTTACCTACTGCTTTTCCACCAGTACATGTTGAAGGACTTGAGAAAGGCAGGTAAGCATAATTAGACTGATTATAGTTAAGACACCTCTAATGAGATTTGGAATAATCTATATAAGAGTCACTCTAATGGATAAGCTCTGGGTCTACCAACCAGATCAGAGCTGCATCTACAACAAGCTTCCTGTATAACCTTTGGCAAGTCATCTAAAGATTAAGGTAGGATTGAACACTAAATGTAGAGAGGTTACCTCATTTCCACAGAACACAAAACTATTGATAAAAGAATAGAACTATGGTTCTTCAGCTCAAGAAACACGCGCCTCTAATCCTTGAGCCAAAGAAGTAATATAAAAATGTCCTTGTATTCTTTTTAGGCTAAGCCAGAGGTTAACATGCTATCATACACAGAGCACGTGATCTATCCTAACTTTAATGGAAGAATGGGTCCAAAACAAAACAGTACAAAAGATGAATAAGCTTCACTTATTTCTACACTACCTTTTCCAAATGTAGTTGGTGCGTGAGCATTTAAGGAATGTTTTAGCTGCAGAAACCCAGAGACATATAAGCCACCAGGCTTTGAATCTGATTTGTGTGACTTTTAACTGAAAAAATGTGAGAATGTACCACGAATATTTTCTCCTTTAACTTCAAAGTCAGGCTTACAATTTTCAGGCGACACCAATTTTCCAACACAAAGTTATAGGTCAACAAAAATAGAATAATGGAACTTGGTTGCAATCATAGGCCCCAGTCCCACAAATGCTTACGTGTGACCTCAGTGGGTGCATCTACACATGCAATTAATGCAAAAGGGTAAACACCGGAGCTGTTTGAGCTACAGCATACTCTCCCAGGCACACTGTCTACATGTGCACCCAGGGCAGAAGCACTTTTGAGCCAGGGCAGAGCAGACCCGGGTGGGCAGCAGGCTCAGCTGAGTGGCGGCATCAGGCAACAGAGAGGCTGGCTGAGGCTCAAGTGTCAAACATGCAGAACCATGTGGGTAGGGGGCAGGCAGGAGTCTGGCCCTGCTGGCTGAGCTGAGTGGGCACAGTTTACACCCAGGTCAGCATTTACATGTGCGTTTTACTGCAGTTAACAACTCTGCCATAAGACATCACTGTCCCTGACAGTACTATCTTATGGTGGAGTTAATTAACTTGCTACGACCTAATACCAGTGCATGTATAGATAGTGACACTTTACTACAGAGCTAATCAGTCTGCTCCACAGTAAAACACACATGTAGGTGCACCCAGTGTCACTGAACTCAATTGGACTCTGTGGCCATGTCCACACGAACATGGATGTCTGGTTTTCAGGGACAACTAGAAATGAGTCACTTTATACCACCACTAATTGTCCCCAGGGAACACCAGCGCTACATGCCCCTGGTACACAACAAGTTACTCTAGGTGGGGTAGGGGAGGCTGGAGCCAGCACTGAACGGGCCCCAGCAGCCCTACCTGGGGCCCTGAGGGCCTCCCGGGGGTACAGTAGCAGTGATCTTGCCACTTGGAGCCTGGCCAGCAGCTGGAACATGACTCCACACAGCCCAACTCCAATTCTGAGCAGCGCACGCTCCACCTTTTCTTTTTCCCCTGTGAGATTTTTTGATCCCTGGACATCCCACACCACTCCCTTGCAGCACAGAGACCACCTGAACATGCAGTATGTGGTCTGTGGCACCACATACCACAGTGCTGCACTCGTCTGGACATTACCTGTGTGTGGGGAAAAATGTCTGGTCACATGAAAATCGAGGACTCAATATTGAGCATGTTCTAGTTGTCTATAGGGGCTATTTTCCCCCTCTATATAACATTAGACTGAGAGAAGACGGAACAAACCAGGATCTTATATCACAAGAAGAAGCAAGAAACTAGAACTGATGGGGATAAGAGAAGGAGAATGAGGAGCTGAGATGAGACAGAAAGCAGAGGTTAAAGTCTGCATACATGTGCTTTTACAGTATATTTGTCTTGGCACTGCTTACAAGTTCAAGATTGCAATGCCAAAAAAACACAGCATGGCAGGACGCTGCCACCTACCCAAATGAATAGGGAACAGTGTAACTAATTTATCTAAGGAAAAACAACCAGCAGTCAGAGTCAGATCCAAAAACATGCTATCCTTGAAAATTCTTCCACTTCCACTGAAAGGGTTTATAAATAAAGGAATTTAGACGATACCTAGTTAGCAACTCTGTTTTGTAAAGTTATTCTTTTTCCTTTATCAATTTAAAATAAATCTTACATTTTGTCATTTGTATTTCCATTCTAATCATATTTCACTAGGCCTTGAATATTTCCCAGACTTACTCTTTTGTACTCTTTGTAGCCCCACAGCAATCTGCAAACATTAGAATATACAATTCTGATCAACTCATTTTACTGCACCACAAAGTAAGAGGCAAAGACCAAACAGATTCCAAATGAACCTATTTAGTTTTGGCAGGAAATATTGTTATACCACCAGTCCTTCAATACTTAACAAAACTAACCATTAACTTTACTTTAAAAATCTGATATTCAGCAGAAAAGGATATGAAACGCTGGAGAGCGTAAACATACTAAAAAAAGTGCAAGAATTTCCCCCTACAAAAATGAAATCTCTGATTCCGAAGACACAATCCTATCCATCTACAGTTGTTTTTCTGGAGGTATTACTCAAAATTTTATGCTGCACAAAGAATTAATTAATCTCATCCATACCAGAAAAAAAATGCCAGCAGGACCCTTCAGGCTTACAGAGGTGTGCTTGGATGTTTGCTGCTTCGCACATGAGATACAGCTCCTTGTGGCTGCACAAATTTATGAAAAATTATTGGGAAAATACCACATCTGAGCTGTTGCAGAGTGGTTTTAAACTGACATGACACATGCATTCAAGCTGTGACACTTCATGATCCTGCCAATGCCCTAAGCCAACAATGCCTCCAACTTGAATAGAAGTCAGAGAGATTAAAATGCATGGACAGTTTTAATTGGAAATGCTAGACACCTGCACGTAATATTTCATAACATTGCTGATTAAAACTAATTTCAGTGCATTTCTGAACAATTTCTGCCTTACCTCGCTTTTTCATCTCCCTTTTCAAGGTCCATCAACAGACCAGAAAACAAAAAATATTATTAAGACAGAACTTTGCTTCAAGTTGTCCAGAGTGCATTTGGTGCTGTCTTTCTACTTAGTTTGAAAACTCCACCAAGGAAAGAGCATGCTGCCTTCTGCCCACAGCCATGTATACTACCAGGTTTAAATAACAAGAGGAAAAGGCTCCTGCAGTAAAGAGAGAAGATGGGAACTCTCAAGTTTCTGACCTATGAAATCAGCCCAGACAAAATGTGACAGAAGTGCTGAAAGTGTCAAGAAAGAAGCTTCTTGCCAGTGAGCACAGTCCTCATTCTTCAATTTGGAGCAGAAGTTTTCCTATTTAGCTTTGGCTCAGCACGTTCATGAAAGCTGCCTTTTATTGCTCTCTCAATTCTCCATTATCAATCAAGAGACCTCCAAAGAAATCCCGACTGTCTGCATACAAAATGGCTAATTTAGGCAAACAGAGCCCTTCAGCCTGGCATGCACCCACCCTTAGCTGCTCTTTGACTTTGATGATGCTCAGTTCCATCTGTCAGCTGGGTATTGCAGATGGCATTGTTAGACTACTGCCTCTCTCACAGAAGCACTCCAAAATGTTTCCAAATGACATGTTATGCTGATCTTGCTATCAAGGGTCTGTTTTGGGGGTAGAAAAGGAAAAAAACTAATCTATAAAAAATGAATCTGGACATAAGGAAGAACTTCTTTATTGTCTAAGCCCTCAGGGTTTGGAACAGACTGCCACAGGAGGTGGTTCAAGCACCTATTTTGAATGCCTTCAAGATGCATTTGGATGCTTATCTTGCTGGGACCCTATGACCCCTGCTGACTTCCTGCCCCTTGGGCAGGGGGCTGGACTCAAAGATCTTCTGAGGTCCCTTCCAGCCCTAATGTTTATGAAATCTATCAATATGCAGCAGTCAGTCAATCCGATACTGAGAAAACCATTTTCTCCAGGATACCAGAGATAAGTCACTGAGTGTTTGAAATGCTTATCACGAAGGACCCATTCTCTCAGGTGTTCCAAAAGGTTCTGTTGCCCGCACCACGTCATGGGCAGCCAGAGAGGTCCCTACATCAGCATCATCATTTCTTCTCCTTTTCTCAGAAAGGTCAACTGTCTAATCCGGAAGGGGGCACCCTGAGACCATCCTAGTTCTTCACTGCCATGTCGGTGGTCAGACTAGCCCTGGAACTGCACACAGAAAAGAACAGAATTTAAAAAAAACAACACACCTGCTAAATATTTTTCTCCAACTTCAGAAACCAAAAAAAGAAAAGCCTCTCAAGTCATTATTGATCTAGTCTGCAAAAGACAAGAGGTGAAAGTCTCCACTGAAATCTGGACAGTGGATTCAGATGTGCATAGCAGACCATTTCTTTTGGAGCTGTATATTCTCGTTTATCAAAACATGCAAAAAATAAGACAACTCCCGTTGAATGAGTTTGTTTTCTTAGGCAGCAAAGGGAAAAACAAAGGTGGCAGAAAGAGGAAACAGAAGATATTCAAAGACATGTTGTAATGTAAGCAGCAAAACGCCAGAGACGTCTATAGGTGTAATCTAGAGCAGCTGAACAGGACGGTGCGCTCAGGAGCTCTGGATTTCTTCTGTGAATTAACAGCTGTCACACCCAACACAACTTGAGTGCTACAGGCACCACTCAAGGCATGACTGTCACTGAAATGACGGCAAACAAGAGGCAGCATTGTGCACACCACTGCAGAGACAGCGTCGCAACAAAGAGCGGCCTATCCCGACTCACAGCCCACATGGGCAGCCTCACTTAGTTGACTAATGAAGGGTTCAACATTCCTCTCATCGTAAAGGCACGGGCCAGTAATGGAAGGTTTTCCATTTGGGGTAGGAGTTGCATGAATTTTCTCTCCCTGCTTGTTCAAAGTTATCAATCCTGCGCTATTTGACCAATCTTGCCAAATCTTTCACACGTGCTTTGCGTCCCAGTGTATGTAAGAAGCAGCAGAGAGGAGGCGGCTCCGTTCCTCCAGGCCTCGCCGGCACCCGCGCGGCGGAGGAGCCGGGGCTGGACTTCTCTTCCGACCCAGACTTAAGCGCTGGGCTGTAGGGCTGAGCGGAAGGAAGGTTTTCTCCGGCTCCCTGCTGTGCTCACTGGGCTGCTCTGCCCCTGCCCGCCGGCGTCTGGCAGCAGGTCTGCCTGCGGGGCTCCGCGGCCAAGCGCGGCCCTGCCCGGGGATGACAGGGCGGCAGACAGGCGGAGCCAGGCCGGGCCGGGGGTCTGTTCCCCGCGACTAAGCGCTCCGGGCCCGGCGGCAGCCGCACCGGGACAAAGGCCG
>NW_017728996.1:43623929-43629647 GCF_001723915.1 Gavialis gangeticus | reverse complement strand
CCTGATCCGCCCGCCGGGCTTTCCCACCGCCCCTTCCAGTCCGCGCGCGCCGCAATCCTCCCCCGGGGCTGGGGGGGCGCTGTGACGTGGGCAAGGGGCCGGGGGCGGCGCTACCCTCTGCTGCTCCGCCTGGCCGCCGCCCCAAGCCCTGCACGGCCCCAGCACTAGCGCTGCTCTAGGCACATGCAAAGGAAGAGCGAAGATTAAATTAAAGTTCTCTGTGTTGAGATGAATGAACTCTATTATTTATGGCCCGGCATAGTCTGCAGTGCATGCTTCCTCCGTCCAGACCTATTCACAACACTTTACTCCGGGAATACTTTTCTTCTTTATAAAAAGTTCAGTATGTTCTTGCCCCTAAGAAGTAAGAGGAAGCAGCCTGTTCTCTACCAGCCGACTGTGTCCTCTCTTGCTGCAAATATATGTGCTTTATACTTTAAAAAGTAACTGTTAGCTGCCCTAGACCTTGAGTTTTTTTAACTGAACCACCTCCCTGTGCCTGTAATTGCCACCCTGGGGTTGGGTGGTAGTAAACAGATGTAGTGTTGGCATTTCCAGACAACCCTGGAAACTGATTTTTGTGGCTCAGCAACCTGCAGGCTTAAACTGGGTCAACACAAGTGTGCTAGATGGAAACACTCCTCCCCCCCTTCTAGGGACAGGTGAAGTTCACCACTGACATGGATGTGGCTGCAGGGATTTTTAATCTGTAAAAAGAAGTGGGTTGCCTGCTGAGTTGTATGTGGACATTTAATAAAACTACATACAATGACTTAATAAATTATGTCATTTCATAAAAGACATAATTTAGCAACTGAGAAATAAGGATTACTTAATACTATGTAACCATTTTGAAAGCATCTCGTACAAGGTACCCCTGAGTCACAAGATGCCCTGGCAGGGAAAAATTGTCTTCCTGTCCCAGTCAAGTAACTCCCATTGACATTAAATTAAATCCTGCAATTACCCCAAGAGAGAAGGAAGAAAATGAAACTATAAGTGGTCTACTTACAACATCCTAAGGTTGACTTCAGGTCCTTGCATTTCCAGCTGTGAAACTGAGTTCTGGATTTAGTTAAGGGATTCAAGATTCTGAGTGAAGTGTTAGTGCATCCTGACACTAAAATTTGAAATTAAATATATATGTCCTTCAAATTTTTCTTTTGTGCAGAATTAGATAAATAACATACACAGTGTTCCAGTATACCATTTAAAGGCTCTGTAGGAAAGGGGGTTTTTATTTAAAAAAGCAAGAATATCCAGTCTGATTCTATTTATAACCTACAGGACACAGGAAAGACAAGATTTATATTTAAAAAAAAAAAGAATTTCATATAAAAAGACCTCTGCAGAAAATCTAGGACTTATTTTCATAAATGTGATGAATAAGAAAATTACTGTTCTATTAGTACATTTCTATATAAACTGCTGGATTATTTTGCTGCTTCTCTCTCCTTGAAATTTTCTTCATTTTGTACAATAAAATTGCATGTTAAATCAGGTCAACAGTTCAATGCTATTTGCATTCTTTCTTCCAAACAACATCTCTGTTTAACACTCTCCTTTCTCTGGTACGCTGCCTTCACCCAGCCTGTTCCACTTGAACTTGAGTAGTTGCCATTAACTCTCATGGTATTGGCCTTCTCTAAAGAGGTATTTAGAAGTCAGAATTTAAATAGTTCTTTTCCAGTTCATTTTTCACTTTACAGAAATGTGGAGCTGGGCATATTATGGTTATAGTTAAAATAAAAACCCTGGATTTAAACATGGGCTAAATATTAATTTCTTCTCATGCTTCTTTTTGAAGCTGCAAAACAAAGTAACTTAAAACTATGTTTTAAAAAAAAGCATGGTTGAACTCATAAAAATTGGTTTAATTTTTTCTTGCAAGTTTCAATAGGTTTGCTGTATTAGTAGAAAAACATAATAGAAAAACACATTGGACTACCCATTCCTATAATCTTTAGCCTAGTTAATGGTCTCAGTGATCCAGTACTTATCCTGTTAATATTGTACGTTCACAAAAAAAAAATCCCATTTACACTTGCTCAGTCAACCTGATACTATCATTCATTTACTGCTTTTTTATTATCTATACCACATCAAAACATCTAAAACATATATAAATAACAAGGCAAGTCAGAGACAGAACACTTCTGTTGTACAACAATATTAAAGTAGGTTGTCATAGCTCCAAAGTCAATTTATCATCTCCAGAAATCATGGGAGCTATGACAGTTTACCCCAGTGCAGGTCCTGTAAGAATAAACTTGCTGGAAGAGCAGCATGGAAAAGGTGCAGCTAAGTCCAACTCTGTCCTCTGATACAATGAAGCATGTTATCCATTATTGTTTTTTAACCTGCCATTTGAAAAAGCAATATAATATGGCTTTTCTTTTAGATATCACAACCTTTTAAACAGAGGAATTGACTAACTCAGACTTCTTAAAAACTGAATGTTTTAGGTCATATTTATTTCACAGCACATGTGCAAATTGCATTTACATGCACCCATAATTTAGACTGATTTATCCCTAACAGAGTTAAGTTGAACATGTAGTTAGCTTTTTATTAATTTGGAGAAAACCCAATAGATTCATGGGATTTCCTAGGCCTGAATGTGCTAACAGCACCACCTCTCACAAACATCTGTCCTGAAGGACTGCATAATACACAACTTTTCTGAAGAATGAAAATGGCTAGCGCCAATACCAAGACAACTGCTTCACTGCATCCTATTATGATTGCAATTATCAGGCTTGGAGAAAATCAGTGTGCAGTTACTGAGGAAGATAGTTGCCTACATACTTACAGTTTTTTCTCCAATAGCAGTAGTAGCCCAGAAGAAAAAGTGAGTGAGCAACTGTATTGTTTCCCACTGCAGCCAACAGCTTCAGGATGCAGCTGGTGCCTGTGCCACAACTTCATGAATGTCTTTGTGTACCATAACTTCTGCTGCTGATAGAAGCAGCCTTTAGGTTTGCTTTCACAATTACCTTATTGCACATATCACAATACTAGAACTGTTACCAACAGTAACACCCCATTGAAGGGTAGGTAATCCCCAAAATTGTGACTTGTGCTACAATAGGGTAAACATGGTATTTACAGTTAGGAACAAGGAAGTATAAAGGGTTTGGTGGGTGGAGAAAAGAAAGGGAAAGGTCCCTGCCAGCAAAGTTCTTAAGACGACTTGCTGGCTGGGGTAGACTGGACTTAATAGTGGGAGGATATCTGGGATGCAGAAAAGAGGGGATGTGCCCTGCTTTGCTCAGGATTCCTTGGATCGACTTGATTCCCCCTCCCCACTCCTCAAGGCTGCAAACTCCTTGGCTCAGAGGGAGAATGTGGCTCTGGTTTGATGTTTTTTAAATCCTTCTCCCCCACTACCCAGGCTTTATTTCAAGAAGTATCCACAGCATCCAGTACAACCCAACAAGGGTAGAGAAGTGGTTAGCCATGTTAGTATGAAGTCAGGCAGAAGGTAGGGTAGGATGGCACAGACTAACTGGCTGTGTAGTAGGGTGAAATCCTTCCCACCTCCAAGCAATGAGGCTCGAGCATTCCACAGGCCTGGGTAAGAAGACCCTACCTAGAACAATACTTCTGCAAAGGAAACTCTGCCTTGCCTAACACTGTGCAGTGAGGAGGGTATCAGACACAACAGAACAGATCTTCTCACTGGGCTTCTAGCAGCCACCAACTTCCCTTCAGAATGCTGCCCCTGTCCCACCTTCCTAAGCTCAGTTCTGGATCCCAGCCACATTCTGCCAGTTTACATATGCTCTCATGAAAGCATGCAGAGGGACAGTTAGTGTGGTGGGGGGCCAACCTTTTTGGCAGGAGTGCCACAAATTAGCCCTTCCTGTGTCAGTCCGATCCCCCTTCCCTGCCTGACCTGCTACTCTGCTTTCTGCTCCCTGCCCCATCTACTGCCCTGCTGCCTGTCCCTTCCCCAATCTACCACCTGTCGCACACAGGCTGCCTGTTGAACTTGTGTGGCACTTGTGCTGGAGGTTGGCCACCCCTGAACTAATGCATGAAAAGCAGATATTCAGAAGGATCAGAATAGAATTAAATATAAGTGGAATCAAACTGAGTGAAAAGTAAACCAGCCCCATGAGTGGTAATATTTTTTTAAACCAACTTGTTATTTTGGGAGAATGAAGCCTTGATATTTATGAACTGTAACACGTGGATTTTAAAACAATTACTTTTCTAAGTCATTACAACTAAGTCATCCTGCTGGCATAGTGAGAAAGTATAATAGCAACTCTTAGAACGTACTGGAATGGTTGGTCATCACTGTAGGTCATTACTTTTAGTAAAAGGATTCAAGTAATAACTTATCCAAATAGCACTCAGAGATAAAGTAGGGCTAAATAAAAAGGCACCAACTTACCAAAATCAGGCCCTTCATCTTCCACTCTTGTTAGCTGACAATGGGCTCAGCTACATCTGAAATTAATTCAATGCAATAAGCCCTGGTGCAGTTCATGACAGAATTTATTGCTCCCAGGCACAGCATTCGCATGTGCACCCAGAATCACAGCATGTTAGCTGGGGCAGAGCAGCCCCCTGGCTGGCAAAGGGCCCCAGGGGCTCATGCTGCCAGGCTGGGACTGCTCTGACCCAACTCAATATGCTGCAGAGGGGCTGAGGGTGCTACAGTGTGGGGCTAGCCGGAAGTCAGCCCCAGTCAAAGTTTATATGCGTGTTGCAGCAGAGTAAATTACTTTGCCATAGGATGGTACTTCTGTCAAGCAGTACCATCCTACAATGGAGTGAATTAATTTACTCTGGCCTAACAGCACCCCACATGTAGATGTAGACACTCACGCTTTACTGCAGAGCTAATTAGTCAGCTCCACAGTAAATGTCTCTTTTAGATATGCCCACTCAGCTGAAATGCAAATTACACATATCTACATGATGATAAATTCATTGTTATTCTTACCTTCTTTTCTCATTGGAGCTCCAATTCAGTAAAGCACTTTAAACACCTGCTGCTTCACTTGCTTTGCTGAATTAGGGTCTTTCTGAATTAAACAGAAAAGTTAAAAGGCTATCTCCCTTCCCTTGGATGCAACAAGGTTAATAGCTTTTTGTATGTTAATCACTAATTGTCACCGTCAATTACAAATGCTTAAGCAGCTATGATTCTATCCATCAGAAAACAGTGCACACCCAAGTTATTAAGCACATGAAATTACATAAGGACAACTGTAATATAGAACACTGAATTATCTTGTAAGGCTAAGAAGTAGTACTACATGATAGGAGCAACTATTTTGCATAGCAGAGCCCTGGCTATAACAACCACAGTACATGTTTCCCTCGCTTTGTGCTGTACATGCATTCCTAGAACACAGCACATAACTTAAAGTTGCATAAAGGAAACCCACTTTGCAATGCAATAAATAGAGATACATTCCAAGACCTCAACTGTACTGACCCCTGCACTGCTCCTGGGGCAGCTCCAGCTCCAGCAGCATGGGCACCAGCTGTCCTGAGTGGCAGCCACAGGCCATAGGCACTGCTGCTGGGCAGCTTCATGGCTCCCGGGGCACCGCACTGACAGGGCTGGACCAGGTCAGGCTGCAGGGGCTGGCGCTGCAAGGAGCTGGGCACAGGGCTGTCCCTGAGCTGGAGGTTTCACAGTGGTGCCGCCTTCATCCTGCCCCTCACATGCGGCGCTGGTGCATGGACCCCCCTGGC
>NW_017728996.1:43620752-43623639 GCF_001723915.1 Gavialis gangeticus | reverse complement strand
GGCCCCCCCCCCCCGCACCCCTGGATGAGCCGCCCATGCTCCAACTGTCCCAACACCTGGCCCAGCTGGAGCCCCACTCACTGTGCCCTGCTCCCTCTCTCACCACAAGGGCCTTGATCTGCTCCCCCAAGCCCCTTCCCCCTCCCTCACAGACTTACCTGCTGGGGGAGCATGCATGGGCCCACAATGCACCATACAAAGCAGTTGACTGTGGGATTCCACCACACTGATCACATAAGAGTGAATATACCTCTTATATACCAAATTTTTAGTATAAAAAGGATCACTGCATAAGAGCAAATTCACATATACAGAACCCACATAAAGCGAGGGAAACCTATATATAAAATAGTATATATAGTGTAGGCAGTTATCATGTACTTTAATGGGAGCCATGCAGGAACATTAGAGACCAAAATCTGGCCCTAGCTTGGTAGTGCTGTACATTTTCAGATAATAAAAAGGTTACGTATCCCTCTGAAGCAGGCATGCCAGCTTCTTGTACCAACAGCACACAGAAGAATAATACAGCTAGCATCACATCTGGTGGCTTTACACTCTCAACCTAAATGACCACATACACATTTATAGCTGAGCTACTTTTGTGTCAAGCTGGACATGTATGCAAACTCATGCCTCAGGCCACAGGTTAGGCATTACCCAGTCCTCCAACACATATGAAGCTGAGCCACTACACCTTTGTCCAAGAGTCATCCAATAGTCACTGGATAAAATGGATAACCAGCACTAGAATGGTGCCTGTCCAGTGCACTGTGCTTTCTATGAGCACACTTCATTAACAAATCTACTTCCATTTCCTGCACATCCTCCATAAATAAAAGTCATACACCTTTTCAGTGTCTGATCAAAGTACCACAATAAGTGGTTCCTTTTACAGGGTCCAAGATTTTTTTTTTTTTTTTTTTTACAAGAGACAAACATGATCCAAGTGAAAAAGAAAACATTAAATCAGGAAACAGCACAGATTAAGCAACTCTAATTTGTTTTATAAACTCCGCAAGCGTGATTCTTCTTAGCATGATAGTTTAAAATAGGATTTCATATACAAATGCTGTTTCAAAGTAATATGATCACTTTTTAAAAACTGCTGACCAACAGACAGTGATAATATTGTCTGCATACAACATATTTCTCTAGAAGATTAGCAAGTCTTCTTTATAAAAATGGCTTTTTGAATGATGTTATAAGCAAAAAAAACCACAAAAAGGAAAAGCTTTCAGTAAAAACCGACTTTCATGATCATATTCTCATTTTTAATTATTTTGACTTGCACAAAAATAATTTAAAAGGTGCTGATCCAAGACTCCCAGTCCCTAATACCTCATTCACAAAAGGAAAATCCAGCATCATCAAAATAATCCTTTCACAAGAATATAGCCAGTCAGTTGCCTACAAGAATTTCTCCCTATCTCTTCTCAATGGCAGAAAGCAACTGCCCTCCCCACAACTCGCTCTGGAAACCTCCATTTTAGAGACATGTCTTTTGAGAAAGGGACCAGAAGGTCACCAACTTCAGGGTGTCTTGGGCCATGCCCGAGAGAAGTTCCAGTCTGGGAATACTCACAGAAAATGCCCTGCCAGCCAATGCTCCCTCCTCGGTCAGTGAGCGCACCGCCTCGGTCCGGCGTGGGACACTTACCGAAAGGGGCTGAGGGGCGGAGGCCGGGGGCTGGGACCAGGGCCCGGGAGCTGGGGCCAGGGGACGGTGGCTGCGGCCTGGCGCGGGCTCCCTGGCTCCGGGGAAGTGCTCCGCTCCCCCACATCAGGGCCGGGGAGCAGAGCACTTCCCCACAGCCGACGGAGCCCGCGCCAGCCTCCATCCCTGCCTCGCCGCACCTCGGGGAGGAGCCGCTGCCTGTCTCAGGCAGGCTCCGCCGGCTCCGGGACACTGCTCCGCTCCCCGGCCCTGGCGCCACGTGCCTCCTCGCTCCCCGAGGCAATGCGGCGGAGCAGAGCAGTGTCCCGGAGCCGGCGGAGCCTCACTCGGGGCAGGCAGCGGCTCCTCCCCGAGCTGAAGCAAGGCAGGGATGGGGGCTGGCGCGCCCGGTCCTGATGCGGGGGAGCGGAGCACTTCCCCAGAGCCGGTGCAGCCCGCGCCAGCTTCTCCTGGTGCGCTCACTGCCTTGCGCCGCCGCCGCCGCGCACGCGCGCACCTTAGCGGGAACCTTGCTGCCAGCCCACTTCCTAAGTCAAAGGGATCCAGCTGGCTCCAGCTGAAGCAGTATTTAGTCTAGTGTCTAATCCAGCCCCTGCCTGAGTCCTGTCCAGACCCTCCTGTACAAGCCAAATCTAGAGAGCGGAGGGTTTGCTCACAGCACCCACAACCAAGAACATCCATGGGATGTGGCTCTGTACTGCTGGGGAAAACCACCAAGGGCTTCCTGTGGCCAGTTTTCCCCTCTGCCCCACAGCCAGGCCCAGCACTGCACCCCTCCAGCCCTGAGCCCCAAGGCAGCGCTGCACCAAGCCCCTGTCCCTGGCCCCACGGCAGGGGAGGAGGAGAAGGGGGAGAGCTCTGCCCACTGCACCCAGATTGCTCCTGGCTCCCCACGCCCAGGCCGAGCTGGGTTGTCATGAAGCTGCTGCGCTGGCAGGGCTCTCCCCATCCTCCTCCTCCCTAGTGGGGCTAGAGGAGGTGGTGGGGCTCTGTGTAGCACTGCCTCAGGACTTAGGACTGGAGGGGTGCAGTGCTGGGCCCTGCACTGCTCCAGCACCATGTGGCTCCCGGCTGCATGGCCATCACAACTGCTGTACCCCGGGAGCACCGGGCCCACACCCCAGGGCCAGGAGCAGGCGGGTGTGTGTGTGTATGTGTAGGAAGGCAGAGACATAATGTGGGGGGGGGGGGGGGGGAAGGGGGGGGGGG
>NW_017728996.1:43602914-43620207 GCF_001723915.1 Gavialis gangeticus | reverse complement strand
GGTAGGGAGGGACAGAGTGTAAGAGAGTATACATGGGTTTGTAGAGCGAGTCCCACACACACACTCCACCATACACAGGCACCCACACACCCCCTCGCACTGTCATACATGCAGACCCCCAGACCCACCCCACTTCACACATCCCAGCCACTCTTCCTCCCACACACAACCCCCCATAAACCCCATATTCACCATACGGCACATATCCACACACCCACATGCTCCCTCATCCCACCTCCACCTATCCACCACCCCCACAAACCCCCCACATGCACCTACACCCTCCTTCATACCCCACATAACCCACACCCCATAGCTCCCCACAAATCTATACCCCACCAACAATACACAAGAATAAGACTTCATTTTAAGCTACAGTGCAATTACCTCTATGTACACTACACGAACGCATATAAATCAGGACAAAAGTATTTTTTAAAATCAAATTAATGAATGTTGTAGATGCTTGCTTTTTAGAATATAAATTTGGTATTTTTCTGGTTCCAAGATGGTAAAACCCCTCGCTGAAAGGAGTACTTCTGGGGGCCAGGGGAGGGACTTCTGGTGACAAAGGCCAGGGGTTGGGGGAGGGACTTCCAGTCACAAGATGGCAACCAGGGAGCAGGGAACCTCTCAAGGGGTGTGGCCACCTCTGCGGCTCTTGACAGCTTGCCAAAACTCGGTAAGCAGCCCTCCACCCAAAATAACTGCCCACCCCGGGTTAGACTAACCTGCAAAGATTAAATGGATTCAGGCTTGGGCTTTTTGAATGTCTGGTGCAGTTTCACCAGGCTAAAACCCTGCAAATGCTAGTCCTAGAGAACCAGAAGGTGCTCTTCTGGTGGCAAAGGCATTCACCAACAACATGGGGGTCTTGGATGCAGGCTGTCCTCCATTCGCTTCTGTGCAGATGACTAAGGAGGATGACCCTGAGGCATTTCTGGAGGCTTTGAGAAAGTTGCCATAGCCATCTAATAGGAGAGACACATGTTGGCACTGTGTCTAGGAATGTTATTGGTAGGGAAAGCCCAAGCCAGCTATTGGGCTATCCCCAGGGAGGAAGCTGCCAAGTACGATAAAGAGAAGGAGCTGCAACTACTCTGTTTTAAAATAAATATAGAGCGTACCTGTTTATCTGATAGTTGTTATACTTTTTTTCTACCATACTTCAAAGGATTAACTCTTGCTGGAGCTCACTACAGATAGAAGACAGGGTAGCTTTGTACCCTATGGACCACCCAAAGTAGATATAGTCCAGGGGTGGGCAAAATACGGCCCTATAGTCCAGGGGTGGTCAAAATATGGCCCACAGGCTGCATCCAGCCTGCCAGGCCATTCTGTCCAGCCCGCAGATCTCCTACAATTTTTTAAAAAATTAGTATTTATTTGCCTCTGGCTCCAGTCAAAAGTGATAGAAGCCAGGGGCAGTGGGACCCAGGGGAAGCCAGAGCAGGCCCCTGGAAGGGCCTGCCCTGCCCCACCCCCACAGCCTGAGGGACCATGGGGCTGTTCCTACCCATGCGGGAGCAGGAACCTCAGGTAAGAGGGGGCTGGGGGGCACGCTGGTCCCCGCCTGGCCACCCTGCTCTGGGCCCCGCCGGCACTGGCCCCGAGGTACTGCCTGGATGTTGCTGGCTCCCAACCCCCTTGTCCAGCCCTGGGGATGCCTGGGGCTTCTGGGGGCAGCATGACCCGGCAGGGATGTGGCACAGGGAAGTGGCATGAAACTTTCATGCCATGCCTGAGGCTTGGGGCAGCAACAGACCAGCTGCCCCCCCGCCCCACTGGAGGTTCCAATGGGTGCTGCCACCCCGGGGGAAGGCCCAGGTCTCCCCGCCCCACGGGCCCAGCGGCAGCTCACTCCCTGGCCCCAGGAGTGGGAGCGGATCTGCTGCCACTTTTCGGTTCCAGAAGTTCCTGTGGCCACGAGGAGCCCAGGGGCCCTGGGGAAACTTCTGGCCAGCCCTGGGGGCAGCACGGATCACCTCCTGAGGCTGCTAGGGGTGACACGACCTGGCAGGGTCCCGGCCCAGGGCATAGGAAGCTTGGAGAGGCCACAGGAGCTTTCAGAAGAAAACAGCAGCCATGGCTCCGCTCCGGCTCCTAGCACAGCCTCCCACCTGTCCTGGGGTTGGTGGGGCAAGCTGCTGCCAAGCCACAGGGCCCCTGTGGGGTGGGGGGAGCCAGGCCTTCCCCCCAGGGTGGCAGCACCCCCTGGGGATGCCCATAGTGGGGGCAGCCAGGCCATCGTCATCCCAAGGCGCAGGATGCAACTTCCATGCCGCATCCCTGAACTTCCCACATCCCTGGCCATGTGCCGCCCCCAGTGGCCTCAGGTGGCCCCCTGCACTTCCCCCACGGCTGGCCAGCTTTCCCGGGGCCCCTGGCCTCCTGGAAGCTACAGGAGCTTCTAAAGCAGTAAAGCAGCCACAGCTCTGCTCTGGCTTCTGGCACAGCCTCCCTACCTGTCCCAGGGCTGGGGGGCAAGCTGCTGTCAGGTCTCCAGGCCCCTGTGGGGTGGAGGGAGGCAGTCAAGCCTTTGTTACCCCAAGCTTCAGGAGCACAATGGAAGTTCTGCACCACCTCCTTGGGCTTCCCACGTCCCCACCGACCCATGCCACCCCCAGTGGCTCCAGGAGCCCCCTGCCCTGCCCCCCAAGCCTGACAGGCCCTTCCCTAGCAGTCCCCAGCCTCCTGGTGGCAGCAGGAGCCGCCAGAGCGCAAACATGGCCATGAGGCTTGGGGCAGCAAGTGCCCAGCTGGCTCCCCCCTTTGCAACCCTTCCTGCAAACCCCACAGCCCCACCCTCCTCCAGACACAATCACACATCCCACAAATACCACACACACATACATAGCTCCCCACAAACCCCACATCCACCCACCCACCCATACCACTCAACACTGCTGCACACCCCACACACTGTACAAGAGTAAGACTACATTTTGAGCTATTATGCAATCACTTCTACATATAAAGCACAAATACACAGGTATCAGGACAAAAATATATATTTTTAATTGAATTAAAATATAATATTATGGATATTTGATTTTTAGTACATAATTTGTTTTTTTTCCCTGTTCTAAGATAGCAAACCCCCTCTTCTCCGAAGGAGTTCTTCCAGGGGCAAGGGGAGGGACTTTTGGTAGCAAGGGTCAGAGGTCAGGGGTGGGACTTCCAGTCCCAAGATGGCAACCTGGGGGCAGGGCACCTGTCAAGGGGTGGGGTTACCCATGTGGCCCTCAACAGCTTGCCAAAACTTGCTAAGCGGCCCTCCGCCCAAAATAACTGCCTGCCCCTGATTTAGATCAATTACTCTCAACCCAGGTGCCTTGAGATCCTTTTCAAGGGTGCTGTGGGGTGCCAAGCAATGTTAGCACTGTTAGGTGATCTTCAAGGTAAACCCAGAGTTTTCAAATAGGAATCCGTAATGCTAAAACCATTCTGACCTGTTATGAACTGAGTTCTTTGCAATAGAAAAATTGCTCTATTTATTTTTCTGGAGTAAAAAATTAATGAAAACAAAGATCTGACATTTTCCAAGAGGTGCCTTAAGTCTAATGAAGAGTGCCTTGAATCTAAGGAGGTTAAGAACAATGTTTTAGATTATAAACACAGGAGACTTAAAGAGATAGATCATTTCCATCACAGATTCCTAAGTGTACCTTCAGGGGGCACCCTACCACAAGATAACAGATGTATGATAGCAGGTACTGTTAGAGCCCAGAATTGATCCTCTTTGTTCCCACTCTTTATACTGAAGCTGTATAAAACTATCTGGATTTTTACTTCCAGAAGGTTAACGATTTTCCTGTAACTCTGAGGTGGAACCTGTCACTTCTAATTGACTGCTCCCTACGGTGGGGATATATATTGAAGCATTACATTTGTGTTAGGGTAATAAGGATCTCCATAACATCTGTACATAGTCTTACACTGTAAAAGATTTTATGTGCTCAAAACTCATCTTCAAGTGTGTATGTGAGGTCTACAGAGAAACTGTGTTCTTATAAATAGAAGTCATGGAAGGTGATCAAAGATATTGCTTTCTGGGAACATAAAGATCAGACAAAAGAGAAGACTTTAAAAGTAGGGAATATTCTCTGTCAAGGTCAGAGTTACAGATCGCATCCTTAGATGGTATAAATTGGAGGTGGGTTCACTTACACAAGAGGAAGATCTACCTTCAGATGTTTCTTTTTAAACTATACTGGGGCACATTGTTTCCCTCCCCTCCCAGTCAGTGACTCTGGATAGCTACAGCACCAGTTTGATATGCCACTCTTAGAAGAAAGATGACCTTTCCCATCATTTGTGTTTTTTCCTCAGAGTGGCTGAGCCCTTTCCTGCCCTTGACAACACCTGAAGATACCCAATTCCATCATTCCTAAGCACATCTGCAAAATTCAGTCCTTTGAAATGGATATTTTGCAAGGGTTACTATGAGCTCTTGAGTGCTGGTGATGTGGTTCCCAAGAATGGAATACCCCTGCAGAGGCAAAGACATTAATTCTCATGCTTTCACTACACATGTGCAGTTAGGAAATATTTAGTTTAGTGCCTTCATATAAAAGACCTTCAGAGCCACCTGGTAGTTTGCAATACAGTGTTAAGAATTATAATGAGAAGTAGGAGACCCTTTTGCCACCTGAGCCCCCTCAACAAAAGACTGTTACATTCAAAGGGTACTGACCTCTGAATAGCATGTTTTGGTAGCAGAAGTACTTCTAAAGCTACAGAAGCAGTTTGCAATAGTAGGAGCACTAATATACGAAAGAAAAAGCAAGGAAATGTAATCTTTTCCAGATGCAGAAGGAGTACAGATTTGGGGGGAAAAATACATTCTAGGTCAGGGGCGGGCAATTATTTTGGGCGGAGGGCCGCTTACTGAGTTTTGGCAAACCACTGAGAGCCACATGACAGGCAGCTAGGGGCAGATAAATATTAATTTTCTTAATTTTGGGGGGGCCCCGCGGGCTGGATAGAATGGCCTGGCAGGCCGTATCCGGCCCCCAGGCCACATTTCGCCCACCCCTGTTCTAGGTAGACATTCATGTGATCTCCTGAAAGCTTTGCCTATCTGGGCCTATATTCCAGTTTTCCCAAGAATTCCAGTACAAACTTTTAAAAATAAATGAAGTATTTCCACTGTGGTATCTGCAACCAAACTTCTTTCCATCTTCATGATCTAGTACATACTGAAGGATATTAACAGTAGCTAAAGCGATGGCTATTCCAGTCTTTGCACTAACAAGGGTATAGACGCACATAACTGTACCAATATCAAACAACACTGATATAAACTGCTCCACTGTAACTGTTGGTCTGTATGCTTCTATAGAGACATAAGTGCAGAGACAAACTGCTGCAGCTGCAATTCTATTTAATTCAAGGTTAAAGTGATAGTGATGTAGTGATCTGTATTGCTATAGCGTACAGACACAACAGTAGCAGTGGAATCGCTGATAAGCACTCTCCCTCACCTTTTAAAGCAGTTAAAAGATAGATTTGTTCATAGCCTGAATGAAATCATAGAAGTAAAGGGCATGAGTAAACTAGATGTTGTCTCCAATTTAATTTGCTAATATTAGCAAAGAATTGATTTTTAAACTGATATCCTTTAAAAGAAAATATACCACTGAAAGTTCTCCTACCTTGCAGATTTAAATACTAATCTGGTCAATCATCTACCATAGCCTGTTCCATTGGTGATGCATTGGGGTTGGGGAAGCATGAAGGGGCATGTGCCCCCCCGCCACCTTCCCCCCAGATTTCTGCGCTAACAGCGGGGCACAGAACTGCAACCTAGCCACAGCCAGGGCCCAGCAGCAGAGGGGTTAGCAGCAGCAGTGGCGGCACAATTTCTGTGCCAACGGAGGGGCATGGGGCTGTAGCTCAGCAGGACCCAACACCCAGCAGCAGCTGGGGCATGGGCAGCAGCACAGAGTTGTGCCTTCCCCTCCCCCCCTCCCCTGCAGCACCAGCATGGAGTTGTGCTTCCCAACTCTCAGCACTTATGTGTCACCTAGGGTCTGTTCAATTATCTAAGTGATATCAGGGCACAATCTAAGTATTGTTCTATGTTACTACCCTTAGGTATCTTTTATAGTAACTTGTTATATCAATTCCATGCATTAATCTGTACAAAGGGAAATTTGCAAGTATAAAAATTGTGTATATGTGCTTTAAACACTATTAACTGGTCAACAGCATTGGTTACATCCACTTATTAGTGAAAACACCACATTTTGGATCCAGCAAGTTTATGTATTTCCATCACTAGACTATGAGTGAGCCTGGCCAAATGATTTTGGGTAAGGCAAGTTTAGGTAACCCAAGGTGTACAACAGAAAAATCCCTCATCTCATTTTATGTAGTGTGCTGAAGCGGAGATACGGACCCCAAGTTCTATCACATTTCTTACTGAAGTGGAACCTACCACTCCCCTATAACTGGAACATTCAGCATTCTTAAGGTGTTGGGCGTAACCAGACCATTCAAATGAAAGAACAAACAATAGGAGAAAAGTTCACAAGTACTAGAGTCATTTAGTAGTCTAGGGCATTTATAGATGTGCCCTGAGAGGTAGGGAAAGGGGGTGTGTGGTTTAATTAGAGCAGTTCCCAGAGCCGCTCCAATTAAAGTACCCAGAGCATCACATGTATCAGCATCCCAATGCTGAAAAAATGGCAGCAGGGGCACTTTAACTAAAACTGGTTGAACAAGTTAGCTAAGTTAGGTAGGAAAAACACAGAATCTAACCTTCATCTTTGCAATACTTAAGCTGTTTGCAGGTGTTCCACCAATTTCCCCATAAATAGCTTGTGAACAACTTTAGCAAAATAGATTTGAACACTTCATACCTTGGTCACAAACAGTGTAAAGAACAACTATACTTATAAACTATGTGTTTGTGCTACAAATTATTTGCTTCTTTCCAGAATATTTAAAATTGTGTAGGATGGTACAGGACAGTAGAACTAAGCAGAATGGTACAGACACTAAAAAGTGAAGATTTAGGCTGAATCTCATGGGGAAAAAAGTGCCTCACAACTGATATCTATTAGACAATGGAGGAGACTTCCAGAGGAAGAGGTAGATGACAGATATTTTGTCCAATCCATTTCTTTAAGCGCTGGGCTAAGTCAAAAAGAAAAAAAAAGAAAAAGAAATAATATCCTAAGGAAACAATCCGGCACTGGCAGCAAGGTTGGCTAAGTGAACTAAGGACTTTTTTATGTCTAGCTTCTGGCTGTATAGTACACAGCAGTAAAGCATTGTATCTGTTCTACTGTCATGAATTATAACTGTACACAGACTGTATCACATTTCCCTTTACATTCAACAAGCATGTTGTTTATAGCCAAAATACTCTGCAAGCTGTTTCTTCTAAACTGTTTGTTGTAAACTGCTGAGGCATCAGCCTCTGTGCTGCATGTACGTGACTACTTTGTTTTAATAACTCTGTAGTCTATGGTTTCCTGTAGTGCATCTTGCATATATCTGATCTTTATGCCACTCTATGGGCCACAGTGAGCACAAACATGTTTTGATGGCTCAGGATACTTTGGTCCTGAGCAATTTTTTACTTTAAAGCTTAAGGCAAGTAAAGTTCCTCACTGTTTGCAGGGGCAGCGCAAGACCTATACAAAAGTGAATGATGAGTCAAAGTGGGACTTGTGCTAGTGTGGTGAATGGAGGACTTTTGCAAGTATATCGACCTGTCCAAGGGATCTCCCCAGGAATGTTGCAAGAATACAGAGGCATTTTGTGCTTACAAGAATATTTTCCAGGTTTGATTTTTTCACTGTTTACCTACAATCTAAACAAAAAGGAAGCAGTAGCTCAAACTCCCCTTTCCTTTCTACATTTTTGCCTATTTCTAGGACAAGGCCTTACACAGGTATATTTCCAAGTCCCAGATGGAATTGGTATCTGAAATGCCAAAATACACTAGGAGAGAGGAAGAAGGGCACAGTACATGGAAATTTCAGCTTGCTCTAGAATGGGAAGCTGTAGATCTCTCCTGAGAAAGCATGTCTCAGTACATTTTTCAAAGGAGTTAAGATAAGCAGCAGCCATCCCAAAATCTGAGTTAACTCACATTATTTAAACGGGAATGGGTCAGCCACATTGTCACAGTGCTTCCACAGAATGCTAAGGCATGTGCCATACCCTTGCATCCATACCCTGAACTTTGAGAAGCAGAGATGTAGCCAAGTCATAGCTTGAAGCCAAAACCCCAGACCTATCTTGCCATGTCAGAAAGCCTCTTCCTTCTGAAATTCTGATTTGCTTTATAGTAAATAATGCCAACCACCCAGATGTAATTTTAATATTTAAGACAATTAAATCTTGTCAAGGGAGAGAATCAGAAAGTTATAATTCAAATTGTTATTGTTATGAAGCAGTTTAAAGGCTAGACTTTTGTTATTTGCAGCTTGAGGCATGTAGTATACCTCTAATGATAAAGAACTAGAAGTCTAGTAAAACATTTACAATCATTTCCATTATAAGTTTGATAGTTTATGTAGTAAGGCAGAAAATTTATTTGCTATAGTGTATCCTCTGCGTGCAGTGATATACATGTATATAATGTATAGTATTTCCATGACCTAGACTGTAAATACATGTAGAACACTGCACTTCTCCATCTTTGCTTTACTCACTGATCCATCCCTACCAAGCCTTACTACAGACTAACTTCACTTAACTGTTTCTTAGAAACACTTTACTGTGGCAGAGAACTGACTGCTTTTCCCCTCAAAAACATCAATGATTGGCACTATTCAGTTTGCCCCCCACTATCATATTTAAAAATCTGATAGTGATGAGCTCTCCAAATAGGGAGATTGGTTACAGGTCTTCCTCAGGTACCAGACCTCAAGGTCTCATCCAGGGAAACCATTTTAGGAAGTCTTCAGATATTTTAAATCTGCAGTGGCTATAACTTCTATTCTTCAAAACACTGTAAAATTAGACTCACTATGACACCTCTTTAAAAACATCTATAAGGACTATTTTTTATTTCTTCACCTGTTAAACAAAAAAACATACCTAATTTAGTTTCTTTAAAGTGTGCGGCTAGGGAAATTTATGATGTGGCATGAACGGTTCTATTTGCATTCACTGTGCAACTTATTCATGGTTTCCACTCATGAGTAACCAGCCATCCCTAACGCATGCTGATACTTTACCACCCCAACATGTATTTCTACATGTTCTCAAAAGCCTATGTCTAAAAGAATCCAGGCTGACACATAACTGAAGTAAAACCTGTCATTACAATGATTTCCTTCTGTTAAAAGTGTGCTTTAATGACAGTGATCAGAATAGTCATGCCAGCCCTTAAATGAATAACTTGGTGAAAGCTGAGGTACTTTGTGGTCCCTCATTGTCACATCACCAACTATATAAAGATAATTAGGCAGTCACTGCAAAATTTTGTTGTTTTCTTTGCCGATTCAAAATTTTCCTTCAACACCATTCTATATTTCATTCTAACCATCAGCCTAAGCATACACTGTGAACTAGAAATAAAAATAGGCAGCAGAACCTTGCTACTCTTTGAGAAACCCAATACCAATGAATAACATTTGCTAATTAGAAAATAAGCAGAAAAATGAAGCAAAGATCATACCATACTACCTTGCTCAAGTAACATTTGTTTCAATAAATGGTAATTGTTTTAAGGTTTCATAGTATCCTGGAAAATTCCGAAACTAAAGCAATGAGACCTCCTTGTATTACTGTTTCTGCATGTAAGATGAGTGGATACTCCTCACTCCTTGTAAAGAGAGTGAAAGTTCCAAGTCAAATCCAAGAGCCAATGAACTGCTACCATGGTTTTAGACATAGATGGGGATTCAGATGCAAGGCCCCAAATTCTTTTATGTTTGAAGGAATGCCAAGTACTAACAGCATAAAACAAAACCTTTGGATCTGAAGCTGCCAGAAAATAAGTCTGAAAAAAAGTACTGTATTTTCTTACATACCACATGCCCCCCAAAAAGACACATACCTTGTTTTGGGAAGGCAGTAAAGAAGAAAATATTTTTCTACAGTCATGGCTGAGGTCCGATCATAGAGACAGAGTACAGTGTACAGCATGGACAAAAGCCACAGTGTCAGCAACTGCCCTTTCACAGCTGCTGTCAAAACCACGCCTGCAGAGAAACCTGGGATGAGCAGAAAAGAAAAAACTTACCTCTTGCAGGACGCTGGAGGAATGAGGTAGCACGCCGAGGAGAGACGCTTGTGCGGTTGATCAGCTGCGCCCATCTACAACTGGTGCCAGGTGACGTCAGGAGGAGATGCTGCCCAGTGAAGATAAAAGCCAGCCCCGAGAGCATGGGAACGGGAACTCCAGGAGCAGGAGTAAAACTCCTGGTTTTGGGTCATTCCTGGTGTGTTGTAGCATTCCATAGGTGTAGGGTTTTTTTTGTTCCTTTTCTTTTCTCTGTTCTATTTCTTTCCCTGCTGAGCACAGGCTTACCCAACTCTCCCTTGCTGGGTTTTGGGAACCAGAGGCCCCAGTAGGGGAAATATGGGCAATACAGGGATGTGGCGGCAACTGGCAGCATCCTTCTTGGAGCATCTGGGGTGTCAGAGGGAACGTCTCTGGAGGCAGAATGTTCCAAGACCCTCTGGGCCTAGTGGGAATCCAAGACATCTGTCCACGAAGGAGGAAGCGTAGAAACCGAGGAAGACATCATCTAAGGGCTAGCCGCAAGAGATCCTGAGGCTTGTCTCGAAGGTTGGCACATGGCCGGGGTGTAGGGGAGGTTGGAGCCCCATGTACATCTGCCAAGAGACATGACAACTCTGGAGGTATCCTCAATGGGAACCCCCTCCACTGAAGATCTATCCAAAGTCGTGGCGGGCGAGTTTGGGGGTTTCTCCAGAAGTGATTGGGGACTTCTCTGGGGTTCACACAAGGCTACTTAAAACCTAAGACCAGGTACCCGTGCTAAGGCGGTACAGGAGGAGATCATCGAACAGAGATGGGCACACCACGCTTAAGACATGTACCCTGACTTTTGCAGGGCTGATTTGTGGAGGAAAGGTGAGTGTGGTAAATGATACTTAATGGCCAGGACTTTGAAACATATCAAGAATGAATAGAACATGCTTATATAAGATATTAACTTTCGGACAGGTACTATATTAACGTCTGCTCAAAAGACTGATCAAATTATTTAAAGTATGGATTGAGTACTCATCACTGTTGCACTGAAACATTATTCTTATTCCCAGATTCTGAACCTGAAGTTTCCACCATCTTCTATAACCGTTCCTACAAGAAAAGCCATCCATTCCACTATTCTCCCCTCTAAAGAAAGGAGGGTGAAAGACACGTGACAATATTATGCTTCATACCTTTCAATATGTATATGTACCACAAACAGTTTGTTCTATTTTAGAAATGCCTTTAGATATTTTTAGAATTTTAATGATCCAATAAGATTTGAATGTTCAGGTTGAATTTGCTCACAGGGCCACTAGACACACAAACGGTGAGGAAGCCATACCAAGGAGGCAATAGTCAAAATAAAGGCCAGTGCGACTTACCACCATATGGATAGATTTGTTCAGCTAGTGAAGAGCTATTCTTCATACACTGCCTGTCAGTGAAAAAGCAATTTCCATTCCCACCAACACCTCTGTAGGCAAATGGTTTACAGTGATCTATGGTTTTATCATATTAGAATCTGATTTGAATCTTCTTCATATATCCCTCCATCCATTGGCTCATTACATACTGCTCAAGGAACAAAACAACAAAGAGCATGTTACTCAGAGACAAATGAATATTCAGCATTCAGGCAATGCCAGCTTACTGTAATATTGCTTTTCCCCATTTTGTTTAATAGTTCTTATTACTACATACAAAGTGCTGGGTTCTAGATTCTGCCAAAATGCCCTTGCTGAGAACAAATTAAAGCCACTGGCCTAGGGGGGCAGCAAGAGAAGGAATCTCCTGTGGAGAAAACACATCACCAACTCATTCTCTTCCCTAAAGGATGGACAGCCAGAAGTTTGTACTATGTAAACACTGGCAAGCACTGCAGAGAAGATATTTTTAAAGATAAAAAATTAGCAGAATACATTTTGTAAAGATTTTTGGTATGTAAATGTATAAGCCAAGCACCTTCCAAGCCTTCATTCCAAAGAAGGTACAAAACTCCATTCCATTCCTTCTCTTCCCCTGTCTACTTGTCACCTTTAAGAGACTTACAAATTTGAAAATTACCATAGTAGCATGTTGCGCACACCATTTTCTTAACAAGCACCCAAAACCAAACAAACATTTTACATCTCATTCCAAAGCTAATAAAATACCTGTGGAGTGTGCTCCCTGGACTACAGCTTGCTTGTAGTTTCTGCACCACTGGGGATTGTTCTATAAATCCTAGGGCCTATTCACCTAGGGTGCGTCTACACAAGACACTTATTGTGCAATAGCCTAATAACACTGTGCAGCATAGTGCCATGCAAAAACTATGCTAATACACTACTGCACAGTAGTATTAGGCTACTGTACAGTGTCACTAAAAAAAATGTGCACTGGTGCTACTGCACAGTAACTTCAGTAAGCAAGTACTAAGCTAAATGTGAAATAACTACTATACATTAATGAATGTGTAGATGCGCCCCATAGAGTGACTTAAAGCACAGGTTCCTATGTTGATCTGGACCACTCTTAATCCAAAAGACTAATTCATGAATAAAGTTGGAGCTGTAGTTGAATAAGGGTTAATAGCCATCTGTCTGGTTCCATTTTAAAATACGCCTTTCAATCATATGATGTTCAGCAGGCACCAATGAGTCACTCCAGACAACTTAAAAGATATTTTGAAAGGAGCTATAAAGTGAGCTTTTCATAATTACAAACAGGCTTGGCTCAACTTTCGTGTTTTTGCTTTGTAGTTGGAAGACCTTTAGAACATGCTTAATGAGCAATGTTTATTTTTTCATCAGGCATTCATTTATGTGAAGCAGAAATCACTCTGAGCACAAGACTTCACACAGTAATGCAGGTAATCCAGGAGTTACCCGCATATTTGGGGTCACACTACCCATCACCCGAAGCCTCTATGGTGTCAAGGGTATAATCTTTGGGAGCATGCAGCACTGAGCCATCAGTAGGACCACTGAATGTGGCCCTTTGCTGTCATCAGCCAACAACATAAATCACATAGACAGGAGAAAGCCTTGCCAGCCAGCAGCAACCACTACCAGCTAGCAAGGACCCACACTCACTGTTTCACAAGGAACTGGTTAGGGATACTGTTTTGTTCTTCCCCTTAAGGACATTTCTGAGTCAGAGGCTGCCCTACCCAGCAGTCCCTTCTTTTGCCCACAGTGGCTACCCAGATATAGTTAAGAGTTGCAGATACAAGGAGCTGCAGGTGATGGCACAGTAGCCATTTGTGTTCAAAGGACTGCACCCTGCCTGCCTCCCTCTGCTCACTAGCACTCAGATCATTCACACAGAGAGGCCACTTCATTTTCCTGAGTCTGCTGTTCTCTTGTGCTTTGGTTCTCTGCTTGTCACTCTGCAGCTTGCCCCAGTCAAGCCCTCACTCTGCACGAAGCTCATGTTTTAAATGCCTCCTTTCTCATATGGCAAGATCTCTGATTGCCTGAGCACTCAACCCGTCTCACTGTCTCAGCATACTTTTAGCTCTCCAAGCCAACCCAATGAGCACACCCTGGGAATGAGGCAGACGGAGCAGAGAGTAACAGGAGGCTGATGGCAAAAAATGATCCTGTTATTATGAGAGTTATTTATGGTGTGATACAGCATCAGTATAAAGTTGTGAAAAACATGCTGTGTTCCATCTTTAGGAGGCAGCCTTACTAAACAGTACCCCTTGATTCATAGTTTGTTTGTTGCTCCCTTTTTACTCAGGCTTTTGGGCTCTCTAATGTATGCAGACAGAACAAATATAGTCATTTACCAGTACAGACCTATTATTTGGTTTCTATATAAAGCCCACCTGAGAGCTCCATGTACCTGCATTCAAATTGCTACTAAAACCTTCTCTTCAAATTTGCTCCAGGCTTTTGCCACCTTGAAGGCACCATTTACCACCCTCCCCCACTTCTATATGTGCACAAGTGCCCTGTTAGTAACCACACTGACCACAGAATAGTTTTCTCTTTTGAAATTCTTTTATTTCACCACTTCTTTGCTATGCACTCTCCAATAGCCTAGACTCTCATTTGTGCCTTTTATTGGGTGGCAGAAGCTGCTGTTTGCTTGCTGACCAGAAGGCTGGACAGAGGTTATTTTTGGTACCAAAGGCTGTTGTACATGATTCATACTCGAGGCTGCTACCGTTCTATGGGGACTAAAGTGCTGAGCTACAGTGTGAAAACACTGAAGGGTCTTATGAGCTATGAAACTAACTTCAGGCACAGGCTTCAGGTCACTAAGTGTCATGACTGGTTGGAGACCTCTCTCTACAAGCCTAATGCCAGTGTTTGGATGAGGATGAAGAGGGTTAACAAAGATAATATCAATGCTTTTGCATCAAGCTGCTTTTAACAGCAATTCACAGAACTTCACAAGTAAACCTACTGCATAAAAGGGGAAACAATCACCATTTTCCTCTTTAGCCTGTCAATTCATTTCTGTGCTCAAGGTAAGAATGAGGTCTCAATTCCTATGGATAATGAGACAGTCCCTTCCACTCCTCCAACTGCTGTATACAGGGAGGCACTGGGGTAACCCCACTTACAGGGCATAAAAATGTAATTACTCAAGCTTGCTGCCCTGGTACTTCCACAGAAGACATCTAGAGCCTGAAATTCACATGTTCCTTGAACATTTTAGAGGGGTGTGAATTGGTAGCATATTTCAAACAAAGATTACTTTGGAAGAGAGGCAATTTAGCTGAAAAAGTTACAGGTTATTGTAATTATTTGCTACAGTGAGACAGGGAAACTTCCAAATATTGTTTACTAAAGATAAGACAGCCAACAATTTTATTCCAGACCAGAAACTGAGATGCAATCAGTGGCTTTGTTTTGTTGCTTTATGTTTACTTTCCCATCTCATCACCCTATTCAAATTAAAGAGCTTATTCTTGAAATCATTGTATTTATCGTATTAAGATACCAATAAGGCAGTTTAGTGTGGAAGGGAAAGAAGTATGGAGCAGCCAGAGCTGGTCATGTTTTTCCACAACCCAAACACAGTAATGGGCTAGTGTGCCATGCAATATATAAACCCAAGTGCCAGTTTCCATAACAGCCATGGATCTTCTCAGTGTTGAACCTAATTTTACAAGTCAATGGGAGTCTAGGCTATTCAGTAGTGAGCCTTTTGCAGAATCAAACTTTAAATAAACTGTGGACAGGGTCAGAGCAAGCAAGACTGCCTGTCCATCTTTCTGCCCCTAACATGTGGCATTCATATTTCACAGAAAGGCAGAGTAGAACTTATGCAAATCTTATAATTATAGTTAATGGGAAAATACCACAAGGATCAACTAGCCTGTGCACTGGACTTCTCATTCCATACAATCTTATTCTGAGCCATGCACAGGCAGTGAAGTAGCTCACAACAAGAAGACACCATGTTCAAGCTATTTATTTTAAGTAACATGCGATTTATTTTGAGACTGATACTTCAAAATGATTGTAGTTATGTTCCAAAGAAATCTCCCTGCTAACAGTTGGGAGAATCATTTTCGGTTTTAAAGGGATACAGTTAGCGAATAGGTACTTTTGACATTGCTGTCCATTGCTTTGGCTGTTTGCGTCAGGGATGTGTTACGCCTCTGTGAGTGGTAATACTTTTTGTACCAAGGATATTTATTCTTTAACGTCAATGGGATGGCTCCTGTAAGCATGGCTGACTTACTTGAGGAATGTACAAGAAGACACATTTGATGTGCCAGGAGACTTGTGAAAGTGAAGCAGAGACACCAGTAGGTTATCTTAATTGTATGCGCAGTCAGGAATAAGCAGGAAAGATTCTGGTAAGAAACTTGACTTACTATCTTTCTTTTTCCCTTATAACCTGTTGTAGCAGATCATTTCAATGACTTTGTGCAAGTTTCCGATACTACAGCACAGCAGACTCACTGCTATATACTCTGTCTCGTAGCAAACAGATCTTTGACCCACAGAGATGATAAAGGATGGGTTAGATGAAGAGCCCAGCTCTAAACACGACGTAGGATTTAAGTAGCTATGAAAGTCTGAACAGATCATTTGTGTGACCAAGTGATTATGTTTATTAAAAGCATCAATTGCCTCAAACTTAGAGCTGGCTCTTGGTGGCAGTCATCACCAGGGATCCTGGTTTTCCCTGTTAAAAACCCCAAAATTCTCTGATTTAACCGCCCCCCCAAGTTCTCTAATTAAAAAAATCCCCAAATTCTTGATTAAAAAACCCCAAATCCACATCTTTCCACAATGAAAATGAAACACCATTCTATCCATCTATCTATCTATCTATCTACATATATAGATATATATATAGAGAGAGAGAGAGAGAGAGAGTACATATAAAGCAGTGTTTCATTTTAATTGTATATGCACATACATTTTTAAGCATCAGTTGAACATAATGTTTTATCAATGTTTTATTGATATATTTACAATTTTAAAGCAATTTGGAAGTCTACCAGTGCCTCAATCGGTATAATAAAATACATCCTAGATACCTATATATTTTGGTATTTGATTTTAATTTCTTTATCATGGAAAAACAGAGCTCCCCCTGTCCCCTTCACTCATCAGGATGTGGGTCCAGCTGCAGCAGTCCTCCAGCTGCTTTGTGACACTGAGCAGCTCTGATATGCTGGTGCCCTGTACATGCTGTTGCCCCTCACTCCCAAGCCACAGCCCAATCCCCAGGCCTGCTAGTGCCCCTCACTCCCAACCTACAACCCCCCCCCAGCCCTGCTGGTGCCCCTCACTCCTGACCCACAACCCCCTGCCCTACCAGAGGGGCCCCCCAGGTGCCAGGGCTACAGGACCCTGCATCCTGCCTGCTTCTTGCTCCCTGCCCCGTGGGCGACAGCCACAGCCAGCCATCAGCACCCGAGCCCTGGCTACCATGTTCAGGAGGTAGTGGCTGTTGTGGCCAAAGTGGAGGGAGAAGCCCACCCTCCCCCACCCCACCTGCAGGTGACACAGCTGGAGTGGAGCCAAGTGGACCCCTTGCGGGGTAGAAGTGGGGGGAGGATGGGTGCTACCCCCTGCAGGACTTCATAGTTTCATACTATCATGGTTTGTAGGGTCAGAAGGGACCTGAGCAGATCATCAAGTC
>NW_017728996.1:43597629-43601547 GCF_001723915.1 Gavialis gangeticus | reverse complement strand
GGAGATCGTCAGGACCTGCTGATTTAAATACGTCCAGTCATTCCAGAAGTTCCCTGGCTAGATCCTCACTGACCCTGAGCCTGGGTGCACCTCCCCTGGGGCCAGAGGGAGTCCTAGTGGGGGTGCTGATCCGGTCCCTGCTTAGGAAAATGGAGGCAAAGAAGTCGTTAAATAGGGTAGCTTTGGCATCTTGTGTGACGACCAGATTTCCTAGTGTGTCTTGCAGAGGCCCCATGTTACCCAGTACCTTCTTTTTGCCCCCTATGTATTTTTGTTGTCCTTGATCTGGGTTGCTAGTCCCAGTTCCATCTCCGCCTTGGCCTTCCTGACCACCCCCCTGCAGCCCCGAGCAACGGAGGTATAGTCCTCCCTGGTGATGGCCCCTCCCTTCCACTGGGTGTACGACTCCCTTTTAGCTAGGAGACGTTCCCATATACTTTTGGTGAGCCATGGGGGCTTTTGCACCCTCTTGCTCACCAAATATAGGACTTAAAACAGGGGAATTTTTTCTAACCTTACTGCACAATTTTGTTCCTTGGTAGAGAAAAGGAAGTATGAATCACACGTGCTGAAGTTTGGTTATGTCAGTTAACGCACTAATGGAAGATGCTTAGATACTGATGAAGTTGCAGAATAGTTTGTCACCAGAATAGCAAAAAGGGACAAAGGCTAATCTTTTCAGTCCAAGCTTCTCATGTTAAAGTAGCATATCTTTCTTATTCCTGTCCTGTTTTCTTACTTTTATATCACCACTGCAGTGAACATTAGTATGTACTGCTTAATATCGCGCACTGATTCATAGATGTAATGATGGAAGGGACCTCAAAGATCATTAAGTCCAGCCCCTGCCCCAGGGACAGGATGTCATCTAGGGTCAAAGGATCCCAGCAAGATAAACATCCAAATATTTCTTGAATGAGTCCAGAGTAAGTGCCTGCATCACTTCTGGAGGGAGTCTATTACAGGTCTTGGGGGCTTGGACCATAAAGAATTTTTTTCTTATGTCCAGCCTAAAACAGTCTTGTAGGAGTTTATGACCATTGGTCCCTGTTTTTCCTTGGGGCGCTCTGTTGAACAGACATTCTCCTAGATCCTGATGTATACCTCTTATGTACTTATAAGCAGCCACCAGGTCCCTACTGAGCCTGCGCTCTTCCAGACTGAAGAGTCCCATGGCTCTCAGCCTCTTTTCATAAGGCCTATTCTCTTGCGCTCTGATCATGTGCGTGGTTTTCCTCTGGACTCTCTCAAGCTTCTCAACAACCTTCTTGAATTGTGGAGTCCAGAATTGGATGCAGTACTCCAGCTGTGGCCTCACCAAGGCCAAGTACAGCGGGAGGATGACGTCTTGATATTTGCTTGAGAAGCATCTATGGATGCATGCCAAAGTTTTGTTTGCTTTCCCAGCTGTGGCATCACCTTGGTGGCTCATGTTTATCTTGTGGTCAATCATGACTCCTAAGTCCCTTTTGGCCGTGGTGCTAGCGAGCATAGCACTACCGAGCCTATAAGCATGATGCAGGGGTTTTTTCCCCCAAGGTGGAGTACCTTGCATTTATCCGTATTGAATGTCATCAGGTTTTTATCCACCCACTTTCTAAGGCTATCAAGGTCAGCCTGGATCACCAGCCTGTCCTTAGGTGTAGATGCTCTACCCCGAAGTTTGGTGTCATTGGCGAACTTGGCCAGTCTGCTTCTGACACTAGTGTCCACATGTTAATAAAGACTTTAAAGAGTACAGGTCCAAGGACGGAGCCTTGGGGGACACCACTGGTCACGGAGTGCCATGATGATTAACTTCTATCACCTACCACTCCCTGGGTCCGACCTCAGAGCCAATTCCCCTACACGTGATGTAGCTGAGGACACACTTGGTCAATTTTTCCATAGAAGGCTTTTTTAAAGTCCAGATATATGATGTGAATCTCTTCTCCCTTGTCCAGGTGATATGTCACCTGGTCATAGAAGGCAATGAGATCGGTCAGGAAAGATCTACCTGCAACAAACCCATGCTGGCTGTCCCTCAGGATGTTGCCATCAGCCAGTTTGTCAAGAATGGTCTCTTTGATAATTTTTTCATGAGTTCTCGAATATCCTTGCCAGTGGCTGGGCTATGATGCTTGCCAGCTCCTTAAGTACCCTGGGGTGCAATCTGTCAGGACCAGCTGACTTGAAGGTGTCCAGCCTCTCAAGGTGTTCCGTTACAAGGTCTACACTGATGTGGGTATAAATTCACCCTCATCCTGGCTATTCCGCATCATGTTAAGCAGGGCGGTCCCTCTGGGCTGGTGAAAAACTGATGCAAAGTACCCAGTAAGCAGGTTGACTTTTTCCTGGGTGTCAGTTGTCAGTTGTCCCATTTGGTTTAGCAGGGGTCCAATGTTGCCCTTGCTTTTCTTCCAACTCCCCGCATATCTGTAAAAGGACTTTTTATTGTCCTTGATACAGGTAGCCAGTTGGAGTTTGGTTGCAGCCTCGGCTTTCCTGGTTTGCTCCCTACAGGTACAGACCAGTGCAGAATACTCCTCCTTAGTGTTGATTCCTGTCTTCCATCCTTTATAAGCCTCTTTTTAGACGTAGAAGGTCCCTGCTGAGCCAAGGGGGTTGCTGTGCCCTTTAGCTACCTTTCCTCTGAGATAGGATAGATACCCCTTGTACTTTCAAGATTGCTCCCTTAAGGAGCAACCACTCATCTTGGACTCCTCTCCCTGCTGAGTCACGGCCCCTTAGGGCATCAACAACAAGCCTCCTGAGCCTATCAAAGTCAGCTTTCCTAAAGTTGAGGACTTCTGCATTGCTGACTGACTTGCCAGCTTCGTGATGGATAGAAAAAGTAATCAGCTTGTGATCACTGTCTCCCAGCTTTCCTTCAATTCTTAGGTCACTGACTAGATCATCCCCTTTGGCCAGTACCATGTCCAGCAGCACTTTACCTCTTGTCAGTCCATAGACTTCTTGAGTCAGGTAGAGCTTGCCCACACACGTGAGGAAGCTTTGTGACTGTTCGGATTTGGCCAAGGGGTCTTCCCATGAGATGTCCAGGTAGTTGAAGTCTCCATTGAAGCTTGAATTCCAGTACCCAGTCTCTAAGCCACCACACAGAAGCTGGCTAAAGTTAGTTGCATTAAAATCTTTCCCAGCCATTTGGTCAGAACCTTGATTGAATGCCTTGAAATTAAATGTCTAAATATACTTGAACTTCCAAATCAAGCATATCCAGCATTAAAAATATTTCTGAATAACTCTCTTTAACAACTATAAATACTGCACTCAGTCTGCTTCTTTTACGGGTGCTGCCTACCCTATTCTAGGCAACATAGTTTAGTCTACTGTTCAAACATAACCTAAACTTTCACAACAGCTGCGACCTGAGACAAAGGTGCTTTGCACAGGCATTTTCCTGTAACAGGTTATAATCAACCCAGCAATTCAAGTGAACTGAAACCTTAAGAAAAACACGTGCAACTAGAAAATATATACATTGTAAATGGATTTTGGTCCTGGCTGAATGAATTCACACGTCACACACCTGATTCCAGTCACACTGTTTGCGTAAGTCTGGTGTAACTGCAGTAAATATAGGTATAGCTGGAAAGGAAGTCAACAGCCTAATTCTGATCCTTAAACTTATCTTTATAAATAGGGATCTACCCTATTCACAATTTTTTGTTCTTCACAGAAACTGTAAAAAACCAGCAGTTTCTATGAACCCTGAAAAATGGCAATCCCATGATTCTGGCAGAGAATCACCAGAGGAAAAAAAGCCTTACTAAATATAAAATTGCCAGCTCCCCAGTGGGACTCAGCAGTCCTCAGGGCCACTGTGGCTCGGCCTCACAGCCTGCCAGGGGGAGGGGGCAACCGCCAACATAAAAGGGAGCAGCAAAGATGGCAGCCACCCCCCCCCCCCCCCCCCCG
>NW_017728996.1:43593716-43597495 GCF_001723915.1 Gavialis gangeticus | reverse complement strand
CAAAGATGGCCGCCCCCCCCCCCCCCCCACTCCTAGCTCATGATTTGCCAAGAAGGCTGCCGATTGTGCAGCCCCACCCCTCTCCATCAATCAGCAGCAAGCGGTGGGAGCCCTCTTGGCCAATCAGCAGCGAAGGGCAGCACTGACAGGGCCCCTAGGCCAATCAGCAATGGGTGGGAGGGAGCCGCCACAAAAAGACTATGAAAATGATGCCACACACTGCAAGCAGCCCATGATTTTTCTTTCACCTCAGCACAATTGAGGTAGATCCCTATTTAGAAATGAGGGTATTCCATATTAGCTGTCTCATACAGTTATAATTAAAGATGGTTAGAAAAGCAGGACCTTTCCCATTAAAGCGTTCATGAGAGAGGTTCCTCTGTGCAGTTACACCAGTTGGGAAATGCTGGTTTCCTGTGAGACTCTGAAGATAAGTTTCCCCCATCACTCCAGCACCACATTCAAGCTAAGAAAATGTAAGGATGAGAATGTGGGGATAAAAAACACTTTAAAACAAGTTATTTGCTCAAGAAAAACAACATTTTTTAAAAAGTTGTTATAAAAATTGTTAAAGAAGAGTACTTAAAAACCAGTTATTAAAAAGTTCATTCTGCCTGAGGTTTGCATAGGGATTTGTTCATTTGCAAACATTTAATGGAAGTATTAAAACTTATTTTTCCTATGAAAAATTTTCCTTGACAAAATTTTGTTTTGCAATGGAAAAAAAGATTGTTGGGGGAAAAAATCTTCTTTCAGGCTCCAGCTATAATGAACTTGCTGGTTTGCTAGAGAGATACCTTCTCTTCATCCCAAGTGGAGGACACTGTTACACACTTTTAGATATAGTTAACAGAGTTCCATAATCCCTGAAGGTAGGGGGAAGGAGCAGCAACCTGAGTTTGGAGAGTATGTGACCCAAGGCGGGAACTAGAGTGCTGGCAGACATGAGTTTTTTGTATGATCAGCCACTGAAAGCACTCTACAGCCAGGTACTGACAGACGTGCACTGCTGCAGAGCACTTTAAAAACGCCCAATCAGGAGTCGATCGAACCCTCATATAATGAGGGTTCAGATGAAGGTGCTCTGAAGTGGAGCATTTTTATTAATGTCTGTCAGCACAGCCAGGAGCAGGGATTAGGGGCTCCAATCTGTCTGCCCCACCCTCCAGCGCCAGCTGGGCAACCCCCAAAATGAGCTCCCTCCCACTCCCTTCCCCCCCTCCCATTCCAAAGACTTGGAAGGGGAAGGGGAAGGGGAAGGGGAAGAGGAAGGGGAAGGGGAAGGGGAAGGGGAAGGGGCGGCGCTAGGGGGACAGTGGCTGCAAAGACCCAGCCACTCCAAACTGCAGCTCATTCCCTCTTTTGGTGAGGGAATTCCGCGACGTCTTCAGCGAAATTCCTGGCTGCGTGAGAGGAATAACCCACTATATAATAACCCCTCCAGGGCAGGTTCTCAGGGAAAAATGAAGGAGGATTCCCCATTACAGATATGATGCCATCCGTACAGAGCTCACTTAGATGTTGGAACAAGTCAGTATTCAGGAGTTGCGTAGTCTGTGGCGGAGTCCCATCGTAGCAGTCACTAAGCCCGACAGGTCATTGTGGCTCTGTGTGGACTTTAGGAATACCATATTACAGTTTGACACCTTTCCCATGCCTCAGATCAGTAAGCTTCTAGAAAGAGTGGGGCAAGCCCAATTCATTTCTATGCTTGATCTATCTTAGGGGTATTGGCAGGTGCTGCTGAGGAGGGAAGATAGGGCTAAAATAGCCTTCAGCACCCCGTGGGGCTTAATATGAATGCAAGATAATGCCTTTTGGGCTGCACATGGCAGCTGCAACTTTTCAAAGGTTGACTGAGTGGGCGTTGGCCCCACACCAGCGGTATGCTGCCACCTATATAGACAACATTATAATATACACCCAGGGATGGAAGGAACATCTAGAGGCCGTGAGAGCAGTGTTATAGGAATTATGCCAAGCCAGTCTTATGACCAATCCAAAAAAGATGTGTCCTGGGTAAGGTGGAAACTAAGTATCTGGGTTTTATGCTAGGGCAAGGTCAAGTTCACCCATTGGTTGATAAGATAGAAGCCCTGCACCAGTTTAAGCCACCACAGAGCCATAAACAGTTGAGGCCTTCTTAGGGCTAGCGGGATATTACCGACAGTTTATACCTCAGTTTGCAGAGTTCACAGCGCCCCTTACAGATTTGCTACAAGGAAAGAGGGGAGTTCCTCTTCAATGGAACGCTGAGAGCATGCAAGCGTTTGAGCAGGCTAAAAAGGGCCCTCTGTCACAATGCAGTGTTAGGACCCCAGACTTCAAGGTACCTTTTCCCCTACATACTGATGCTTCAGAGCGAGCCTTAGGCGCAGTTCTATCCCAAGAAGTCAACGGAGTCTCCCAGCCTGTAGCCTACGCCAGCCGGAAACTGAACCCACAAGAAAGAAGGTATGGAACCGTCGAATGGGAGTGTCTCACCATAAAGTGGGGCATCAACTATTTTTGGTATTATTTGCTTGGGTGTGAATTCACTCTCATCACCGATCATGCCTTGCTACGGTGGCTCAAGACCACACAAATGGATAATGCCCATATTACTCGATGGGCCCTAACTTCACAACCGTTCCACTTCAAAATCATGTATAAACTAGGAAAGACTAACACGGTTGCTGACTTTCTCTCAAGATGCCATGAAGATGAAGATATGGTGGAACAAGGTACAACAGGAGGGGAACCCGTCATGTCAGATTCATGTGAAGGTATGCCTAACGGCGAGTTAAGGGGGAAGGTGTGTGAAGAACCAAAGGATACTCACCCAGGGTGCTCCCCTGGTCACAAGCATAGGTCCAGCCGGAATAACACCTCCACGCTACAGCAGGAGCTCCCAGTCTGCTCCAGATCTGCTTTACAACCTCGTCAGGTGAGGCAGATTGGCAGGAATCAGTGGCCGGGTCAATATCCGGGGCTGAGCAAGGAACCAGGGGAGAGAGGCGAGTGAGTGTGGAAGATGACAGGCAAGTAGGATGGTTGCCATACCCGGCCTGAGACTGAAGCCCCTGGGAATGGGGCAGGAAACCAATCTGGTCTTGTGGGCTCAGAGGAGTCCTCATTAAAGAGAAAAGAAGAGTGAGAGAGGGAGAGAAAGAGAGAGGAAACAGACGCTTTCTCTTGGCTTGTTTTTTGGTTGTCCTGATTAACTGCCACAGGTAGCCAGTTAAGCCGTGCGCAGCGACAATTAGAGAGGGAAGAGAAAAGAAACAAAATTCCATTTGCCTGCAGCGCCGACAGTCAAGTGTCTGGGAGAAGGCAGACAAAGCAGAAGGGGTTGTCTGACAACTGGGAAGGGGACTTGATGTGTTCAATAAATTTTCTTTTTTGGGTTTTTTTTTTAATCCATCTTTCGCCAACACGGAACTCAGCGGCATGAACCAGCGGTCAGTTGCTGTTGGGGTGGGGAAGTCACGACCACTCCCTTTTCTTTTAAAACAGCCTCAAAACATCAATTCATGGTAGGCGGGAATAGAGAAAGAGAGAGAGAGCCACCCCAACCAGACCAACACAGCGTCACAACACGTGGGAGAGGACCGGTGAATACCAACTGGCTGCAAAGGCACGCGCCCGTATCTGGTGACCACCTGACAGGCAGGTGCTGCATACAGCCCACACCCCAAACTAACCCCCTGTGCTGCATGCAGCCCGCACACTGCATGCAGTAGGCAGGACTCAGGCTGGCACAAGCTCCATGTGGCAAATGATGTTGGTCCAGGGAGCCA
>NW_017728996.1:43574807-43593590 GCF_001723915.1 Gavialis gangeticus | reverse complement strand
GGGGGCATGGTTAGAGAAAAAAATGAAAGATAAGGAGAGGGAAATCTCTCTCTAACCAAATACGGTAATGCTACACATTAAAATAACTCAGTATGAAATGTGAGGATACTGGATTAAATGGACCACTGGTCTGATCAGTGAGACAATTCCCAGGTTACACTGCCCATTACTAAATGTTGTGGAGGGGTGTGCAATTTTACAACCATGGAACAACGTGTCATAGCAGACGTTTCTTCCTAATCCCTGCCTCAGTAGTTCCTCCATGCAAGTTTATAGCCCTTGTAACTTTCTTATCATATAGATGATAGCCGGATATGAGAATTAACTAGTTAATTAACTAGTTAAAAAGTTAAGAAGTTAAAGAAATGGCTAACTTTTAACTTTAACTAGTTAAATTTTTCAGCTGTCAACTTTTAACTTTAACTAGTTAAAAAAAAAAGGTTAACTTAAAACTTTTTTAAAAGTATAAGTTAAAAGTTTTAAAAAATTGAAATCCAGCTTTCCCAGAGTTTTTCCTGACACAGTCACTCACTAGGACTTACATGGTACAATATTTCTTTATTGAAACTCCTGGACTTCTTGTTTGAGAGACAGAGAGTAGTGCGCCTTCCTATGAGATATGGTCTCTTAAGAACCACAAGTCCCAGAGTTCCATAGTTCATGCTGGCATTTTCTGTGCATTTGCAGAAGTCAGCAGGGCAGCCAGTTGCCTGCAGGACAGGGAACAAGCACAAGCAAGCAGAGACATTGATCCCAGTAAGAGTGGGAGCAAGTAGTGAGGGTGAAGAAGATGATGACTTTTTTAATTTTAATGAAGATCCAAACCAGGGTCCAAGAAGTTGAGCCATGAACGGCACGTACCCCCAGTGCCTGGGGGAGCATGGCTGCGCCGGCTGGAGCACAGCAGTGGCAGCAGGGAGCTCCTGCAGATGCTGCCGGCACTGTCAGCAGCAGGGTGGGGGCAGCAGCAAGCACCGAACAGGGGTCAGAGACCACCTGTAGGCACCACCAGCATCAGCAGCCAGGGGTGATCGTGGACTGCCCACAGCTGCCGCCGGTGGTGGGGTGGCAAGCGGCAACCACCCATAGGCGCTGCCAACACTGTCAGCGGTGCCTTTTTGCAGGGGGTGTTCCACCACATGCAGGGGGTGCACATGCACCCCCTACGCGTCGCCCCTGAGTTGAGCATTACTTCTCATCTGTGAGAAACTTATCTGAGATGTCACCTACTATGAAAAAACATCTGTTATAATACAAGCATTCCCTCATCTGCCCATGTAGAGCAATTGTTCAGTAGTGGGAGCTTAGTTTTGCAAGACAGAAGAGGAAAATTGTCTCCTCTTATAAAAATTCCTCCTACTCATGTAACACCCCTGAAAGAGATAATCATAGACCACTTTCTAACAGAGAGGAGGAATGTTCAAAGCATGTTATGCTACTGACACTGAATAAATGATGTAGAAGAGCAGATTAAACGTCACTTCTGAACAGAGTATTCAAGTATTCCAATCTTCCTGATGTAAAGAAAATGAGATGAGCTAAATAAAATCACAACAGGAACAATTTTACAGTTATGCATTGTGCTTCTGGACCCATACTCAGTGCCTTTTTCAAGAAATAGAAGGGTAATTATGTCTACAGATTCACAGAAGTTTTAGGGCTGGAAAGGACCTGGTGAGATCATCGGATTCAGCCCCCCTGCTCTAGGCAGGAAAGACTGCTGGGGTAAAATAACCTCAGCAAGGCATGCGCCCAGTCTCCTTTTGAAGCTCTCCAGGGTAGGTGCCTGCACCATCCCCCTGGAAGTCTATTTCAGAGTCTGGTCACACAAACCATGAAGAAGTTTTTCCTTACGTCCAGTCTGAAACTATCTTCTAAGAGTTTATGACCATTGTTCCTGGTTTTCCGCTGGAGCACTTTGGTGAATAGTTGTTCACCTAGCCCTGATGCTCTCCCCTGATATATTTGTAAGCTGCCACCAAATCCCCCCAAAGTCTTCTCTTTTCTAGGCTGAACAGTCTCATATCTGTCAGCCTTTCCTCATATGGCAGACCTGTAATCATACGAGTAGTTCTCTGGACTCTCTCTAGCTTCTCCACATCCTTCTTGAAGTGTAGTGCCCAGAACTGGATGCAGTACTCCAGCCGCGGCCTCACCAATGCCAAGCAGAGCAGGAGAATAACTTCCTTAGTTTTGCTTGAGACGCATCGGTTGATGCACGCCAGCATATTGTTTGCTCTGCTAATTGTAGCATTACACTGGTGGCTCATATTCATTTTATGGTCAATTATGACCCCAGGTCCCTTTTGGACATGGTGATAGCTAGCATAGCACCACAGCGCCTGAATGTTTGTTGTGGATTTTTCCTCCCCAGATGGAACACTTTACACTTCTCAGTGCTGAACTGCATCTGGTTCTGGTTCACCCATCTAACTAATCTGTCTAGGTCTGCCTGGGTCATCAGCCTACCCTGATGCATGGCCGCACTTCCCCAAAGCTTAGTGTCACTGGCAAACTTTGCCAGTGCGGTTTTACCCTCATACCCAGATCATTGATGAAGATGTTGAAAAGCACTGGTCCAAGTACTGAACCCTGAAGAACCCCACTTGCTACCTTCCACCAGGTTGACACAGATCCATCTATTAGTACTCTCTGGGTCTAACCCCACAGCCAGTTTCCCACACATCTCACCACTGAATTGTTGAGCCAGGCAGACTGCAACGCTGACTGCCATTTTTGTGGGCTGAGTGCAGAGCGGTCTCTCCATGCCTCTGATTGGCCGAGAGGCTCTTCCAGTCCCATGCCTCCCTGGAAGTTGCCACACAGCCTGAAACCCCAGGTTTCCTGAAACTGAATTACCCTGATTAAGCCTGGGGAAGTTATTCATCCATGTTATTAAGCAGTTTTCGTCCATCCAGAAGCGGCAGACTCTTTGATTTTGGCGGGTTCGCTGAGGAAAAAACCAACTTACCAGCAAGCAGAGAAGCCCCGCAGACTCAGTGCACAGGGCAGAGGGGGAGGAAGGGGGCAGAGAGCCGAGGGGAATGCCTGCCATGGTGTATATCCACATGCCCTTCCCAACAGACAGATGGATGGCACAGCTGGGTTGGACCACCTGCCCGCAGTGCACTGCAGCCTGTGGGCACCTGGGTTCTGCCTCTGGGTTGGCAGCCCCACACACTGCCAGATCTGGGCATCACACTTGCAGTGGGTTGGGGGCCCTGGCAGCAGGTACAGGTCCTCTTACACCGCCCTGATTGCTCTGTGTTCCACCTGCTGCTGTGCTTCTGGATGCTGCCAACACACCTCTGGGTCCTGCTACAATGACGGCAGATGCAGCAGGTGTGTTGGTCGAAGATGGGTTGCTGCTGGCCCATGCCCTGCTCCATGCTGCCACCACCCTGGCCTAGCTATCGGGATCCTGTGGTGCTGCCACCCCCTGGAGCCAGCTCTGCCCATGCCTGGTCTCGGCCCCCTCTCCACCTTCCTCCACCCTCCCCCTTCCCCCCCATACTCTAAGACTGCAAGGTTTCTTGGCTTGCCAGCAAGTTTGGGGTGTTTTTCAATGAGCACACAAGAAGCTTGGTGTGTGCACTTTTACACAGAGCCTGCCTGAAGTTGCAGTTTCTCTAAAAATCGCACAATCACGATTTTGGCAGGTCCTTAATCATGAGGTATTGTGTACTCATCATTAATAGTTGGCCAGTTATTAATGACTCAGGCTTTTAAGTTTCTTGGTGTATTCCTTCCAGTATATAAAGTGGATATCACTTTCCCTTTGCTGTTTGCTTATTTTACTAGCTGCCTCCTCCCAGACACCAAGGGCCTTATCCACATGGCATTTTTTTTAAATCTTTCTTTCTCTTAAATTGTTTTTTTTTGTAAAGCATTTTTTTCTGAAAGACTTTTTCTCCTGTTGAGTAATCCATTGTTAAGAAGGCAAGAGCCTTAGCAACCAAGTATAGTCTACAACCAAGAGGATGAACTATCAGTTGCAGAGACTGAAGTTATAGCCATCCCTAGTCATCATGACTCCCCTCCTAAAACATTTGGATACTGCTTGTCTCGCAAAAACCAGAAGCACATTTCAAAATGAATCTATTAGAACTTTTACTAAGAATCCACTCCTCCTGTAATTTCTCTAGAACAGTGGTTTTCAACCTGTGCTCTGCAGATCCCTGGGGGTCTGCAGACTATGTCTAAGGGGTCCATGAAAGATAATTATGATCAATTAAAAATATGTAAATACTTACATTTACATTTCAAAGGGGTCTGTACCTCCGTTTGAAATTTTTTAGGGATCTGCAAATCTAAAAAGGTTGAAAGCCAGTGTTCTAGGGGAAGCCGCTACCTAAGAATAATGGTCTGTGGTATTCCTGTGAGATGCTAAGCAACAAGAGAGAGGTGGCAACAGCTGAAATTGAGACAAACAAGATTAGTGGATAGAAGACTGAAGAAGGCTTTGGGTACACACAGGGGTGGGAAAAATGCGGCCTGCGGGCAGGATGCAGTCTGCCAGGCCATTCTATCTGGCCCATGGGGCCCCTCCAACATTTAGAAAATTAAGATTTATCTGCCCCTGGCTGCCTGTCTTGCAGCACTCAATGGCTTGCCAAAACTCAGTAAGTGGCACTCCACCCAAAATAATTGCCCACCCCTGGACTAGAGTAAGTTACAGATTTCCAAGAGTCGCCTACTTCACAGTGCACCCACTGTGCAAATACACATGTGGATTGAGACCAAAATTCAGATCTTGAAGTTTGGAGATACAGTAAAAGTTGTGTTAACTGACATTTCACTAACAGGAATACTTTATTATCTGGAATTTAATAGGTTAATAAAGTATTCCCAGCTAGGGTGGCTGTGCTCTGGGTGGGCAGTGGGACTAGCCCGGCACACGGTGCTGAACCTCAACATGCCTCTTTCAGCAGCAAGGTGCAGAGGCAGGGAGCAGAACCCAGCCTGCAGCTGCCCATGCACACCCACCCTCACCCCGTGCACAGATAAAAGAAAAGTAGATCAAAAGAAACTTACCAGCCTGCTGGGCTGGCTGCGATCCTGGCTGTCCAGGGTATAACTCTCAGATAACCGGCACTCCCTTACCCCACTCATGCTGGATAACAAAGCTTTTACTATATTTGGATCCAGGGTTTGGGGTTGGTTGTCCTTCTGTTTAACAGAGATATAAATCCAACTGTTTGGGATAATATCGGAGAGATTTAATGAGGGCTGAAACCTCCATTTGGTGTTTCAGGAGCATGGGATCATGGCCTTACTACTTAGCACTTTATGATGTCTTGTTCAAAAGTGAAATAAAAAGTCTATGTGTTACTGTAGCTATGAAGTCTCCTGCTTTCAGCTGCTTCCTGGCATCCCACCTAAACTTGTTACTTTAAACTGCTATGCTGCAGATTGAAGAGCAGCAGGAATAGGTCAGCAGGAGAGTTATTCCTTCCACACCAGTGTTTAAAACATCAGCCTTGTATGTTTACATTAAAAAGATAGCATCAGACCTTGTTCCTGTCAAGTCCTGGATCACTTGTGAGAAGCGCCAGTAACCAGCACGGTGACTGGACCCAACAGGGGAATGACTGTCATAAAGATCAGCAAACAAGTTTTTACCTTGTCTGTGCACATTGTTTAGAGAAGAGGACATTTCTAGGACTAAGGTTTTGTTGCCAGTAAAGGAGAAGGGGCAGGCTGAAGATTTCAGGTAGTCAGACTGCTTTCTGTGTAATATATCAGTTTTACTTATTAGCCAGTAAACTAATTTAACAGAATCATTTGATAGGGGGGTGTGCCTCTCCGAACATGTTAAACAATGTCCTCTATTGCCTAATAATTCATACATGCAATTCTGAAGACGATAAGAAACTGAATGGCTTGGAGTAGGATCATGTCAAAGGAATAAGAAAAATGTTCAAGACAAAGATAAACAACAAAAATTCTATAAATAAGAACAGTCTGATTTTACAGTGGGCTGCTTTAATAGGGGACCGATCCAAATATGAAAGGAACAAAAATTGAAGATCAGAACAAACTATTTTATCTTTAAAAATAAACAGTCTGAGGAGTTAGGGTTATGCATGGGTACCCAAGCTGTTCACTCAGGACACCAGTATTTATATTCTGATGTAGACCCAGTGTGAGAAAGGGAGTTGTTGGACTCTCATTCTCTGATTATGCATGTGACAAATTGCCAGAAAATTGGCACTTGAGACTCTTCTAGTCACTGCAAAGGAGATACAGTAGGTCAGAACTGAGACAGGCGTGAACCAGGCTGGGACACAATCACAGCTCCCCCCCTTTATGCCTTTCATGTCATATTAACTGGCACCAGTCTCACTAATCTTTGTCCAAGAATTCGAAGCGGCCGGCCTCTGAGTGGGATACCACTAGATGTCGCTATGTAGGAGACTGATTTTTGTCATTTCAGAGGTTGAATTAACTCCTTGTTTGGGTTTTAACTGACCTTTGTGTTTCTTTTTGCTTACAGTATCCACAGTATCTTGTAGAGAGTCTGTTCAGCCATTTGTATTTGTCAGTTGATCACTATCTGTTTGTTACAATTCTTCTATGGAAAATCTTTCAGTCCATACCAGCACATCCACAGAACTTTGATATGGCTTACTTTTCCATCCCTTTAAACTCCCTTTTGTATTTAAAATTACAGAATTTTTTTTTCAGTCAAGCCATTAAAACTTTGCAGAATGAAAACTTCTATATGTTAAACAAACAAGTCTCCTGGTTCTGCCCCCAAACACCCTGGGGTTAGAACTATTCTGTCCCTAAAACTCATGGCAATACTCACTTAATCTTGACCTTGTCTGGCATGAAGTGTGGCACAGTACATTTTTCTGTTTCACTGTGCATTTAAAACAGAGGTGGACAATTATTTCAGGCGGGGGGCTGCTTACTGAGTTTTGGCAAGCCATTGAGGGCCACATAACAGGCAGCCAGGGGCATAAAAATATTCATTTTCTTAGTTTTGGGGGGGCCTCACAGGCCGGATAGAATGGCCTGGTGGGCCGCATCCAGCCTCCAGGCCACATTTTGCCCAGCCCTGATTAAGATGATCATGGTCCAACCCACCCAGTTCACATTAAGGTAAGTAGAAAAGGCTTCTACTGACCTGGTCAGTTGTTGTAGTAGGAATTGAATTTTGCCTCTCAGAAATCCAATTTGTCTTTAATAAAAGCAGGCTCTTGATAGACAGTCTTATTTCTGTTGGCCTTAGAGTGGTCTGGATGGAATTACAGCAATTGACACAGAAAAAAAGCAGGGTAGTTGCTGTCAAGCAACACATTGTCCAAAGCCTAATATTTCTACAAATTAATCAAATCTCCTTATTGATCAGTGATATGGAACCTTGGGGGGGCTGTGGGGAGAAGGGGAGGTGTAAAGTCCAGATCCCCAATTCAACTCCCTGCTAAAACAGATCCTTCACAAAATCTCCTTTCATTTGACTCTCACATAATAGTGATGATACGATCCTTTTCAATGCCAGAAAGTATGTAAGAAGCTAAATATGTAGAAACCCACAAAATAGTCAGTCAGTAACTGAAAATGAGTGCATAGCAGTTGTGCCATGAGAAAACCAAACTGTAGGAAACCACAGGGGGGTGTGACAAAACCCACAGAGGTCTTCATGGGGGATGATCTGTAATTCTGTGCTCTAAATCACAAGCCTGCAGGCCAGTGTAGGCATAAAGATGCAGATGGCATTGCTGAACTTCCTTCAGTCAAAACTGCTGCGAGTATAGGGACTTTAATTTAAATATATTTTTCTAGTTGTCCTGCACCCATACCTTTTCTAGCCAGTGATGGCAATTTACTGCAAAAACTCCTGCATTCTTTGCTGGAAAAAGGTTCTCCCCTATCTCGTCCAACATCTCCACAGACAGCATCTCCTTAGTTAACTTTTCTGTTGTAATTTGGTTTGGCATCAAATTCAGAAGGAATTTAGGACAGCGCTAAGGCTTTCAAGGCTGCATTTGACAGAAAGCTTCTATGCTCTTTGCCCTCAATGTACAAGCTACAGGAGACTGTCCACAACACAGTTACTGTCCTATCTTACACAAAACAGTCGTTTGTGTCTAGAAATCTGCCAGCAACATTGGCAATGGCTACAGATGTGCAACTACCTCATACTGATCCTCAGCACCATTTTCTGTACAAGTAAGCATTATCTGCACTTTGTAGCTGGGACAACTGAGAAAAAGAGTTGCAACATCACCCTCATTCAGGAAATATTTATTTGGGCTCTACCAGATATGGTACATGAAATCACTTAACACATATTCCATCCACGCTGATTTTAGTCAATGGCCTCTATCATGCTCTGGCAACTGGGGGTATTGGAGGGGTGGGAGAGGAACAGGGCTGATCACTGGTCTAGTTTCATTTGGGAAATATCAAAATTTTCCACTAGGCACTCAAGAGATACTCTTTTTTTCAGAATGTTGCAGGTAATTGGAATATGTGCTGCACAGAAAATTTAGCGTAGAGAACTGATTTTGGGGACAGATATCCAATATGTCCCTGGCAGGTCACTTGTAAAGAGCGTTCTGCATATTTCAGATTCTAGACACTGCTCTCTCTCACCTTCCTGCAAGTTTCTCTGATCTAATATTCCAAACCAGAGCTTCTCAGACTCTCTTATGTTTTAGATTCCTGTCTGCACTCCTTCAGTCCATTCTCATTTAGTTTATTCATCCATCCCCCAACAAACCCACCCTCAAACCAAAATCCTAAGGTGTATCTTTATTCAGACTTCATGAGTTCAGTAGCAACATCTGACTCGCCATATTTGAAGCCTTGTCTGAAGTTAACTGGCAGTTCAAACATGGGACATTTTCCAACCTGCCTTCATTTTGAGTTCAATAAATGTCCTATTTTTACAGCAGAGTTCAAGTGATGTTGTTGCCTATTCGTACAGCCTCTTTCATCAATAAAACCTTTCCAAGCTACATTCTCACAGGAATTATTTTACCACATTTTGGTTAACAATGGTGTAAACCACTCCATTTGGGATACACCGTTGGAACTTTAGTGACCCCAGAGAATAAACAAGTCCTTGACAGGCCTTGTCTAAAAGCTATGCACAATGTAAATTGCATAGAAGTTACATACTTCTAAGAAAAATACTGAGTCAACCCTGGATTTAGACTCAAGGCTGCAGCCAGCTGAAGGGTGTCTGAAATGCAGATTGCTGAATTCAAGATGGGTGTCCGAAGGGAAAAAGGGAGCTTAGTCTATATCAGCTTGCTCAGACCACTTTCCCTTAAGCTGCAGGCTATTTTGTACAGGAGTTGCCCCACAAAATGATTTCTGCTGAATCCAACAGCTTGTAAATTAAGTTGCAAGAGACATGAACCTTGGCAGGTGTGACATTAGATTAATTTTCTCAGCAGAAATCACTAAAATAAGGCTCGGTTCAAGTTCCAAGACTCCCCCAGTGCATTAGCTGATACGAGAGGCCCCACACATGCACAGCTACTCTGTGGCATTGTTCCATAAAGCCCAGCAGCCTCATGCCTCTCACACACACAAGACAGAAAGACAGGGATTCTTTTGTGACAGCTCCCTTGGAGAGCTGTTCTCTCATGCTAATGGCAACACCCAATGGAATCAGCAGCCAACCAGGAAAAGAAGAGCACAAAAAAACTTTCACAATAGCTCAAGTCCATTTAATTATAGATGAGATTAATTATGAGAACAGTGAGAGGGACAGAGCCAGGGGAAGTGTTCAGAGCCAGGGGAAGGGCTCCTTTCAAGCCCTTCTCAGCAGATAGCATGCACAGACAAAAGGAAAGAAGCCTACCTGTACACTCGCCCCACAAGGACCCAGGAAACAACAGCTGTTGAGCAGAAACCTCATTCCTGGGCCAGTTTTCTTCCAGGGACCTGGTTAGAATTGAGCCCAAATCTTAACAGTGCCACTGATTATGTCCTTTAAATAATGTAATTAATAATGCCAGGTACAAAATACATAATGTTAATGATAATCCCAGTGCTTCTAAGAGAATAATCATTAATTGCTAAATAGTAATGCTAATAATAATGAAAAGTTTAGTTAATAAATACTGAATACAAATATAGTTTAATAGGTGATCATTAATTGTAATAAGTAGGTAATAAAAGTTATACATAAGACAGTATAGTGTTAAAATATTAACAGAAACCAGGAGAGACTCTCAAAACCCAGGTATCTCTCTGCAGGATGAACTGACTGCACTCCCTCACTCCCCACTTGTATCCTGGGATCCTGATGAGGAAGGGGGTGGCCCCCCACCCGTGTTCCAGTGTAAGAGGATGTTTGTCAACCTCCTTCCACAGCAAACGTAACCAAACCTCTACTTCCCACCATGTCCTGACCCTCACTCATACAGCCACCTCTGGAGCTGTTTCCTTACCACTCAGTGACTGCTTCTCTCTCCCCAGCACTGATGATCAGAAAATCACTTTCCCACAACCTAGACAGTTTGTCACAGGAGTTTATTTCACTCTGAATTATAAGCAGTCTCCCCTACAGTCTCCTGTCTTTGGGGTCTATACATCTGGACTTGTGACTCCACTAACAAATCATGGTGGCTGGGAAATGTGAGCTGAGTGATCCTGGTTTAGAAATAACAATGCAACAAACAGGTACCTCAGAAGGTAGGAAGGGCTCAATCGTTAAACACCTGCATCGCCGTTGAAGGGTTTCTGAAATTTCCTTTTCAACTCTCCAGGGTAAATGCCAAGCCCAACTTTTCTGGAGCACAGCAAAACAGGAATGATCAATATGATTAGTTTCATGAAGATGCTGTGACTGGCAGGCAGGTCTGATTACATCACTTGTTTGGGGCTGAGTCTGAGGAGCTTTATAAAAACAAGACCAAAAAGGAGCAGGAGAGAGAGAGAAGAGCAAGAGCTCATTAAAAGTAGCTCTGTGTGCACAGCACTGCTAGCAAGCTATCTTTCAGGTGACTCCTTCAGTGAGGGAAGAAAAGCCTGTGAACTGTTGGGATATTATAAATCTTTCCTTGAGATGTCAGCCAAGAGCTTTAGCAGAATCAAAGTGACTGCAGTGCTTTTTCTCTTCCTAAAGATACAACCCTCAGTGCAAGCACCATTAAATGGTAAAGTAAAGCCTTTCAGATTTGTATATTACTGCCAATCTTAACGTAGTACATGTGCATGCAGAAAACTGGCTGGGCTACTGGTTTCTAAAGGAGTATAGATTCATGTGTTACTTGGAATAAGCACTCTTAAGGCAATTTCTCAGAGCAGGTATATTTCCAGGGGGAGAGACTGAGTCCAGGTTAAAGACCAGTTGCATGCTTAGAACTGTTTTCTTTGGGACCTATTTGTTCCTTTGGCAGAGAGGCAGAAAAGAGATGCTACCTATATTAGTGGGATAACCATATTCTTACCCTCAGCCTTTATATAATAGAGCTCATTTTATTTTTAAAGAGAAGGCAGCCCTTGTTTCTCCTTTCTGACAAGTTAGTTCTTATTTATTCAGGAAAAATTACTGTGCAATTATATACAAAATCATGGAGATCTGCAGCAAGAGAACATATTCAGTACCTTTATTCATGAGAGGGAAGTCTGTGTGGTTCAGAGGAACATGAACACTCAGCTTCCTACAGTGTCATTCCAGGACAAACAGTAGATCATGGCAGTTTGTTCACATACCTGATGGGTAGAATTTAGATTTTTAAGGTCAAACTATTATTTCAGGCATTTTTTTCTGAGGGGCTATCATCTTCTCCAGCAGCAACTCTCACCTGTGTGCTAGTGGTTCTCAAACTACCCTGAAGAGTCCTTCTGTGGTAGCTCACAGAATAAAGTATTTGGAAAAAAAGCAGGAGGCTTGAAAGTGAATGCACATCTGGGCTAGGAGAGGAGCTTTCTTATGAAGTCATCTGGAGAAAACATTGGAAAACACCTATTGTCCCACTACAGCACACACGGTAACTAGCATGTCTGTCAGTCTTTCCCATTTCCTCAGACTGCAAGAGTTTCTGGTGGCAAAACCATCACTTCTCACATACAGTAACTAAGGGCTATCTACTTCCCCATTTTTCCATTTCAGAGGTACAGTTAGGGAACAGTCCCTCTCCATATGCTTGTGTGATTGGCCACTGCCACTAGGTTCCTCCTCCACTTTATGCAGGAACATCACTATATTACTCATCATTCTGTGCCCTTGTACAAACAGAGGAGATTTCCTGCATGAAAAATGAGGAAGAAACAAGAGTTGCCTGTCACTGACAAAGAAGGAGATAAGACAGGCTGTTGACTTGTGTCTAGCTATGGGAGTTGCTGTTCTAAGATGCTTTATCCCACAGTTACTGGTATTTTCTAGGTAGATTGGTATTTGTTTTGCTAAGAACAGTGACAACTTTACTGCATGGGCAAATATGCATACCAGCATCACTGCAGCTCTGCCTGTTGCAGTGCAGACAGGGTTAAGGGGCTTTTCTTACATAGCCATCAATTCTGTCTCTGATTTGAATTAGATGACACAATATTGCCTGAGCCCTGTCAACATCAGTTTCTACTGTTATTACCACCCATTGAACAGGAATTGTAGAGCTTCACTAGTTCCTCTTGACTGGGTTACGTGTTGTAACCATGTCCCGTACTACATAAGTAACTACATTTCAGAATACTGGAGACCTTGCTAAGTATTAGTAATTGTATAAATACAGATACTAGCTTTCAGATTCTTTTTACTTAGGATGCTTTTCAAAGAATGAACTCAAATTGAATGTGCCTAAGCTTAGGCCAGTTGAGATTTGCACTGGTTTGGAACCAGTTCTGCTTCAGGTAAGTCCGCCCTTCATGAAAACAAGTGCCCCAGAGTCATAGATTTCTACAGTTGGAAGGGACCTATTAGTCAATGGCAGGTTTGAAGTTTTATAATTATAAGTATGAATATATCCCAACTTTAAAAAAGAATTTGAACAGTTATGAAAAGTTCCACACCCCTAGTCAAATTATTTTAATGGAGTTTTCTTCTGGCAATCAGCAATGGGCTGAGATTGGGAAAGAGAGATTTTGTTAGCAAGAAATGTGATACTTTGTTGTGATTGGCCTTCTCAGATCTTTATATCTATACTACAGTGTTACATGTAATATCAAAACTATATGTAGTATAAGCTGTACCTGTTGAAAATTATAAACCATGATCCAGATTCAAAGTAGCTTTTAATTGATCCTGGCTAATTACTCATTCTTCAAAATTTTACTTTGACCCCTTGTGTCTGTGTTGGTCTAGTACAGGGGTTTTCAACCTTTTTTAATCAGTGTACTGCCGGCGGCTGAACGTGGAGCTGGGGGGTGCCATACAGCTGGATATGGAGTGGGGATAGGAGGGGGGTGACACATGGCTGGGTGCAGAGCAGCAGCAGCACAGGGTGGTGGATGGCAGCAGTGGCCACCATATGCAAGCTCCACCCCCTGCCACCCATCTGGCTGGCCAGGTGGTGCCTGTGCGGCCTGCAGAGGGGTGCCTTGCCCCTCCCCCCCAGCCCTGTTCCTGGGAGGTAGCAGCATGGGGTTGTGGGTGGCAGCGCTCCATCCCCATCTGCTCGTGTGTGCCCCCCTAAGGCCTTCCCACATATCCCACTTTATAACCCCTGGTCTAGTATAAATCTTAGGTTAACAAATTAAAAAAACAAATTAACAAATCTAAAAAAACTACACTGTTTTCTGTAGAGAAGTTTGTTGTGACACATGGATCTTCCAATGAAATGGAAAGACGTTGCTACAAACTCAGTCCCTCATGCAATGATTTAACTTGGACCACTGACTATTTTAACAAATAAGCTAACAACAGCCACCAAGGTTCTCACAGATCTATTGTCCCATGCCTCACAGAAAGGCACCTTATAGAGCCTCTTAACAAAGTACAACATTTCTTAGCAGCTTCAGGTGGTGAATACGAAAGGTATTTGTGCAGAAAGGACTTCATGTCATTCCTCACTTCAGCAGCTGGCCATGAACATTTTGCTTGGTGCAGGCATGTTTCAACCATCTGAACTATGCATCTGACCCTAATGTCAACAACATGCCATTTATGTTTCTTGATGCAGAAGCCAGAGAAAATAGCTGAGTTCTAAGAGCAGACCGCAGCTGTACCTAAAGCTTTGGGTTTTAAGGAGGTGTGTGCCATGATTCAACTAAGCTAGCCTTGTAGGCAGAACACACAAATAACTATAACCAAAATTACAGGGGTTCAGTGCTTTCTAATCTTAAAAACTGGCCTACTGGTGTTGCACAGTAGCTGAGGGAGGCAGGTACTATGAAATTTACCAGATCAGTTTAAATTCCAGGTGTTTTTTTTAAGTTATAAAGAAACTCACATTTCAAATATTCACAGCTGTGTATTTTTTTTTTTAAACAGGAACTAAATGGTCTTATATTGGTAAGTAGTGACTATCTGATTCTTTATTTTGTACTTTTAAGGGGAAAAAGCCAAATTTATCCTGATGAAACCGAAGTAGAATGTGCTTCACCAAGGCTTGGTCCATGGTCTAAGAGCCTTGTATTTAATTGTCAGGGTAATGAAAAGATTTCTTAAAAATACAAATAGGTGCTTTTTAGAAGGATCTATGTGGACCTGCAAAAATGATAAGAACTACAACGGGATTATGTAAGAATATGGAACTGCAGAGGTCTGCCAGAGGTGGCATTTTTATTCAGAAGTCTCTCTACATGGTGTAGCTATATCAGTGGTTCTCAAACTTTTCAGAGTCAGGGCACCCTTCTATAACTTCTTGAGTTTGGCAGCAATCCAGTTGAGAACCACTACTGGACTGTCTTAGTCACTAATGCATGCATTGCCAGGCTTAAAGATATAAGAGTTAATTAGAAAGACTGAAGACTGAGCTTTCAGCTCCAATTACCTACCCCCTTCATTTTATGCCAGTAAACTCTGTGATGCAGCAGTAAGTACTCTGCTCCTTGATAAGTGCTTGCCCATCTCTGTCTATGCCAGTGACCATGTACAGGCAGCAGGGAGATTTAATAAAGCAAACTCCGAAGCAGATGGCAGAGCAGGCTGATTAACTGTTGGAATGTTACTAGAGAGCATGCCAAAGCATCTTTCTTCCCATCCTGTCTGTGCAGCTCTTAAACCAGATGGATCAAAGCTTTGACCAGTATCAGGAAGTTAAAACACAGTTCATTAACTTGTGCTGCTTTCTCCACTGGCTGCAGAAAGGCTATAGGAGCTGCTTTTGCTGATCACGTACAAAATGTGCTTACTAGAGCTCAAAACAGCTTGTCTATTTCATGCCAAGACCACCCCTTAAAATATTATGGAAGCAGCTTTAATGCAACCAAGTGGCATGTAATCAGCAATTATAGTGTCAAACAAGGACATCATGTCACAGGGACTCAAGAGAGAAGGAGCCAAAAGCAAGACATTTTCCCCATAGGGCAGTGGTTCTCACCTGGGATGCTGTCACTACCACTGTCATCATGGTCAGGTGAAACTGTACCACGTAGCTCCTGCAGAGCCAGATGAGGAAGCAGCTGCGGCAGGAGCTCCTGTTCTTGCTACAGCCCTTCCCAGTGCAACCCTGCATTGTCTCTCTCAGAAGAGGCCCATGGGGCAGATGGAACTGTCCTATGTGCTTCTGGGGTTGCACCTGAAAGGGCTGTGGCAAGAACAGGCCTTCCTGCCGCAGCTGCTTCCTGATCTGGCTCTGCAGAGCAGTTCCACCTACCAGTACCAGAGGTAACTGTGCTGTGGCGCTCCTGAAAGGGTCTTGTGGCAGCCAGTTAAGAACCACTGAGATATGTGCTACAGTTCTGGATCAAAAGACACACCAGGAAGTCTCATCAAAATTTCATGAGTGCTCATGTTGCTAATCCAGCTGATCTTTATTTCAGCAACCACACCTAAACCCAGATTCTCCCAGTTTCAGAGAGAATTGTTGTGACTGGAGATACAGGCCCCAAAACTTTAGCTAACAAACTGATACTGACAAAATCTTTTATCAGGATGAGGAGGATATTTTAGGCAGTCCCCTCTGGGCACTAGGTGTTAAACCAGAGGAGCCTTCTGCCAGGCTCTAGCAGCTGTCCAGGAGGAAGACGAGTCAAGTATTCTTTTTTTAAAAACTGAACCAATATTTTTATTCAGTAACTAGGTTCTAATATTTCACACCCATTAAGCAGCAGGAAGGATTAAGAATCTCTGAAAAAGCCTTGTTCTCAGCTTTAAGTGCTGCTCTAAGCAAACTCACTGCTAATAGCTCTTCTGTTTGGCTGTATGCCAATTTAACCAATTCATTTGCATAAACAGGAGGAAAGAAATGTCTAGGATCGTCTCAGCTTGCAGCTGCATGTCTGTGGGGTTCATCTGTCTAATCCTCACATTTGTATTCATATTTTCAAATGCTCATATTGAAGACGACTTAGAGACGTACTTTCATAAAAGTCAAGATTCTCCTTTACAAGAGCAAAGGACTCCTTGGTCAGCCACTTACTTCAACCCATCCCTATTCATTAATAAGGAAAGCAGGATGTGGTTTTCAATACGTGATGTAGAATGGCTGCCCTTCATATCAGCAATAGGGGTTGTCTCACCACTTAATTTATACTATATTGTGATTCTCTGTAAAGGGAGTGTAGAAAGCTTGCTTCTCAGAAAACATACCTCACCATTGCACATTAAACACCACTGAACCTGCAGTCAGGATTCCTAACACCTACTGGAGGAAGAGTTTTTCAAAGTTAAAGTTTTTTAAATAACTATTCATCCAATAATTTTTCATGTCAAAAAGATTAGAGAAGAACTTGAATTTGCAATTAAATATGATTTGAATGCAACTGCAGCGTTTGTTAGAACTCTTCTTACTTGCTTATATAGGAACAAACAATGCATGTGTGACCTCATCAAAGTTAGTGAAAAGTTCTGCTTACGTTATTCTACTGCATATTGACGTGATTCCTCCCCTCTTTAACCCTATTACCCTTCCATCACACAATGACACATACTAAAAGAAGTCAGCAGGGAGGGAAAACAGAACAGTATTATGCTCATTATGATCTTTGATCTCAAGGTGAGGGCACAGTGATAGAAGACAGGAAAAAACCATGAGTTGCATGAGTGATGTTAGAGAAGGGGATGCTGTCAGTGAGCACAATCACTCTTTGTTTAACAGAACAATGGGTAGAGCTAAATGCTAGTGCTGCCAAGCAGCAGTGACATTACAGTCTAGAGCGGGAACATTTCATGTCATTGTGCTTGACAGAGTAGTACTTTTCAGAACCAACTTCGGAACGGTTAGAATCATATTCCAGTATGTAGTTCATGCATCATGTGCACACACAGTGAGTAATAAATCCTGTTTGCAAATAGTATTTAAAAAATAGCCAAGCAAACCAGAAGTGTAAGCTCACTGACAACTGCGTGATGTCTGAGATTGGAGTCCAGTCCACCTCGTACTCCCATGCCTGCAGCACTAGTAGTAATAGATGGCTCAGTATTAGCTAAAACAGAGTCCTGCACTAGGTGATGCAGGGCCTCGCTATTCTTGTGGAACTGCAGCATTTCCTGGAAGAGATACGAACCTTCCATGGAAGTCTCTGGTGTTGCGGTGAAGTACTGCCATCGTTCCTGCTTATATGGTAGCATGTAAGCCTCTGCTTCACCAGCTCGGTTGGCTGCACAGGAAACACTATCAATTTGCTTCTTCCCTACACTCTGTCATGGCTCATTCCAAGAAGGGAGCAGGGATTGCTATTTTTCCCAATCCCTGGGGAGGACAAGAAGAAAAGGCTCCTTCTACTCTTCTACAGAAATAGCTAGCACTGATATGCTAAGAAACAAGATGTTATTGTGACATCAATTTTCCAACTCCAGTGCTGGGTAGTATGACCATAGAGCTGCTGGGCTTGCTTGAGTTTTATGCATGCAAGTCACAGGGTGGGAGCGAGGGGATGGCATAAAATGAGAATACAGCCTGAATTTTGATAGTGGCTGCTTAGCTCATTGCAGACCAGGTCATGAGTGTTGCTCAAGTAGTTCTTACTCATATTTTATTTACAATCTTCTACTATACCACTGCCAGATTACTTTTCACACTTGGGCCTACTTGTGGTGTATAAGGAAACATGTATCCAGGAACCAGAAGTTGCTCGCTGGACCAGGACGTGTTACAGTTCTAGATCAGGGGTGGGCAAAATAGAGGGGCAGCCTGAGCATGGCATGGTGGCCAGACTCAGCTTCCCAGCAACCCCTGAGGCAGTAGCTCACTCTGCCTGGCTGCTGCTGCCAGTCCACCCTGCCCTCACCGCTATGGGCACTGGACAGTCAGCAGGCAAGGTCTCTATGGAGATTGGCCCGGGACCCCCATGGGCAGGGCATGCTTGGCCAGATGGATGGGAGGGGCCCACAGGTGGGTGGGGAGCAAGACGGATAGGTCTGGGACTGGGATTGCAGGGCTTGATCCAGAGTGGATCGAGGCTCTGCCCCAGCCCTGGCCCCACACTGTCACTGCCCCATAATCCTGGCCCTGCCCACCCATCCCACTCCCGGATGCCATTCCCTGCCTGCCCATGGTCCCATCCCATCTGCCTACCTGAAAGCAACCTGCCTGCAAGTATCCTGGGCTGGTCTCCAATGAGACCTTCCCTCCTCTGTCTGGTACCCTGCACCTCCAGCAGTGGGTGTGGGGCAGATGGGCTCAGGGCCACATAGGATCTTGGAAGATCATCAAGTCCAGCCCCTTCCCCAGGGGCAGGAAGTCAGCTGGGGTCATAGGATCCAGCAAGATA
>NW_017728996.1:43573325-43573608 GCF_001723915.1 Gavialis gangeticus | reverse complement strand
AGCCAGTACCAGGTCGAGCAGCGCTTTACCTCTTGTTGGTCTGTGGACTTCTTGAGTCAGGCAGAGGTCATTCATGCACAATAGGAAGCTTTGCGACCGCTTGGATTTTGCTGAGCAATCCTCCCATGAGATGTCTGGGTAACTGAAGTCACCCATGACAACGATGGTCCTGGAGCATGCGGCCTCAGCCAGTTCCCAGGCGAACTCTTTGTCAAGCTCTTGACTTTGGATGGGAGGTCTCTAGTAGACTCCCACCATTGTGTCCCTTGTGCCGTGTTCCCCA
>NW_017728996.1:43565903-43568325 GCF_001723915.1 Gavialis gangeticus | reverse complement strand
TACTTGATCCCTCCTGTACAAGGTATAGCCATCTATACCTGTGGTCCAGTCAGGGGTGGAGTCCCACCAGGTCTCCGTTATCCCTATGATGTCATAATTAAACAGCTCACTTAAACTCCTTAAGTGGCCCTCCAGTCCAAAAAATTGCCCACCCCTGTTCTAGATGAAAACAATGAGGCCCTAGAGTACACTACATCAAGGTGGAAGTCATGCCTTGAGTCCCCACATTATGTTATCGAGGTGGCAGGGGTCCCTTCCCCTCCTAGGCAACGAGGGACAGCAGCAAGGGGCATCCATGCATTATATCTCTAATTCAATAGTAAGCCAGACTGACCCCTAGTATAGAGAGATGCAGCTTCCATTGACTTCTCTGCTGTATGTCGGGGTGAACCTGGCTCACATATGGGAAAATCTTGCAATGAATTTGTCACAGAAGAAGTAGCTGGGAAATACTTTACACCTGCAGAAATCAGTTTCATAATCACAAGATTTTTCAAGAGGCCAGCTCTTTCAAGTGAGAGCTCTGATGTACAAAAATGAGGAAGGCTATATGACAATAAAGAAGGATTCTCATAAAAAATTGGTTTCCTGCAAAAGAACAAATAGATGAGATGGCTGAAAAAGCAGTAGGAAAAAGGCTGAAATTTCTGTCATTTAATCCCCATTAGCTGTCATTTTTTCCTTACCAGAAATGTCCCTACAAAGGTCATTATTATGCATAAAGACTTCAATAACTGGAACATTTACCAGAACAATCCACCTCTATCTGAACTCCTGACATGGGATAAGAGATGTAGATGTTTCTATATCCTGTTACTAATCCCCAAACTCATCTAATCCCTCCAAAAAGTAGTTTCAGAAAAAAGCATATTGCACTTCATAATGTGGCTGCCAATGGATGGAGTCAAATTCCTGTTTTACCAATAAAGACCAGTTATTTAACTATCATATTGGTATCATAACCTATTAAACTAGTGTCTTTCTGAAAACCCATAATAGTGATGAGGCTTATAAAGTCAGTGGAGCCTTACCTACATTACAAGCTTTCTTCTAGTTTCCAAGCACTTCTGGAAGAATTAGTTTAGATGCGACTGATTTTTTAGGATTATGTCACAAAGCCCAGAATTACACTGGTCCTGATGGTTTTATATTGTTTATGCCCACAAGAACCTGATAAGTTTTGTATGCAGGATGGCTGCAAGGTCATTCCCACTCAGTCTGAAATGCATGAATATGGCTGAAATCTATTCTGCATGGACTTATCTACATGAGGACCCTCAGGAAATTTTGGACACATGAAATGTGTCCACTAACTCATCACACGTAAGCTAAAGCATTATTAAGCCATGAATAGATGCTCCCATTTACAAGTAAAGATGTCTAAGTTTGCTATAGCTTAATCTTCCACAGAAAAGTTAAAACATAAATTATTGTTCTTGCACTATAATTTAGGATTTGTACATCAAGTCTCAAGTTCAGGATGAGCTGGATTATGTCTCTGTAGTATATCTGTTCCCATAAACCTGTGAAAAATAGCACGTATCTTAAGATTACTTTCCTATGTTCTTCTGGAAATGACTAAATAGACCTAGCCACATTTGAAATATATCGGGCAAATCTAAATGAGAAATCAAAATGATTGGCAATCAAATGGAGAAAAAGATATGGATGATTTCTCCCTGCTACATATATAGTATAATTTTTTTCAGCAGTTCTCCCCAGAACATTAGGCATCATGCCACGCATTATCTGCCTGTAGATTGCACAGGGGACTGTCATTCATGCCAGGTATCAATCGAATTCCTGTCATATGGCCAAAATTAGGTTAGCATGCAGAATACCATTTAAAGGAACATCAATGAAAGGAACAGGAACAAAGCCACTACAATTAGAATGACTGACCATTTTGCTGCTGTCTAAAAGAACCCTATCCCATAAATGCAGACATACAGCAAAATACAAGTAATTGAAGCATAATTTCAGGGGGTAAAAACTATTCTTTTAGGGATCACACTTTCAACCACGCATACAAGTGACTTGATTTGTACAATCAGTCCCAAGCAGCTACCAAACTGATAAATCAAAATTTTTAACACTTCCTTCAATCATGCTAGTGCAACTGCCTGGCTAAAATACAGAATGACAAAGAATTAAACTCAGTGCATATAACTGAGTCAGGTATTCCTAAGAGCTTCATACTTTGTGGAGAATACTAGTTAAATAATCAGTGGGTGCATCTACACAAGACGCTTTACTGAGGAGCCGACTAACTAGTTCTGCAGTAAAGCATCAGATACATGCGTGGAGCTATTAGGCTGCAGTAAACTAATTAACTCCACTGTAGCCTAGTACTGCCCAACACAAATACTATCCCACAAGTACTATCATAGAATCAATGAGTGGGAAGGGACCTAGACAGATC
>NW_017728996.1:43565051-43565892 GCF_001723915.1 Gavialis gangeticus | reverse complement strand
GCCTGGCATGAACCCATGTTGGTTACCCCTCAACATCACTATCCTACAGTGGAGTAGTTACGTGTGGCAAAACGCATGTGTGGATGATGGGGCTGACTGGGGCACAGGGGTGCTACAGTGCGGAGGCTGCCTGCTGGCTAGCCCCATATTCTTGTGCCCCAGCCAACCCCTCCACAGCACGCTGAGCTGGTGGGGGGGAGCAGCTCTGGGCTGGCAGGCTGACCACCTGGGCCTGATACTGGAGTTTATTGTGTCACATTAATATCACATGCAGACACATCCCTTGCTGCCTGAGCACCTGTCTTGACCAGGGGCTTGTGCGTCTCTCTAACCTTTTCCTTTTATCTACAAAATTTTCACGTCTTATTTTGATCTGCAGTTACTTACGGCTTTGCAATGAGCCAGAGAAAAGTATAGCCTCAGATGCCCCAGGAACTTAGAAGGCATCCTCATTCTACTAGCTCAGAGGAAAGGCATAAACATTTACATTTGACATATCTATTTCCTATTTCTCTTTTAGTTGCTTAACACAAGATAATTAGGCAGGAATACAACAGTGTGATCGAGTACAAACCATGAATGTTTGTGTTATGGCAAGACTATTTCTATTGTGCCTAGAGCAGAGGTACTGACTTCGTAAAAACACAAGATTTCTCTTCAAACAGTAGATTATGCTTTATAAATCCCAGATGCACCACTTTGCTTAGCATTTCCTATTGATTACCTCTAGAAACCTCCAGGATTTCTGAATACAGGAGAAATTGCCATTCATGGGGGATCCATTCTGGAGATACCTATCAATGGCAAAATCCACAAATACTGACAGGGCTCCCCATCAGAC
>NW_017728996.1:43553255-43560051 GCF_001723915.1 Gavialis gangeticus | reverse complement strand
ACTATTTCTATTGTGCCTAGAGCAGAGGTACTGACTTCGTAAAAACACAAGATTTCTCTTCAAACAGTAGATTATGCTTTATAAATCCCAGATGCACCACTTTGCTTAGCATTTCCTATTGATTACCTCTAGAAACCTCCAGGATTTCTGAATACAGGAGAAATTGCCATTCATGGGGGATCCATTCTGGAGATACCTATCAATGGCAAAATCCACAAATACTGACAGGGCTCCCCATCAGACCCTGCAGCCGCCCCCCCGAGAAGCTGGAAGCGCAGGGCTTCCCCACAGCACTCGGGGACCAACCGCAGCTGCCTACGGGAGAAAAGATGCCGCCGCCTCCCTCCCCATCCCCAGTGCTTGCTCTCCGCCCGCCCACCCAGCTCTGCCCTCCCCCTCTGCCCACCTGGCTCTGCGCTCCCCCGCCCTGTGCAGCGGCAGGAGCTTGGTGCAGCGCCAGAGGGAGCTGTGGCGGCACTTGCCCCGATCCACCCCGTTGGCATGGTGCACTATGAATATTCAACTCCACAAATAGGGGATTCGAGAATAGCGAGGGTTTCCTGTAGTCCTTTAGAGGTATTAGTGTTTGTTCTTGTTGGGTGCATCTACACGTGATGCTACATCGCCATAGTGATGAGCTATAGAGATGTAGCGCCCATGGGTGTCTACATGCGACTAGCAGCTACTTCACCATAGCAGTGCACTCCCTGAGTATAGTGCACTGCTACGGCAAAGTAGCTACTAAAAATATCTGTGCACCATGCATATGGTGCAGTACAGGCAGTTACTGCACCGTGCTTTAGTACTTTGAAAAAGAAGTACTAAAGCAAGGTACAGTAACAATGTTGCCATAGGACAATGTGTAGATGCACCCTGTGTAGAGCAGTGGTTCTCAACCTTTTAAGATTCGAGGCACACATAATTAGGCTCAAGGCACCCCTTGGAAAACTAGCTCTTAGGTTTTATTCATTTTTTAATATGGAAAAAATAATAGAGCAATTCTTCTGTTGCAAAGAACTAAGAAAGACCAGAACAGGTCAAAATGTTTTTGACACTATGGATTTCTATTTGAAATTTCTAGATTTATCTTGTGAATCACATATAGGTGTTCACACACCAACAGTGCTAATATTGCCATTGTTGTTGTTGACGATCCCTCACACTGAAGGATGATTGCTCCCACAGGTCAAGTAAAGGATTGTAGATGAGCTAATATTGTACAACACCCTTAAAAGGATCCCATGACACCCCAGGGTACTGTGGCACCCTGTTTGAGGACCACTACTGTAGAACACCTAGGTGCCTAACCCTAAATTGCTCTTAGCTGCATCTCTCCATTGACTTTATAGAGGTCTTAGGCATCCAAACTGGTCAAGCTGCATCATCCTCCAGGGTAAATAACCTAATACTTAGGTGCTGCAATACCTAGGAGTTGCTGCCTAAGAAACCATTTTAAATCCTGCCTACATCACATTGTCTTACTTGGCCACTTTCCATAACTCAGTAATGTAATGAACTACCAATGGCATACTCTGGATCTAAGTTCCAACAAAATCTATGAAACGCTTTAATTTGACTTGTAACAAAAGAACTATTTAGCTCCTAGTTAAAATATTGCTAGGTCATTTATATGCAAGTTAGAATGTATATTTAAGATGCGTGCGTGCGTGTGTACACACACACGTAATCTAAATTCTTTGAAGGTTTTGCCTGTTCGAGGGTCAGGGTGACTAAATGCAAGGTCACATACAGATTTATATCCCCTTATCAGTGATCACTAAGTAGAAGTGAATGTAACAGGCATTTTTGTACCACAAGCTCTTATTAATGGTAAGTAAAACTCAAGTGTTTGATAATTTAATTTGTTTTGAATGGCAATCAAAAACATGAATTCTTAGCCAGAACTAAAAGCTGTATGGGTCTGCCTGTAAGTCTCCCTTAAGCAGCCTCTTACATGTGACTTGTGGTGTGTCTGCCTTGAGAAACAAACCACTTACATGAATAGATTGGGTTACAGAAATTTGGACTTAGTAAAAAACTGAACATGTGAAACTGAAAATTGGTTAGTGTAGCAAACCATGTTTTTAAATCCAGAAAAGGACAGTTGGATCCTGCCCAAGTTTGGAATAAAGGTTCTGGGGAAACATGAGCTCTTACATTATCCAAACCAGATGATCCACACCAAGCTATTATTATGTGGGGAAGGCATCAACATGGGCACCAATAACCATGTGATCTCTGTTAACTTTCTCAGGTCCTGATGGAGAAACAACCTGGCCCCAAAAGTATCCATTTTGTGGAGGAGGATTCCAGTCTCCAATAGATCTTCATAATAATATTCTTCAATATGACTCTACTCTCTTGCCTTTAGAGCTCGTAGGTTATAACATGTCCACCACTGACCAACTTGCATTAACCAATAATGGTCATTCAGGTAAGAAAACCAAATACGCAGGTAAGAATTTGAAAGAGTTACTGGATTTCATAAACCTGTATTTTGTGTGTTAATTACTTAAATTATTGCATGAAGTGAAAGTCAGCTATAATGTACCAAACCTTTGAAACTGAATACAAACAATTAAAAGAAAGCCACCTAAAACACTTGGTAAATTATACAACTTTATCATAATCATGAAACTTAAAATTAATTCTCCTGGGTCCTTAAATTAATGTTTAGCAACTCATAGAATTGATCTATAAACTTCTGAAAAGTTTTTCTAGATAATCTGGTTCAAGTATTGAGAAACAGGAACAGACCTTGTGGCTTTGTTTATAAAATCACTAAAATCTGCATGGAGCAACTTCTGAAATTCTAGCCTAAGGACCTGGAAGGATAATAGAAGTGGCTCAAATACATTTAAAACCAATCAACAACAGTGAGGTTTACCATATGGCTCTACTACTGGTGTTAAGACAGAGAGAGGTGTGTGTGTGTGTGTGTGTGTGTGTGTGTGTGTGTGTGTGTGTAAAAATCATCAGGACCAGCTTACACACATACTTATTACACTCCATCAGAGAACCAGAAATCACAAGAAATCTAAGTATCTATTACATCAACGCAATCCAGAGTACCCATAAGCTAGCTCCTGGAACAGCAACAGTTCTTCAGCAGTTTTCCTTACTACTGCAAAACCATTACAAAACATTATAAAGGGGCTTCAGTCTCTGCTCTTTCCCATCCTGCTTTGTTGAAAAAAGCTTGACAGGTGAACCTCTTTTCTCACTCTTTCAGTGGGGTAAACCTGGTGTGAGCCCACTGTACAGGTAAGGACATGAGCCCAATCCTGAGCCCGCTGTACAGGTAAGGACATACCTCCTAGGGCCTGATTTCTGGTCTCTCTCTCCCCCTCACCCAGGGGGAGCGGACACATGGTTCTTTGTTGGGATTCCAGGGATATTTTCTTCAAGAAAAATTTTGAAAAAAATGAATTGTCTCAAATATAGGGGGAAAAAAAAAATCAAGAGTTGAAAAGCACACAATCTTTTTTTGCTTCACAGATCCCCTTTACTAAGACTGGGGTGGTTTTGCAGTCTCCAGGGAAGAGAAGGAATTCCAGCAGCCATAGAGAAATCACAATTCTTATATTCAATTCAAATTCCATGGAGTTCCAAGAGAACTGAAGATAAAATGTTCTAAACTTCTTTGAACTACCTAAAAAGGCCCAACACTGCTAAAACAATAATCTTTAAGTTACTAAAACATGAAATGTGTAGGATTCTGTGTTGAGCACCTCAGTGGTTCAGTCTCCTATTGTAATACTTTGCATCCAACAGTGTCAGACATGGTAGTTCTGTGTGTCCTACACTTCTACATTGTGTTATCATCTTCTCCCATATTTTGGTCTAATTGCAGTGAGAGTGGGTCTGCCTCCTACCATGTACATCAGAAACCTCCCTTTCCAGTACACTGCAACTCAGCTTCACTTACACTGGGGAAACAGAAAGAAGCCAGAAGGCTCAGAGCACACAATCCATGGGAAGCATTTTGCAGCAGAGGTAAGAAGCTTAAATCAGTGAAAAGGAAAACGGAAGTTGGACAAACGCTAATTCACAAATTCACAGAAGTTTAGGGCTGGAAGGGACCTGGTGAGATTACTGAGTCCAGCCCCCCTGCTCTGGGCAGGAAAGACTGCTGGGGTCAAATAATCTCAGCAAGGTATGCATCAAGTCTTTGAAAATCTCCAGGGTAGGTGCCTGCTCCACCCCCACTAGGAGTCTATTCCAGAGTCTGGTCACATGAACTGTAAAGAAGTTATTTCAAAATGAAAAGTGTAGCTTGATTAATTTACTTTGGCATAAAGCAGGCCCAGGCATTTATTGAAGCAGCTGTGTCTTTAATATTTGATATATGACTGTCCAATTTCTAAGCAGCTGGGGGTCAAATGCCCTACTGACCACACCAACAGGGCTACACACCAACAGACTGCATTAGAGCAAGCCGCAGACCCCCCAGGGCCACATGCTGTGTGGATGCCCCCCGCTGCTGCACTGTGAGGGTACCCTCCCACCGCTGTACCATGTGGCCCCAGACTCACTTCTTTAGCTCCCCTGGCTGTGACACACTGCGCTGGCCTGCCTGCTGTGTCCAGAGGAGGGAAGAGGATCCCGGACACTCTCTGGCTGCTGTCGCAACAGCATCAATGGGTGAAGTGGTGGCCAGGCAGGAGCCCAGGAACTGCAACTTGACCCCTCATGTGCTGCCAGTTAGACAGCCTTGTTGTAGATCAACTTTTCAGGTTCTGGGTAGTCATGTGGTACTTTAGCCCCAGACTAAGGTTGAGGGTGGGAAAACTTCTTCCTTCCTGACTACTTGAGCCTTGTGCACTTGAGAAGACCAGAAAGAGTGCGAGGTACAGTTAGGTTGGTAACCATAGTTAGGTTCCTCCCAGCCCCCTGTAGGCTGCAGAAAACTCTTTGCAAAACTGCAAAATCTGTGGGTTTCTCCACTAAAATGAGAAATTTGTGGTTTCCTCTGATTAAGGGAAGAAAACAAAAAACCTGGATCCCTGCTAATAACTGACAGCTTATTAGCAGAGATCAAAACAATTTGACTAGCATCTGTCACATGTGGTTTGTTCTCTCATCCTCCTCCATAAGAAAGAATTTTGTTTTGGTATGGCTTTTGGTTGATTTTTGTTTTAATGCAACCTGAGGCTGCTTAATTGGTGTGAAGCTTTATAAAAAAGGTAGGATAATGTAAGCAGCAAAACAAACAAACAAACAAAAAAAACAGAAAAAGTTTAGCAAATCAATCCTTTATCACAGAACTTCCAATTCTCTTCTGGTGTTTAGTGAATAATTTTCAGATATATTAAATAAGATCAAACTAAGCATTATTAGGTGCATCTACATGTGCTATTAGCACAGAGCAATGAACTCTGGCACATATTGTGCTGGAGTTTATTGTTTCTGGGCACTGCAGCTTCATGTGCACCCAGGACTGCAGTACATTGAGCTGAGTTGGAGCAATCTTGGCTGGCAGGAGGACCTGAGAGAGTGGGGGGGGTGTCAGCCTGCCAGCCACGGGCTGTTCTGACCTGGCTCAACATGATGCAGAGGGGCTGGCTGGGGCACAAGGGTGCTTCAGTGCAGGGCTAGCTGACAGGAAGACCCACACCAAAGCACCCCCATGCCCCAGCCAGCCCCAACAGTGTTTACACATGCGTTGCTGCTCATTAAATGCTGCTGCAAGATAGTATTTGTATTTACAAGTACTAACCTGTGGCAAAGCTAGTTTCTTATGGCCTAATAGAGCCACATGTGTAGATGTTGAGACTTTACTGTGTAGCTAATTAGGCAGCTCTGCAGTAAATGTCTCATGTAGATGCACCCACTGTCATTTATTTAATACCAATGCAGAGGTAGCTATATAAGAGAGATTTTCTGGGAACTTTAGTATAAATAAACTCCACACACAATTTACACTAAGTTCTCAGCTCTTTTTTGAAAAGTAAGCAGAACTGAATCAGATGTTAGTTTTGTGTTCCTATTTCTATAATTGATCATTTTCAACTGGAAGATTCTCTCTCTTGCAAACTTCTCTTCATGTGTCTGATCTTGAACCATTAGAGTTGAGTAACAATTACAGTTAGTTTTTCTGTTCACTTCAAAGATGCAAAATTGGGTCTCAAACTATTTCAGCAACTATTTTAAAAAGTTATTGTAAGAAAAAAGTCAGAATACCATTAATCACAGGCATATAAAGGACTTAATTCTGACACTTGCCTCTCCAGTGTCGATGCTTGTCATTTGTTTTGTGAGCACAAACAGTGCCAGTAGTGTAACCAAGTCTGTCTAAAAGCCTATTTACTTACAGTTTTGAGTAGATGGATTTAGTTTAATAACTTTAAAATTTCGTGTTCAAAATATATGTCTTAGAACTACCTCGCATTGGTTTCTGATTATGAAAACACCCAAAGGTACTCAAAGAGCTGCCAGGCATCATAGCTAAGGCCCTGGCACAGATCTTTGAGAACTCCTGGTGCTCTGGTGAAGTGCCCGACAATTAGAAGAAAGCCAATATGGTGCCTATCTTTAAAAAAGGGAGGAAAGTGGATCCGGCAAACTACAGACCTATCAGCCTGACCTCTATCCCGGGAAAGGTCTTGGAAAAGATTATCAAAGAGGCCATCCTATACAGGTTAGCTGACAGCAATATCCTGAGGGATACCCAGCATGGGTTTGTTGTAGGTAGGTTTTGCTTGATCAATCTCATTTCCTTTTATGACCAGGTGACCTATCACCTGGACAAGGGGGAAGAGATTGATGTCATATATCTTGACTTCAAAAAAGCCTT
>NW_017728996.1:43552607-43553194 GCF_001723915.1 Gavialis gangeticus | reverse complement strand
CCTCTTGGCAAAACTGGCTAACTGCGGCCTCGACCTCACCATGATCTGCTGGCTGGGAAATAGGCTCTGCAGCAGGACCCAGAGAGGGGTGGTTGATGGAAGTCAATCGCCATGGTGCCCTGTAACCAGCGGGGTCCCTCAGGGCTCTGTCCTAGGGCCTTTACTTTTCAATATCTTCATCAATGATGTAAACCATGGTGTCAGAAGCAGGCTGGCCAAGTTTGCCGACAACACTAAACTCTGGGGTAAAGCATTCACACCTGAGGACAGGAGGGTGATCCAGGCAGATCTTGACAGGCTCATGAAATGGGCAGATGAGAACCTGACGGTGTTCAACACCAAAACATGCAAGGTTCTCCACCTTGGGAGGAAAAACCTGCAGCATGCTTATAGGCTTGGCAGTGCTACGCTGGCTAGCACTACAGATGAAAGGTACTTGGGGGTCATGACTGACGACAAGATGAACATGAGCCTCCAATGTGATCCTGCAGCTAGCCAGTGTTTTGCTCACTTTACTTGCATCCATAGATGCTTCTCAAGCAAATCCTGGGACGTCATTCTCCCCTTGTACTCGGCCTTCATGAGGC
>NW_017728996.1:43529506-43547607 GCF_001723915.1 Gavialis gangeticus | reverse complement strand
GATTTACTCAGCCTTGGTGAGGCCACAGCTGGAGTACTGCATCCAATTCTGGGCTCCACACTTTAGAAAAGTTGTGGAGAAGCTTGAGAGAGTCCAGAGGAGAGCCACGTGCATGATTAGAGGTCAAGAGAGCAGGCCTTATGAGGAGAGGCAGAGAGGCATGGGACTCTTCAGCCTGGAGAAGCGCAGGCTCAAGGGTGACTTGGTGGCAGCCTATAAGTACATAAGGGGTGTGCATCAGGATCTGGGGGAATGTCTGTTCACCAGAGAGCCCCAAGGGATGACAAGGTCAAATGGTCACAAACTCCTCTGCGACTGTTTCAGGCTGGACATAAGGAAGAACTTCTTTACTGTCCAAGCCCCCAAGGTTTGGAATAGACTGCCACCGGAGGTGGTTCAAGCACCCACTTTGAATGGCTTCAAGACACTTTTGGATGTTTATCTTGCTGGGATCCTATGATCCCTGCTGACTTCCTGCCCCTGGGCAGGGCGCTGGACTCAATGATCCTCTGGGGTCCCTTCCAGCCTGAATGTCTATGAAACCTATGAAAAACTATGCACCATTTGCTTTTGGCTTCATTAAAAGAACAGTAAGAAGTCAGAGTGAATTTTTATGCCACTGAATAGTGAGCCTGCAAGAACACTAATCAAGTTCTCCTGGAATTATTTTGAAATGCCTGTCTTTTCATAGCCAATCTTAATGTCTATCCTCTGTGTATCTTGGCCCCAAAGCAGTAGTCTAGAGCACCAGCTTTTGCACTTAGTGATTAATTGCAAGCTAAGATTCTGATACAGAATTATAACGGCTGCAAAGAAAAGTTTGAAAATATGCCCCAGGTGTAAATTATGCAGTGGTATCTGTAGAGCATATACAGCCTAAAAATAACAATGCTTAGAGGGGCAAACTGTACTATGCATCTTAATTAGATATTCACTACTCTGATGTCCATCAAAACCACTCCAGCAGAGGACTCTGTGCAAAAGACCACCTTGCTCAGCCAAGCAAGTATTCCTTGACTGCTGTGGTAAGTACTGGGCAAAGGAACACCTGCTACAGCCCTACTTCTTGTGCTGCAAAGGGTATCCCTGTCAAACATGAGGAGAAAGAGGAGAAAGGAACATTATGTCAGTGCCTGTTTCTCTCCCCCTTGCACCTGCCTCTGCCAGGGGAACAGGTTCTTGTGGGCAAAAGGCCTTATCTCGTCATATTTAAAGCTCTTGCTTCAATTAGTCGATAAAACAGAAGAGTTATTACTACCCAGAAGTTATAATGCTGTTATTTCTCCTTCTTTGTAGCTACATATCGTACATTATAACTCCGAAAAATATCATGATGTAACAGCAGCAATGGATAAATCAGATGGATTCGCAGTTTTGGCTATCTTCATTGAGGTAAAAGGCATGCCTTGTTCTGGGACAGAGATTTAAAAACTCGATTGGGAGCCCCATCAGTGCTGGTGTGTCTGGATCAGTGGTGTCCCTTTGCCATTGCACCCACCAACAAAATACAGGGCTAGACAGTGCCCTCACTCACATCCCTGCAAACTCAGTACATGCTGAAAAATAAGTGTTGAATATTCTCTCACATTTTAAAAATTAGCTGCAGGCATGCTCAACCCTTTGAAATTTGTCTTCTACAAACTAAAGAGCAGACAAGCCTCTTAAGTTATAGTACAAAATCGAATTCAGACTTGCACATTTGGATATTCTCAAATAGCACTGAAGGCGGTCAGTACATATGGCATGGAACACTTCTCAACATAACAAGGGGACAAGGGTGGGCAGAATCTTGCTACAAATAATTACCTGAGATTTGTACCTGACCACACAAGTGGCATCTAGCACTTCAGGGGTACTGTGCATCAGTGATTCTTATAATGACACAAAATTACAGACAAAAAATGTAGATTTTTCAACCTGACAGAGGGACCAGCTTCCAAATCCCATTACTGAGGTGTGACAATGAGCAATTAAATGAACCAGTGTTCTGATGGAATCTCTTGAAACTATGCCCTAGGTATGTATAGAATTACTTTGTGAGACGAAACAGAAAATTAAACTCGGAATTGGGCCAATGAACTGTACAGTAAAACTGACGGGATTTTTTCCTGCAAAAAATTAACACAGTCAAAAAATCTACACCTTAAAACTTTAAAAACTGCCATCAAAAACTACAAAATGGTTAAGAAGCACAGATACCTTCTGCAAAACTTTTCCTTTCATTCAAAATCCAATTTTCTATTAAAAATTCTATACAAAATTTGACCAGGAGTATTTTACAGAAGTCTATTTTTTTCAAGAAAAGCTTTCATGGACTAGAAAATAAAAGGGATGTTTTTAAGAATACCGTTTTCCTGCTTAACCTTCTCCCTCTCTGTTAAAGTTTCAAAGCAAAAAAGGGTTCCCTAAGTTCTCCTCCAGAGTTGGTAATGTAAATCAGAAAAGAAAAACAATATTATATATTGGTCATATATAAATCACATACAAGCAAAAAGGACTAATAAATACAGTTCACAATTCTAAGATGCTGAGTGTGGAATAATCAAATTGTTGATGATCAGATCACAAACAAAAAATGTTTGAGGAAACACCTACCTGCTTGGGGACATTTTACAAAGAAGAACAGAGCTAAATTCATGATGTTCACTCAGCTCTGGTTCAAGGGAACAGGCAAACACTCTAGAGATGGTCCAGAAATTTCTAATTATACTGCATATTACTTCATCTGATTTCTGAGCAGGTCTAGGAATTAGACAACAGATGTGCTAAATTTCAGTGCATTTGGGTTACTATACAAAGTGAAATCAAAACAGCTGTGCACAGTATGATAGTACAGCACATCATTTTAAGGGTAAGAAAGAGTCTAGGCTTCTGTTTTCTGTACAAATTACTAATTGCATGATGCTGCTTAAATAAATAAATAAATAAATAAAATCAACGAGCACATCTCTATATTTAACAATATTCTCTTTTTTGTCTGATGAAAATAAGCCACATAGTAGCTTTCACAGTTAAACGAAATACACATATTTAATGTGTCTGGTTGCCAGATGAGTTGCTGAGTACTAGCTCTCAAGAACACATAAAACAGGCATTGATCAGCTCTAGCAGCTGTCGGGAGCTTCACTGCTATCCAAGCCAGCCATGTTACAGTTAGTTTAGGTATAGCTACATGTACTACAGTCACACTCCCAACATAGACATACCTACAGAGAATGCGGTTTAGATGGGGACATTGAGCTACACCTCTTTGCTCCTGTATGTGAGCATTCACATAGTTTTATGAACTTCAACTTACGCACACTCATTTCACTTCCTGTATTTACTTGTGTATCACACACACCCTTTCCCCAAAAATCAGGCTTCCAAAACTGGGGTGCCTGTTCTAAGTAAGGAAGCTGATTTCCGCATCAGAAGAGGTATGCAGTTGCTGTAATCGCTGCTGGGCTGTGCTGCTTTCCCTTTCCTTCCCTTCTTAGGCTGCATGGAGGAGAGGCTGCTGGTCACTCACTATCCTTGCAAATTATGCCACTCAAGCTGTAACCCATCACAGCCACTGCCAAACTGGCTAAACAGTTAAGCTAAGGACAAAGCAGCCAAGAGCTGCTGCAAATTCAGCAGCAACTGTGACAGGGTTAAAGCCATACTGAAGAGTTTGCAAGGAGAGAGCGAGTGATGCTGAAGAATAAGAACAAGGTGCCTGAAGCACGTGAGAAAATACAGTATTTATTTTATCCGAGTAGCTATCCTTGGTGTTCTGTGCAGAAATGGCCCACATAAGGCAGAAGACACAGAATAAGAAAATGTAATATCTTCAAAAAAGCTATTTGCACTAGGGAACCAATCCTGTAGTCTCTTTGCAGACAAATGACAATTTAATATTGGGTAATATGAAAAGGCAGATCCAATACGTCTAGTTTGTTGTTCTATTGTGAGAGTATTAACATGAAAAGACAAAACAAAACAATTCCAAAAGACAGTTAATTTCTCATGTAAAGGGCTATATCAGTGTGCGTTATCAAATAAGTATGTGTCTTTTGGGAAAGTTTCATCAAAAGATAAAGTTGTTAATCAAATGTTGACATCAGCTGCTACAGAATTTATACACACAGTACTCCAAGTACTTGAACATCTCCTGTCTCTGTTACAGATAGGTCCATTCAATCCATCATATGAAAAGATCTTCAGTCATTTCCAGAACGTGAAATACAAAGGTGAGTGGCTACAGTGTCCAAAGGATCAACAGTGGCTGAAGGTAACAAAAACAACAACAAAAATATCAACCTTGGTTGAAATGGACATCCTTAAATGTTAGGAAACAATGAACAAGTCCAAAGCAAGCTTCCATGAAACTGTCTCAGAAGAATGCCAAACACAGTGCTCTCCTCTTCAGCGGACTCTAAATCTAGCTTGACAGACACTTACATACATTAGCATCATATGGATCATTACGAGGCCCTATTTCTTGCATGTACTATTACTTTCGTTAACAGAGCCTTAGTTAAATATTCAGATGGCTGACTGCATGCAAATACTAAATATTGGTGTGTTCAATCCCAATAAGTGGTCAGATTTCACAATATTTTCATCCACATATCTTTTTAAAAACTAGTGTTGGAGCATATAATAAAGTGCAAGACAATGTGGAAGAGATGAGTAACATCAGGTTAAGAAGAAACTCTTCATTCTACCAGTAACAACACTCAAACCATAATGAGCAGCAGAAAACATTAACAATTTAGTCCTCTAAAACCCTAATGTTGGGTGACTGCCTGCACTACTTATAAGGAAATGTGTTGGATAATTCCATGCTTAATTGCATGAAAAGAATGCACTCTAAAGGGAAAAGCAAGTTCTCTCACTAATTAGAATTCTGGCTTAGTATTTAACATGTAACGCCAGATTTGGAAGATGTTTAATTAACTACATTTCTAGATTAAATTGAGGCTAACATGTATTAGAGTACATCAGATATATTTGAAATTAAAAAACTTCCTGAAAAATAAATTTGCCTCACAGGGCTTCACCTATGCTGAGAGTCAACAAGGCAGTGCAGCCCAGTAGCATGTTAGGGTGATGCAGTTAGTGCTGAGATGTATATATTAAAAATACAGTATTTACAAGGATGCTCTCTTTCAGGCCAGAAGGCTCAAGTCCCAGGTTTCAACATCCAAGAACTGCTTCCCAAACAACTGAATGAGTATTATCGCTATGAAGGATCCCTGACCACTCCTCCTTGTTACCCTAGTGTTCTTTGGACCGTTTTCCGACATCCTGTATACATTTCAGAAGAACAGGTAAATTTAAACCAAACAGTATTTTATTTAGCCTGGCAGTGTAATCTAGAGTCTAGAGCTAAATTAAATGCTACCAAATAGATTTCATGTTTGAGGTTTACTAATGTACGTAAATAAGAAATTTTCTATTATAATACTAAAAGATACAATTATTCAACTTAATCCTCTGAATGCAAACAAGATCACAGCCTAAGTAATTTTCTTATTTGTTTATAGTTGATGTGCAAGGGTCAAGGGACTGCAAATGCAAATACTGTTGTTGCGGTATTATCTAGAATAAACATGTTAAATGACAGTTTTTCAGTCTCATTTTAATAGGATCTCTGCTTTGGGGGCCATAAATTTGGGGCTGTAAATCACTGGGATATCTTAAGTTCAATTGTCCTACACTATTTGGTAGTTCATCTGAAAACCAGAAGCATGCTATCTTAATAGGGCACATCCCAACAAGAGGGAACATACATTTCCCTGGGGACAAAGAGCAGTGGACAAGGTGTGCTGCTTCTTGTCCCCGGTGAACCCCCATGCAGGCAGTGCTCTCGCGCACAGGACATTACCTGGGCTGGGCTAGGGGAGGCTGGGACGAGCACCTGGGCTTGCCCCAGCATACTTACCTGGGGTCCTGGGAGCCTCCAGGGGGGCTGCAGCTGCAGTGATCCTGCAGCAAGGAGCCTGGCCGGCAGCCGGAGCATGGCTTTGGCTAGCCAGTCTCTAGTTTCAGGCAGCACATGCACCACCCCGCTTATTTATTTTTTTAGGTGCAGGGTTTTTTTTTGACACCAGGATCTCCTGCCATCAACCCACCACCCTCCTCCGCCCTGCCAGGCTGCAAATTAGCAGCGTGGGGATCGCCTGTGCAGTGCATGCGGGGTGGGGGTGGAGCACTGCAGACCTGTCTGTGGTGCTGCATACTGCATGTGCGTGCTCATCTGGATGCACCCATAGTGTTTTAAAAAAGGCAATCATAGATTAAAAAAATGTTCCCATAGTTAAGCAGGCACAAAAAGAGATATCTATTTGGAAATCATAGTAAGCTCATGTGCTTACTTTTTGTCTCCACTTAGTCCTTACAAGTTTCTTCTGTAAACTGCTATTCCCATTTTGTGCCTTTTTAGGCATACGCCATACATGGAACTGCTTATTGGAGCCTTGAACTGCAATGGTTTAAATAAAATAGGACCCAGTTCTGAACAACTTCTGGGTTAGATTTTGTTTCTAAAACCTGAAGTCTAACTAGGGGAGGGTTATTTCACAAAAGCTATCTTGGCTCTTCCCCACATCTAGTCTCTGTACATCTTAGAAAAAAAGAGAAAGATGTTTGCCTCTGAGGTGGGCCACCAATAAATTAAGAGGGAAATAACAGCATGTATCTACATGCTTAAAAGCAGTTCCACTCATCCACATTTTATTGGGGATATAACGAACACTTTCAATCGTTCATCAGTTAAGGCAGGCAGAGAGTTCGGACGTTAGAAAAAAGGAAAAGAACAAAAAGGATGCAAATGCCCACCATGAAACAACAATTACCCTTTCTACATTTGATCTAATATGAATTCATTTAAATTCACAAACGCATACATAATAAAAAACAGCTTGTTGGACAGCTGAAGTCACATTTACACACTGCATTTAGGCTCACACAGCACACTCAAACTACTGCATAAAATATCCCACCAATTCTGCTGATCTCTGTGCAAACACTCCTTACCAAATGATTTCCAATGTCATGTCTAAATACACCTGCATTGCTTTCCCTGTATACTGAACTGAGTGCTCTGTTCTTAGCTGCTGGCATTAGAAACAGCCCTGTACTGCACACAACTTGACGATCCTAAACCCCTGGAAATGGTTAATAATTTCAGACACGTTCAAGAGTTTGAAGAAAGACTAGTTTATATCTCCTTCCATGAAGGTAAGTAAAATAAACAGTTGTGTAAGAAATGGTAAACAGTTATGTGTGCGGACTTGGAACACTGAATGAAGTGCCCATATTATTGCACTGGTTTCTTTAAGCACATAGATATTAATAGGGGAGATGACACACAGAAGCATTAGCTTCTTGTCTTCCTTTTTCTTCTTTCACAATTGCTTACATAAGCAGTTGTATGAGACTAAGCCATACAGAAAATGTTACCGCTTATCAGTTAACATTAGGTAAGCAGAAACTGCACAACCATTGTACTTTGATCAGACTGAATAAGATGGGGTGTAGGAAAGAGCCTATGGGGGAGGGAAAGAGGGAGGGCTCAGTCCTTCTTCTCATGTCCAGTGGGAAACAAAGAAAACAACCAAGAATGTCTGATGCTGCTCATACTCAATTTTCCTCTCTAACTTCAAAGCCTTCAGGTTCAATTCACTATATTAACTGGCAATTTAATAATGTAAGTTCTCATAAATTCTTTGCACTCCAGCATCTCTCACTTGATTACTCCTTAAGCTTGTAGTAGTTACCCTACTAGCATACAACATATCAACACTGTTGCAAGGCACCTGTGCAATGCACATTGTTTGAGAACTTTGGTGCAGGGCTGGACGCTAAATAAATCATAAGTCAATAACAAGCAACTTAATAGTTTTAAGTTTTGGAAATTACAGAGATAATTTTTTATTCTGTTTGGGGGTCCGACCCTACAAACATGAGGAACAATAAAGTCATCCCTGTGAGTCTTCTGCAATGAGCACTAAACCATACAATGGAAAGATTTCCATTGACTTCTAAAGGGTTTAAATCAGGTTAGGTGTTTACATTATAAAGCTAGCAAGGTTTTATTTTGTAATAGTGAAGATACAACCTTGCTATACGAATGAGATTCCAACCATGAGAACATCAACCATGGTTGATAAGGGATAATTATTGTGCTGACCAAATGGTTAAAAGGATTCACAACTTTGCATTGCAGGGAGACTGTTTATGGGGAATTACAGAGGATCAGAAGAGGTCCTTGAGGCACTTGAACTTGACACCAAGAAGTAAAAATAGCTCATAACATTGGACTCTGCGATTCACTGTTATGAGCATAAAAATTAGCCATCTTTTTAGGGTGAAGTCTTAAGACACCAAAGTTGATTTAAAAGTTTTTTGTGTCACTATGTAGCTCTACAATGCCATGAGAGGCTTTGCACAAATGCCTATGCCTTTGGAGATGAGCCTTGCAGTAATGTACTTCTGTAGCTGTTTGGAGGGTACTGATCAGTGCATTGCTTTGCCATCAGTCAACACCTCCCCAACTCCAGCAGACGATCACTGAGTTGAAGAAAACCCTACAGTCCTGGCATGTAGTTTAGGAAACACACAAGCAAAATGTTTACAGGTCTGCAAAATAATTACAGAAAATTAAAAAGAAATTAAAAATGAATCCAGCAAATAGTCAACCTGCAAATTAATAAGAGCAGTACAGTATACAAAATCTTCCAACAATACTGTCTACTTGTTCGTCTACTCCTTATTTAAAATGAACAGAAAGCACTTAGGGGTTGTCTACATGGGAAAATTCACCCCAAGAGCTACTGCAGAAAACAGCTTCCCGTGTAAACATACCACATTAAAGTAAAAATTCTGGATTAATATTGTAAAATAACTAACTGTATGACATGGGCAGATAAGTTACTTTTGTCAATTTCTGTGTGTAAACAAGTGCTTAAATATACAATTTTGAAGCAGAAGCATGTAAAATAGAAACAAATCCCATCTTATAAACAGACCTCAAATTTGGGGATAATTTCACTTCAGATCTAATCCTAGATGGTTCCTTCCTCAGACTGACCACATCAAAACTCTGGATCAAAACAGATCCAGCAGGAAGCTGGAAGCGGGAAGCTAAGCCCCAAATTTTGGAATATAAAAAGTCCAAATGAGGCTGCCATGTTAAGGTTGTGGCTTTCAGTCATTTATATACAAATTTAGATACAAAGTCTTGATAAAGAACACGTAGATTATCCCTTTAATATACATTATATAGGAGTATAAAATAATGCCACCAGAAATTTTAAGTGTGTAAGCGTCTTGCTCTGAACTACTGTATCTAACCAGGACAGTAATATTTTAAATAGATATACCATTTTCCTTGCTACTTCAGCTCTTCTTTTTTGGACTGATTTTAACAATTATTTAACTAGTAATTTCTTTACATTTTTGTTAGAGAAAAATAGCTACAATCTAGAGGCTGAATGTATTGTAATTAAAAAAGAGATACTGTATTTTCATAGCTTAATAACATTCTCCAGTGATATATTAAATTCCTATACCTTGCTATTTCCAAAGTGTCAATGTCAAAGGCTACTTTTTCCTCTTAGACAGCTGCTCTCCTGACTTCTATCTGATGAACTGCTTTTACTATAAAGTACAAAATAGTTGCCCCTCAGGAAAAGCCAACAGAATGGGTGCATATAAAAAGGTCAGACGGAAGTTAGAAGTGCCCAAGAGAATTCAGGGAACTTTTAAAAGTGGCTTTAAAGCAGATCAAAGTTTTAATCTACCTCAGGTTCCCCCAGACTTCATTTCTGTGCATTGTGCAAAAAGCAGATACCAATTAAAACAACTATTTTCACTTGCAGTGCTTAAGGAGGGAAAGTAGTTTAAAAAGAGATGTTTTACCCCCCTACATCTTCATATGGAATTTTATTAACAAATTATAATCGTAAGGGGAGATGCTACTGTATGCTCAATGAAAGAAAGCATCAATTATACTTTGTGTTTACATGGTACCTTTTAGCACCAGTACACAAAGCATTTCAGTGCCCTAGTTGCTATCACTAGGCACAGGAAGATTAAATGACTTTCCCAAAAAGGATTTCAATTACTGGAGCAAAACCAAGGAGTTCCGACTCATAGCCCTGCTTGAACCCCACTACACCACACCTTCCCTTTCAATAAAATGAAGTGTCCCATGCAAACATCTCAAGTTTTGCAGGAGTCTTGAGGCTAAAACAACTGGTGTCTGCTTTTTTCCCTGTTTTCAAGGATAAAATGTTCCAAGCCTTAAATTCCAGTCTTTGGAAATACAAACCCTTCCCTGCTATACACACAAAGAAATTTAAATTAAGATCAGTTCTGATATACTTGACTGCAAAGAATTAATCTGACGTCACTCAATGAAAAATTAATAGCTTCAGAAATGGCATTCACCATACGTTCTTGAACACTTAAAATTCTACCCAGAAAAGCGAAGTCTACTGAATAGCCCTGGAATTCTAATGAAATCCATTGAATGAGTTCCCATAAAACATACTCTTCCACAAGAAAGATAGAATTTTAAGATTTTGGAAAACTAGGAATATATTTAGCATACCTGAAATATTTAAATCTTTATTAAAATATCTTCATTTCATGGTGCAGAAAATACTTTGATTTATATCACAAAAGTGACATAAATCCTAAATGGTGTGACCATCCTAAAACCAAGGGAGATTCTTAATCATGTCAATAAAGCTATGCTAATTTGTTGCAGCTGAGAATCTGGTCCTAAATATTACTAGTACCTAGAATTCATAAAACACTAAGATGGCTAATTTTTCATTATGGTGATGTTCACAGTCCTCTCTCTAGACAAGAACATTGGGGTGCTTGGCTGTTTTAAGATGATGAGGCTGAGGGTGTCTTTCTTTTCTATACTTTGTAGTTTTGCAGTTGGTCAAATGTAAATAAACTAAAGGTCTAAACTGTAATTGTGTATCATACTTTGTTCATTAAAAAAGGAGTTTGTTGAGTTAAAAGGTGAGGATATATTTTCTAAAGCCAGAGCTAAATCAAGAATCAGATTTAAAGCACACCAAGAGATGGCTTCAGCTCAAGACTATTCTTACTGCAAATCAAACAGCTAAAGAATATTCACTCCCACATTTCCAGCTGGAAACTTCTGATGTATTTACTGAGTTTACATCAAAAACTCCTGACAGACATTAACTGTCAAAAAGGATCTAAGGAATTTTATCCCAGACCCCAACAAATCATGCATCCTGTCATGTCAGTTGTTCAAGGTCTAGCATAACAGGACATACAATTATTAGGATCTAGGAGAAAATTCTTCAGTTCACACTGTGTTTACCAGGGCATGTAGCTGGTTGCATGAGTGCCAGAGTACAGGCAGCTGTGGATTACGGAGGTCTCCAGTCCCGAACCTGCATGCAGCTGATTGCCTGCGCACTGGGGTGCAGGCAAAAGGAAGCTCTTTGATCCACAGCAACTTGTACTAGGGACCTGTCAGCCTGCATTGGGCTGCATGTCATGGCTTTAAATCTCTCTACCATGGGCATTCTACTCTGAAAAAGGCAGACAGCCGCATTCATTTACAGGAAACTGTAATGATAACATCACATGAAATTAACAAGGAAATGTTGAGCAAGTACAAAATCTGAAACTCCCCTTTATGCCATTTTTAATGTACCGCATACTCCCCAACAGATTCTACTTTGAAGTTGCAATCTCCCTGTCAAGTACAGACACTTTTTTAACCCACTTTCTGCATGCAAGAAAAATGCAGAAATCCAATTTTTATCCTCTTTTTCTTATCTTTTTTCAAACTACCAGTTTCATAGTTTCATAGTCTGTTTGTAGGGTTGGAAGGGACCTGAGCAGATCATCAAGTCCAACCCCCTGCCATGGCAGGAAAGAGTACTGGGGTCAAATGACCCCAACAAGGTGTTCATCAAGCCTCCTCTTAAAGACACCCAGGGTAGGAGCCAGCACCACTTCTCTTGGAAGTTGGTTCCAGATCCTAGCCACCCTGACCGTGAAGTAGCGCCTCCTGAAATCTAGCCTAAATCTACCCTCTGCCAGCTTGTGACTGTTATTTCTTGTCACTCCTGGTAGTGCTCAGGGGAACAGGGACTCCCCCAATGCCTGCTGGTCCCCTCTGACTAGTTTGTAAACGGCTACTAGAGCCCCCCTCAGCCTTCTCTTGTGGAGGCTGAACAGGTTCAGATCTTGTAGCCTCTCCTCATAGGGCCTGCCCTGCTGCCCCCTGATCATGCAAATGGTCCTCCTCTGAACCCTCTCCATGTTGCCCACATCCCTCCTGAAGTGCGGCGCCCAGAACTGGACACAGTACTCCAACTGCGCCTGACAAGTGTCGCATAGAGGGGAAGGATCACCTCCTCAGACCTGCTTGAGGTGCATCTGTGGATGCATGACAAGGTGCGGTTGGCCTTCCTGACTGCGTCCCCATGCTGTCGGCCCATATTCATTTTGGCATCAATAATGACTCCAAGATCCTTTTCTGCCTCTGCACTGACAAGAAGGGAGTTCCCCAGCCTGTAGGCATGCTGCTGGTCCTTCCTCCCCAGGTGCAATACCTTGCAGTTTATTTGCAGTAGGAAATTATTATGGCCCTGGATTCTATTGGCTTCCATGGGGCAAAGGTATTAAGTCATTGTTTCAAATAACACTATACGCAGTGCAAGCTACCTATCTTCATAACATTTCTCTATGCCATTAATTTCATGATGTATAAACAATATGCATTATACTCCTTTTGGATTTTCTTCTGGGGATGAAGAAGATCCCTAACAGCAATTAGATACCCACTGGAGAGAGAGAACATGGAAATTCATCAGCCCCTGGATCCTGGGAATCAACTCTGGTCAGGTAGAAATGCAAGCATAATGCACAGTATGTCTAAATGTCATCCTGAAAATAGCTCACAGTTTTTGTGGGATGTACTTAAACATACTGTGATGACTTCATTTCTTCAGTATTTGGGTTAAGCTGCATGCATGTAGATGGTTATTAGTTTACATGTCAGCATGACAAAAATGATTCCCATCATTTTGTTGCGTCTGAACTAAATTGTACCAACGTGGTAATATTTTTTTCAAGTGAACCTAGTTTATTGTCTATATCTAGCTATCTGCAGTGAAATACAGGCAGTCTTCAGACTCACGACACAATTGGTTCCTGAAAACTGCATCTTAAGTCAAAACATTGTAACTTGGAATTGATTTTCCCATAAGAAGCAATGTTATAAATGGGGGATTGGTTCCTGAACCAAGGCCCAATACCCTATTTTCACCAAGAATAACCAAGAAGTTTGTACTCAATCAGTTATAGATGCATAATATAGCTATATTAATGTATTTATACTGTAAATAGCAATCATACTGATTTGGAAGGACTTCTTTGAGGTGACTTTGCTGGACTTTTTGAAGGGCTCGTTTGGACTTTTGAAGGGTTCTTGGCTGAAGTCGTCTCAGGAGTCTCAAGCATTGTAAAGTTGAAACTGCCATCAGAAAGTTGAAACAGGGTGTCAATTTATAAACGTTGTAAGTGCGAAATGTTGTAACACAAAAAGTTGTAAGTCGAGGACTGCCTGTATCTGCATGAGGTAACTGATCTGCCTAATCTTCTGATAACTTACCTCTGCTGCGCACAGGAAACAATCTGCTGTGAACTTTTTAGAAGGGCTACGTACATTTTACTGGTGTGTATTTTCCCCTCTCATTGTTCCATTGTAACAACTATCTCCACTTTTTCTAGTTGCTTATTCTATGATACCCACATCGTATTGCTTACTTGAAAATGAGAGATTAAACTTCTGTCATTTTTACCACTTCTAGCAGTAGATAATCTAAGTAAACAAGCCCAACATCACTGATTTTGGTTAGGCAGAAGGCAGAGAAGAGATGTACCTTACAAACTAACTGAATCATTTAGATGGATAAGCTTTGATGAGCAAGAGTTCACTTCATCTGATGCTATCATATGATCTTGGTTATGTACAGCTACTTCAACAGTCACCTTAATCCTGTGTCATTACTGAAAGGAGAGGAGTTACTCTAATGGTTTTCTCCCTTATCTTTTTCCACTGGGCTCTGAACTAAATTCCAAAGTCTGTCTAGGAAACTTGCATGTAGAAAGAGCTAAATTTAGTGCTTGAGGCAAGGATTTTTAGGGTTACATTTTTTAGTGGACCAACTACATAGTTGGACCAAAGTTAGACAAGCTTTTGATTGCAAGCTATTCTTCCTCAGGCCTCCAATCACAGGAAGCCAGGCACAGCATAGTGAAAAACAACAGAGGGGAGAGGATGAGAGAAATTTTCAGTGGTAGCAGACCCTTCCCCCACCACCCCCCATTTGCTGTTTTTCACTATGTTGTGCCTGGCTCTCTGCGATCAGAGGCCTGAGAAAGAATGCCTTGCATTCAAAAGCTTGTCTAACTTTGGACAAACTACATAGTGGATCCAATAAAAGGTATCACCCTAAGAAACCCTTGCCTCTCAGATCATTTCTGGACCTTCACAGCTACTCTTACACTACTGCTCTTTCTTATAGCAAAATATGGATGGCACCTCTGGATACCTCGGTGTTATATACCAGTTTCTGTCGGTGTACATTCTACTGAAGCAGAGATCTCTTCCTCTAAGAGATTGCAGACAGAGTCTTATCTGCTGTGCACAATAAAAATTGTTGCCCCAGTCTCTGTTCATGTATCACTCTGTGAAGCAAGCAGACATCTGACTCTTACTACTTTGTTGTCAACAGTAAGTTATCTGTAATAATGGAGAAAAGCCCTATCACAGTTCATTAGCTGAGCAAATCGCTGTATCTATGACAAATTGGAAATATTTTCTTGTTTTATGCAAGTAAAGCCTTGACTGATTTAGAAATAAATTATTTCTGTGAAATTGATGCATTTACATACAAAGGACAGAAAGATTCTCTTTAATATTTTGTCCATTTTGCCCCTTGAATTTTCTTTGTATACTACATAAGAGGTCTGAGGAAAGTAGGAAAATATCCTCCTACAACTACTAAGTGTGCTTATCACTCTTCTTATTTTTCTCACAATAGTTCAACACAATATGTCCCAGAGATGTGGAGTGAAAATTTTCCATTTCTAAAAATTCATTGTTTCATAAAATTCATTAGTAAAAATGAATGGATGCCAATACAATATTAGGCACACTTGGCAGTTTCAAAGTCGTAATTAATGTTTTTCAGGTAATTATCCCTAGTAAGTGCGAGAGAGAGTACATATATGTTTTACTGATTTGTAAACAAAAGGGTAAATATGCTCGCATAATAATCCAAACCAAAAATCAAGTTATGAATTCACCTAATTGGCTGCGCAGGTCAAATCAAAACCAAAGCATGGCATATCATGCACAGTTCTTTGGGTGTGCTAAAATTAGTGTGTCAACAGTTTTCAGTGCCTTTGTTTTTCTTCTTAAATTTAAACAAACAATGTAAGGGAAATACATGCTATTGGGTATTGTCTTTACATTTTTACAAGTATTCCAATAAAAATAATTTCTTTCCACATAAAGCTTTGAACTTGTTTGAATATAACATTTAAACCACATTAAGTGTGCCGTATTTATTTTTTTTCCTAATCAAATATTTCAGTTCAAATACTTGTGGATATTGGGGCATAAAATTAACATGGGGTACTTTTTTAGTTTTGTTTACTAAATATAAGTCAAATAAACATGCTAAATCAGATCATGCTTTATTTAGGGCATTGGAAAATTTTCCAATTCAAAATTTTCCAGAAAACCCACATCTCTGATATGTCCCAACAGAACTTAACTCCGACACTGCTCCGGGGTCTGGGGTAAAATAAGGAGTTCAAACTATTCCTATTCTTGACCTGTAACCATCATACTAGCTGCACATTGCTAACAGCACAGAAGAGCAGCATCTCTTATGATTAAAAACCTCAAGGGAAAAATAAAGCACAAAACTGACTCTCTCAACAATCACCAGTGAATTTTTGCCAATGCTAAGAATAGATTTGAGTCTGTGTCCCACTTCATTCAGTGAAGCACATAATTCATCTTCTGTTTATATGTGATGCCAGCTTCTAAGATGCTTCCAATATTACAGACCTAGGGGAGGTCTTTAAAGATATATTGGAAATATCTCATTCAAACTATGAACAAATAGGAGCTCAGTTATGCAGTGTACCACATGTCCTGCTGTTCTCACCAAGGAATGGTCTCTATGACTAATAGACATTACACTAAAGACATGATCAACCGGTTAATTGAGTTGCCAGTAGTGACCTGGCCACACATTTAATCAATTCATAGTATGATAAAACAAGGAATAAGCCACAAAATTATAACACAAAATATGTCTAATACTTATGGCTGCTTCCCACCATGCCTTAAATTGAATGTATTGCCAGTGCCAAGCCCCTGAAGCATACAGGAACCTTTCAAGACTTGTGTGCTCCAGCTGATTGGAGTTCCCAGCTGCAGGCATGCATGGTGCACTCCCCAGGCTGGGAGCTCTGATCATCCGACTGAGGCTCACAACCACAGGAGCATATAGCATGTTCCTGCTGCTGGGAGCCAAGCTTGCTACTTGCTGGTGCAGAAGGAGCCCAGGATATGACAGCATAGGATCTGATGTGGAATCTCACAACCATGTCTCCTGCCATGCATCTGTGGCAAGGCAGGAAGCATGACTGTTTGCATCCCATATCAGATCCCACTGCACCTTTATTTTAATGTCTCTCTGGGGCCTATGACTACCAAATAAATTACTAAGAGCTAGTGATATTTCAATAAAAACTCATTCAGTCTAACACTGCAATTAATTGTAAATGTCACTGACAATGTCAGGGAGCCAAAGAAGTTTTCTGCTAGTGTAAGGACCCTGTTTATCAGCTTCAGAATCTCCCAAGCAGCCTTCTACATACATTCCACCTCTTTTGGCCTTAAACACTGCCTAATTGGTATAACCACCATCTCAAAAAACCAAAAACAAACAAACAAACAAAAAAAAGACTACTCCTGTAGGGCTACTACTTCAGGTCCTGAAAGCAGCACATTGCTGAACCTTACGCACATAACTGTCCCAGAAGTAGGAATAAAATGTGTTTGGAAATAGGAAAAGAAGATAAGAGCCTGTGCATAAGGCCATGATTTTGTCCAGGCAGACAGATGTTTGCGCAGCATATCCTATTATGCACATCTGCAGTAATGCCAACTCTTGCAAAATTATTGCAGGAGTGGCAATTTCTGAGTAAAATTAAGTCCGACTCATGATCTCACGATAGAACTCTCAAATCTTGGAATGCTTTCTTCTGGCCCCAACTGGGCCAGAACCAACCACAAAGTCCCTAGGAGCGCAGGAGGGAGCGTAGCCCAGGTGGGACCCAGCTATGGGAGTGGGGGGGTACAGGGAGCCCTGCCAGGTCAGCACTGAGCCCAGGGCTGCAGCGGGCTGGTGGGGATGCTCAGGGCGCATGTGTGAAGAGCTGGGGGAGGAGGGTGCACAGGGGAATCAAAATAAAACATCTCATGATTTACATACCAAATCACTTGATTTTTAAATTTCTCTCTTGATTTTTGACACAGTGGGGTTGGTAATACAGCACCTGTGACTTTCAAAGAGCACAAATTTGCAAGATGGGATTAGTGTGCTGTGCTCATGGGGTGCAAATGTGCAGTGTCAAGCCAATTACACTTGTGATGTTGATTGAATGCTGAAGTCTCACCAACCATTTTTACAAATATTGGGTCTTCAACATTTCAGTCTTTAGATTAGTTGATGAATCTTAAATATGTTCACAATAAACTTTGCATGCAAACAACATCTTGCAGTTAATACAATCAGCTTCAAGAACATGCATCTGAAGTATATTACTATGCTCACACTTTCAGATAAGGAGAGGTAACAGTCCATAAATTAAATGAGAAATATTTCCCAGTTTTAATCATATGGTTATATTACAGCAGATGCTTTCAAATAAGCTATTTAAAAAATAAGGAGGTCTTATAAGTAGAAATCTGAATTCCTAAAATTAACTTCGGTCTTAATTCTATGTATAAAGGCAAAATATTTTCCGAACAGTTTTAA
>NW_017728996.1:43517880-43524506 GCF_001723915.1 Gavialis gangeticus | reverse complement strand
GCCATAAGACTTGATAGGGCATTGTTACACCGAGGGCAAAAACTGCAATGCGTTTGGCTCCATAAACGGAGTTAGAATTTTTTTTTTTTTTTTTTTACTTCAAAGCCTTTTTTAAAACTAACAGTTCTTTTTGTAAAGCTGTGAAACACAAACTTTCATTCAGTTGAACTGCTCCCAGTGTTAATGTTACCTGGTTATTTTTCACCAAAGAAACATTTAACTAGTTTACATAAAAACTATCAACTGTTTACTGTGGTCCACTGTGGGATGCTTCTAAACATTCATACAGAAACAAGACAAATGTTAATTTAAAGAAATAGAAATCATTACACACAAATAGCATGTGGATAATGCAAATGCTGCTGAATAATGTTTGGGATCTTTAAAGAAAGCCAAAATGTTAAAATATTTCACTGCAAAGACTTTTATCTTAAGAGCAGCATCAAAGAGGTGTCACAGTATTACTTAGATTCACAGAACACTCCATCAAAGTCCTTGCAAACATGAAATGATTTTTTATTTTGTGCTAGTATCACAAATGAATACTTAGCCTTCCTTAACCCTTACAAGCAAAGTCCTTAATTACAAAGCATACCACCTCCAGCAAAACTACATTCGACTGTGTTCTTCCATGCTGAAAAAAAGAGCACGAATTAATTTAGCATTCTTTCTTGTTTTAGCCTAGTTCTTGAATTCTGCCTATAGTGAACTATCCTGTGTGCTATAAAAGGGAGGACTGAGCATAAACAATCCCGAGCAAGTGGTTCCATGACTCTCAGACCCATACATTGCCCTTCTGACTTCAATAGGACACCTGTAGGGATATGATTTCAGGTTTGGAGCCTTCAGGTTTGAATCTTTTCAAATGCCCAGTTAATAAAGGAATAAGTTATCCAGTCATACCTCTTTCATGTGGTGTTATATGCAACACACACAGATTTAAGCTGTCACACATGACAGCTCTCTGGTCTGACATAAATCAAATTATCTACCTGCATGCTTTCCTCCCACTTTTAGGTGTTGTCCTCTCAGTGGTGTTAGCCAGCATTTTTGGAGTTATCATCATTCTTGCAGCAGCCTTTTGGCTGATTAGGCAGAAAAGGTAAGATGTTTTGCTGCCACACTATGGAATGCTGACCAATTATTTCTATGTATTCACAAGTACTGGCACTACTGACTAAAGCAAAGTATGCTGCTACTGAGAAGATGACCCCACCTCACCTATGTAGACCATTTCATAAAGAAGTAAGGCTGGAAGGGACTTCAAGAGATCATGCAGTCCAACCCAGGATTGAAGCCATGATCTTGGTGTTATTAGCACCACACCTTAACTAACTGAGCTGAACTGGTTATAAGATGCAGCATTTTAAACAGTCAGTGCTACATTGCCCCCCCTTCCCTTGCCCCCCCCAATTTACTTTCATTAACATAATCTCTTTTTTATAGTTGCAGAAAGGACAAAGAAGAAAACAAAGGTGTTATCTACAAGCCAGCAGCTGACAATGAGTACGACGATCCCTCCAAAGTATGAGTTATACCCTATCACAGAAACCGCTTTTCATTCATGGGACTGGCAGAAATTTGCCCTGGACAATGCTTCTCTAGCCTATGATAAGGCTTGGAAACACTTACAGAAACAGAAGGGACCACACAAGATCATGAAGTCCAACCTGGGATTGAACCTGTGATCACGGTGTTATTAGCATCACACTCCAACCAATTGAGCTAAACTGGTTATAAGACACAGCCTTTTAAACAGTCATTCCACTCCTGCCTCCCTGCAAATTTACTTTTGCTAACATTGCCTTTTTATACTTGCAGAAATGACAGAGAAGACAACAAAGATGTCATCTACAAGCCAACAGCTGACAATGAGGACGATGATCCCTCCAAAGTATGAGTTATATCTTATCATAGAAATCACTTTTCATTCGTGGGACTTGACAGAAATTTGCCCTGGACAATACTTCTCTAACCTATTATAAGGCTTTGAAACAGTTTCAGAAACAGAAGCCTAAATACTCTGGTAGCTCTTACCTTCCGACACCTGGGGAGATGTGATCAGTGAGTATTCCTGAGGCCATGTCTCTCACTACTCTCTACTCACTAATAATTTATTCCATATTTAATCATAAACTCAAGCTTTATAGGTTGTTCATACCACAGATTTCCCATCCAAAAATTCAAGACTAAAGAAAACAAGTCATTATCGGTACTACAAGATTATGTCTGTATCTATTTCTTCCCTAAGATTTGGTCTTTTCAATAATTTTTTAACCATGTTCTTCAGATGATACTGTTATTTAAATTGCAGTGAACAGCTGATCATAGTATCATACCACCATTAGTGGAGCTACAGCATGGGCTCATGTAGACACAACCAGGCCCCCTTGGCCTGCTAGTGAGGTCTGAGCATAGGATCTTCAGCGCTAGCATAGTTTAGCTCACTGCTGGAGCTAAAAGCCTTTAATCTCATGGTTATAGAAGACTCACTGAACCTGTTATGGAGGCAAGTTACTAGAGAGATAAAATGGTACTTTCCTTCCCTCTTTCCCCCACATGAACTGCACCAGCAAGCAACAGATCCTCAGGCCCTTCCTCACAACTTATTGTCCTCATTTTATTTGCATGAATGATACATAGATATAGCAATTATTACTTTAAAGACATTTGCTTTCCAATTTAATCATGATTAAGTCATTGTATACTTATAATTATTATAACTGAAATTGAGCAACAAATTATTTTAACACATTAGTTGCCTGAATTTAGCAACTTATTTATTAGAAGGGGACATGTATTTTGTTAGAATTACCTTCTTGACCTTATAACATAGTGTGTGATGGGAGATTATGATTCACCTCAGAAGGAAGAGTGTTGAGCCAATCACACCAAACATGGAGAATTCCTCTTGAAACCAACACTTTTGTGTGTGCCATTTGAATAACTATGTTGGCAACTGAAAATGAGTACCCAAGCAGGAAACCGAGTAGAGATGGATCTAAAATAATTTAAGGTCTAAATGGCACTGAACATTGGGGAAGGCCAGATTTGAACTTTGCAGTTTGAATCTGCTTACATTTTGGGGAATTTAAATAGTCTTTTCTCGGTGACTCTGCACATGCTACTATTGTCATATACTACTGAACTTGCCACTTAACCACAATTACTAATATGCTAATAAAACATGAACTTTCAAATTCAGCACACTGATATGATTATACAATGTATAGGCTGAATGTTACCTTCATCTTCCCTTCCCCCTACTTATTACATATTCATTATGCCTTAAAAATCTAGATCATGGGCTGCTTGTAGGCTAGATGATAGGGTCAGGGATTTTGTCTGATATTTTGGTAGCATCCAGCAAATCCTAAAGGAACTTCACAGGCAATACTGGAATATAAATTTCAGTAAGAAGCAGAGTGTGTATTGATTTGGACTCAGAGTTACAAGGAATTGTAAGAAAGGCAGAAAATTACAGAAGTAATAAAGTAAAGCTCTACAGCTTTTTACGCAGTTTAAATTGTGAAACCCAAATGTCGCACTGTCTTCCTAGAATTCTTCAGGGGTCATTAGGATTTACTCTGTTAATTTCAAAGACAGAAGTGTGCTTTTTGGTCTACTTGTCACTATTTTAAAACTCCCTTACAGAATAACTATTTTCTGATTAAAATATTATTTTAAATAGCTCTTTGTGCTCACAATAGGCAAAAATCACAATCTTATATGGAAGATAATATATGACCATAATGAAAAAATAGATATGTGCTCTATAGTTTGAACTTTAGTTCAACACAACAGAATTTTTATTAAAATGTTTGACATTGCTAATACTGTAGTGATAATACTGTTTCTATTGTATAACTGAATATAGCCTCTAAGCTAAATTCAGTACTTCCTTTCAATAAATAGGAGGATACATTGCATCTATAACAGTGGTGCTCAACCCACGGTCTGGCAAACAAACCTGGCTTGCAGAGCTGTATCATCTGGGCCATGGGAACGCCCAGTAACATAACTGGGATGGGGGGAGACAGTGACCAGGCAGCAAACCCAGGCGCCACCTTTTCTGGAGGATGGAGGGGGTATGAGAGAGGGGGGCACAAAAATATACATCAGCACAGCAGAAGCTAACCACACAGCAGCCAGGCCAGTGCTGCCCTGTGCATTGCAGCTGTCCAAGGTGTGGAACTGCCCTGCTATCTCTCTGGGGAGCCCAGTGGGCCAGATGACATGGCCCTGTGTGCTGCATTAGGCCCATACACAGGGTTGGTCCAGGGCTCAATTTGGTGTATAGCCTTGGTCTACAGGCACAATCCAGCCATGGACTGGCTCCATGCGCCTGATCCAGCCATGGATCAGCCCTATGAGCTGGCCCATGGATTGGCCCCGCAGCTGTCATCCAGCTCGCAATTATATAGCTTGAAATATATTTATTCAGATGCCTAACTTTAACATTTTTATTTTCTAAAATAGAGAAAAAACATGTTTCTTAGTTAAAAGTTTTTTATACTGTTGATTTGTAGGGACCTACTCAATTCATGATTTTCTAGAAAGTGTGAAAGCGGGCATTGGCCATGAAATGGTGGAAGCTCCATCCTTGGAGGTTTTCATAACCCGGCTAGACAAAGCTTTGGCTGGGATAATCTAGTTGAGGATGGTCCTGCTTTGACCATCCTCCAAAAGGTTAAACTAGATCACCTCCTGAGGTCCCTTCCAAACCTAACTTTCTATGATTCTAAATTCACAAAAAAAAAACAACCAACCCAACTCCCCCCCTCCCCCCCAAAAAAATTAATAAAAATAAAATGCTGGCTCCCCAGTGGGAGCCAGCAGTCCTCGTGGCTACTGGGGCTTTGCAGCCCAAAGGGGAATGGGAAGGGGAGGGAACTGCCAATACAGAGAACAGCCAACATGGCAGCCACCTCCCCCCCCTCCCACTGACTGGCAGAGAGGGCTGCCTGTTGTGCAGCCGCACCCCTCTCCACCAATCAGCAGTGAGGGGTGGGGCCTCATGACTAACAGCTCTTTCCACCCAGAGGCAAGGGGTGGTGCCAAATGACAGACAGCCAATTGGTGGTGAGGGGCACAGCCACTGGGGTTCCTCAGCCAATCAGAGCCATAGGTGGGGCAAGGCGTGGTCCTGCTGCAATAAGCCTGTGAAAGTAGCTCCATAGTTCACTGGCAAAGTCAGCCCTTGCCTTGATTTTGGTAGGTCTCTGTTGATTTGTGTTAATTTGCACTTGGAAAGGAACAGAAAACAATCCTTTAAATATATTTTTAAAACAGTTAATTATTTAAATAAAGTTACCTTAAGTGTCCTGGATATATACACATATATAAATACACACACACATTTTGCATTCAAAATGAACTAATCTTTTAAACTGAGGAATTCCTAATGATAGCTTGTGGTCATAATGGGTCAGATTTGTTCCCATAAGTAGGTGCCAAAATACATTTGCAATCTAGAAATCCAACTCAGTAACTGAATACTTTGACAATCTGACCTGTGTCCTACATGTTTTGAGAACAGTAAATCCCACCCTTTCCTAGCTGGTTCTTATTTTGATAGACTACAAAAGAAAAACAAGCTGTCCTGCTTTTTCCATTTCCTACTTTCTCAACCCTAAAATAATCCAACTGAAAACACCCTCCCTGAACCTACTCATTAAACTGTAATCAAAAGTGATTTATGCAAAAACATTTATTCACAACAGAACCTCAAAGTACTTGTATTTGGAACAGCATCTACTCCATTGTAAAGACTGAAAATCATATTGATGAAAACATTGGAACCTATTTATTACGTATGAATTGACTTCAGAAGTTGAAACTGCCTTTTCAGAGTTGTACATAACAAAAAAGCAGCACTATTTCACTAATTAAAATGTGAGGGCGCATGACGTCATGAGGGCTGCATTTTTTTAAATTATTCAATTAACTTTGATGGGTTATAATTATGGCTTAACATAGATCATCTTAATTTGAAATGTAATACTTTTTTTAAGAAAAGCAATATTTTTAATTTAAATTAAATCCAATTTCAATGAAAAATGTGAATTATAAGATCTAATTTTTCTACTCTAATACGAGCTGCTGAAAATCCTTGTTTCCAGAAAAGTCAGCACTAATTACCCTTGTAGTTGGGTAAGTCTTAGATATACCAGGATAAAACAGACCTTGGAGATTAGCTTGCTCTCGTCCCATATTAGGAGCTAAAGTAAATTTATGAGGCAGTGCTATCTAAAGTTTTTCCTGCCCTTCCTGGTAAGGTATGTGTACTAAGATAAAATATTTCAGTCTCTAAGGTTCATACTCGCTCCTCTAAATTTGCATAAAGTATAAAAATGCAACAACTGTAAAAATAGCTGGCTTGCTAAAGCTTATTTGAATTTCTGCAGCTATAGTTTTAGCCTTAACTAAATGTGGAAATGTCTGTGATAAACATTCATCATTCAAACACTCAACATCAATGACCAATTCATTTTAAGCCAGACAATTTCTCTGGAGGGAAAATATTTACAGGCTACTGATCAATCAGAAAACAAAAAAGAAAAGTTACTTTGAATCACCCCCATTAGGTTGTTTTAAAAAAAATAATAATTACATGTTTTTCTCAG
>NW_017728996.1:43487545-43512880 GCF_001723915.1 Gavialis gangeticus | reverse complement strand
TTCCACTGTTATGATTCACCAAGAATCTCCTTGTTAGTTACAGGACCAGTATTTAACGTGGAAAAAAAAAAGGCAAGATGTTTTAATGCTGTTATGTGCATTTCCTTAATGAAAAGATTAAAAAAAAGACAACCTGAGTGCGATGCTAAATATTCAGAAAAGATTTGATACATTTTATATTACTGCAACATCAATGCTATCATTTTTCTCAGTAATTATGTAAACGCATTTAGGATTTTAAATGCTAGTATAAGTAAATATGTCCTTACTCATTTTAGTGTTTCTATTTACAAACCAACTAGTCATTAAAGCCAAAAGGTTCATTTCAAATAAACTGACAGCATAATGCAATTCAGGAAATGGGGAAAACACAGGCTGTTGGTGGAAGAGCATAGAAGTACCAACAGAAAAATTAATAATAAAAAATATTTTAGGGCAATACAAAAATCAAGTCACTTAAACTACAGCAGCTAACAACAATCTTATAATCAATTTCCAAACAGACTTGATTCCAAGAAAAATGTTTTAAAAACTATTTACTACAGTACTATTAATTCATTGATTTTCAAACATTAACTTCCTTGACCACACTGAGACACAGACAACCATCTATATGATTTCAAGTACAAATACAAAGCCAAAATTTCCATTCAAGGTTATCTACCAATTGACCATGGATGCATTACGGAGTGTTGGTAATAATGTATGTAGCTGATATTTAAACACAAAACCCAGTTCAAACTCAGCATCTCTTTTCATTCCCTCAGATATGGAGTTATTTATGTAAATAAATAGTAAATGGCAGTGCTGGTTGCTTACAAGTTTGGCCTTCCAAAGTCTGATGGAAAAAAAACAACAGCTCACTCCCTGCTTTACTGTTTTTTCTCCTCCAGTAGTCCCTCTCTTCCACCTCAGAACTATCTTCCAAACTTTATACTGTACTGAACCATCCCACAGTACTCTTTGTAAAACTTCAGAGTCATTGCTAACATCCTACATGGACTTAGTACATCAGGCTATGTGGCAGAATAAGTTCTCTAACTGAAAGAGTAACTGGGTAATGGATTCCCCATCAGGGTGAACCCAGTGGCACTGAGACATGACTGTGGCTTGAAAACTGAGATGCGAGGGTTACTGAGCCAGACCCTGGGAGGCTGCTACCGATCATTTTGTATTGCTTAGCTAACAACCCAACATGACATCAACCACTTAGTAAAATGGCTAATAGGCTAGCGTTTATCCACAACCAACCACCTGGTATTTAAAATACTCGCTAGTGGCCCAAACATCAATGAAGTCATCCATGCCTCACAGCATTAGCACTTCTGTATAGTTATGCGAGAGAGTCTGGAAAACATCTGCTCTTGATGGAACCAGCAATTCAATTAAAAACCTTTACCAAGAGAATTTAGTTAACAAGGTTCTGCAGAAGGAGTTGAGACCTGGATTCTATTCCTGGCTCAACCACTCATCTGTTATGTAACACTGGGAAGATGAGTTAACCTCTGTCTCAGTTTCCCCCTTACACTGCCCATCCTCAGTAAAACACTGGGTGCCTGTAGACATGCAGGGAGGCTCTTCTGACACACTTTAATTACAGTGCGTTGGACCAGACTCAATTAATCGAGTCTGCTGGAGCATGCTAATTACCACATTCCAGCAGCCTCCGTATCTTGTGTATTAGCATCTCTACACTTCAAAGTGGTGGTGGGAGTCCTTTAACTTAAGCTCATTTGAGACTCCCCCTCCCCCTCTCCCTCCCTGACTAGGACCCAGGGGACACTGATACACAAGACACCAAGGATGCTTTCATTAGAGTAGCTCCCCCGCCCCTGGAACACATGTAAAGATGCCCTTTGAACTCTTCAAATTAAAAATGTTATAAAGGAGCTATGAAATGTTAATGTTTGTCAACTCACAGCAAAGAGAGAGAAAAGAATAATAGGGTGCTGACAGATGTGGAAAAAAACTAAAAACTATGTGTTTTACCTGAAGCAGCAGCACATTAGTTTGACACAGCTCCTCAGTGTTTGTATAGATCAGGTGCTTCAGTGGGGCTTTTTGGTGCTTGTATATGTAGCCAATTCAATCAGCTATTAGATAAAGGGGCCAAAAAAGCCCTACTAAAATGCACGATCTGTACAGACGTTGGATGAGCTGGGTCCAACTAATGTGATGTCTCTTCTGGCTTTAAAGTGCCTCCTCCCCACCCATCTGCAAGCAGCCATCATTTTCTTCAGTAATTTCTCAAAATATAATTAATTTAAAAGTCAAATTAAGAAAGCAGAAGTTTCATTACAGTTCATTAATGAAAATTAATATAATTAATACCACTATCAAATTATAAGAAATACTTATAAAAGTCCTAACCTCTGCACTGCAAAGGTGTAAATATATTTTTACAACATTTCTACATTCTAGCTTGCCTGGACTTTCCTATAGACAGTGTTCTTTGAAGATTCTTTAGATATCTTTTACTATACATGCCTTTCAATACTCCAGAACCAGAAATGAAGAGAGTATTAAGATGTCTGTACAGAGGCACAGAACAAGCATACATGTGGAACAATGCAACATTAAATTAATGTCAAATTTCTCTAGCCTTAATCTACATCAAGACTGGATACAATCATCTTGGAAACATGACTTGTCTACTGAACTCATTAAATTTAGGTCTAATGCAAGTACAATATTTCTTCAAATAAAGATGCATTTCGCAAAATTGACCATGTCATTTCATCCACTCCCTTCAATATTGATCCCATTACCATGAATTTCTTATGCACCTTGTTTCAGAGTTTAAGTGTGCCATACACCATATTTTCTCACATGTGACAAGCCCCCAAACACTCATCTTGTGTTTGGCAGGCAGGACATAGGGAAAAAATTGGGTTTTGCAGAGTCATAGCTGTCTGGGTGAGGCAGCAGGAACTTCCTTGTGTGACAGGACAGCAACAATACTAGGCCGCAGGCCTGTGTAAGAGCAGACGACTTTCTTTTCTACTGTAAATAATCTTTATATAAATTCCCGTAAATAACCGTGTGTTATTTCCACACCACAAGCCTCATCAAAATGCAACAGATTGCATGCAGCAGCTCACATGTCCTGGGTCAGCTCAGTGGCTGCTTCTTGCTACAACCTACAGTTCTCAGACAATAACTGCTGCAAACTCTTTAATGGTTCTGAGAAGGTCATCAGTGGCCTCCATCACTTCTGCCTGCTGACAACCACTTAAGCACAGCATTGGCATGCTTCTATTCTGGCAACAACAAATCAGCCTCCCTACTTAAGATATGCACCCCAATTTTGGAAAGGTGATTTTAAGGAAAATAGCATGTGTGGTATAAATACGGTAATAAAAAGTCTTGCATTCTCTAGAAGGAAAAAAAAATCAATTTTTTGTGTGCATCATCCCTATGTAAATTACTGTCCCACTTCTTTTCAAGCTAGAAATAAGTGTCACCAAATGAAGTGGAGCAGCTGTGCTGGGATGCATCCTGCCACATTGCCCATCTCTTGATCCTGCAAGGCAGCAGGCAGGCAGGGTGTTCCCCACCTACAGAGACACACCCCCAGGGGACATCTCTGTAAGCAGGGAAAACTGGCTTTGGTGAAGTCCCAGGGCAGAGGCCACCAATCAAGTGATTGGCGGCCCCACCCCCAGGATACCACCCTAATATTGAACTGGTATGCCCCTCAAAATAGGGGGAAGCTGGGCTGGTGCTCCCAGGGCTTGAGAATCCTGATCCGTGGTGGGAATTCCTGGTGCACACAGGATTGGGACCCTGAAGCCCTAAAAGCACCTGCCCAGGAGGGATAAAAAGTGCGGGCAGCTTGGGACTGCCCAAGCTCTTGCACCTTAATGGAAACAGATGTCTGCCACTAAACAAAGGCACCAATTGATACCAGGTTACTATACCAGGCTCTCCAAAAATGTGCTGGGCAGTCACTCTCAATCAGGGTCAGGACCAGGTCATGCTGGCACCAGTGATGGATGGGGGGTTGGCCAGTTTTTGATGCCTGATGGGGTGGACTCAGTCCTTGCTTGTGGGAGGGGTCAGGTTCCAAGGCTGCCTCTCCAAAATGAGTACTTCCAGGGGCAAGGGGAGAGACTTCCAGTGGCTAAGGTCAGGGGCTAGGGGATGGGACTTCTGGTCCCAAGAGGGCAACCAGGGGTTGGGGCAACTGAAGGGACAGGGCTACCCACGCAGCCCTTGACAGCTCGTCAAAACTCATAAAGCGGCCCTCCACACAAAATAATTGCCTGCCCCGACCTATGGGGTCCAAGGGCCAGCGAAAAGCATGTGAATGAGTCACGTTTTCCCCACTCCTTTTGTTTGGGTTCCTTATTAACACTCTAATATAACATAAAAGAATCAAGCTATCCTCAGTAAGGATAAAACTCAATTAAAGTGGACCTGCCACCTAAAGGGATGTTCCTCCAGATCTCTGGGTAGGAAGGACATCAAACAAATACATATAAAAATTGCATTTTTCATGGGGAAAAAAAAAACAATATAAATCTTATCTTCCAGAAAGATAATTGCTGTCAACTAACAGTATCTATTAAAAGTAAGAGGTGCTTTCAGGGAATCATGCAAAATATTTAAAAATATACATTATTCTTCCCTGAACAAAGTATTCCTCAGAAAGGAATTCAGAAACTTCTTTCTTAAAACAAAATAAACAATGTATTTAAATAATGTATATTCACAAATGTATGAATTGAAGTTGAAGTTGGCACCATCTAGTGACTGAAAAATGAAAAATTAAGTGATGACACTTAGTTAAGATCAGTTAATTTACTTCATTGTAACAGGTCTCATACAAAAAGAAACAAAAGAAAATTTAGAATAAAGACTGACATTTCAGACCTCCTCTTATGCAACTAGCAAGTTGGAATTTAATTGTTGTACAATTACTTTTCCATTATAATATTATTTATACATTAGAGTTCCATAAAGTTCTTTGTACTATTATACTGTGTAACGTCCTAATCAAAACAGCTAAATTAATGTTTCCAGAGAAAAATATTTTAGTATATTTTTAGTAGTAATTAAGGAGCTAACCATAGGTTAATAGTAACATGGTATACAACAGTTAGTTCATTAGTTACATAGCTGTCATATTTCATTTAACCAATATGCAGAATTTTGGAGGCTCCTAACTCAATACTAATATAATCAGCTAAAAACTGATACCTCCTTCTATACAGTGAATAGAAACAAAGTTGTGATGCTAGTAAATTTAGCATTACTTTGTACATTAATGGATTCAAAGTTCTATTATGCATCCTGAGATCTTCTAAAAGGCACTGCTGTATGATGTTCAGTATCATTTCTTCTCTTGAGAGCATGTCATGCCATGTGAAAATCTTTCAGTAGATGAGCTTGTTAAAGAATGACTTCTTAAGCTTCACATTTTTTCATTAATATTTTACCATCTAATTCTTAGTTTCCTATGTGTATTCAACAAAAATACAAAGAACATTTCTTGCTCTGTGATGTTTCAGAAAAATAGTCAAGCTCCAAACAACTGAAAAGTTAGTGTTAATGTTGAGTGATGCCATAAAAAAAGTAACAAACAGAGCAAATTAATATTTATAACACCTTACAATGCTCTCATATCCTCCAGCACCAGAAATACTTATAAATAAATGGACAGATGTTAAAGGAATTAAGGGGAGAATATTTCAATATTCCTGCAGTTCTGTTTGGCTTCTTATCTAGTCACACATCTGATGACAACTAACTATTCTGCAAAAGGGACAGATACAAGTCCCTACTTAGCAGCTATTTTCCTAGGTAAGACCAGCTGCTGTCTTTCATGGTGGAAAGGTTGAAAGCAGTTAAGGAAAGTAACAGATGTGTGGCCGTGATGCTGCAACACAAAACAATCTTTAACACTAACAAAAATAAGGCTTTTGCCAATCCCATGGAAAAAAAACCCCAGAGAAAACACAGTAGAGTCAATGGAGGCAGGTGTGGGCCTTAACCCCTTCGTATGGTAAAAGGGACAAGAAATAGATGGTTTTAAGTTCTGGTCAATGCCATATCCGAGTACCCAGATCTTCCTACCAACTTTTAATATATCCAGTTAATTGAAGCCAAGAATCTACTTCTCTCTATCACTCATGACTACACTGATACAGGAAATGGTTATTTTTCCTCTATTAGAGCTAAAAACACAACAGTGAGAATATGTTTAAGGAATCTGACCTCAAATATGGCCCCTTCATTTCTTATTTGAATCTGAGATGAAATATCTCCGTTAGAAGATGACTTGTTGCTCAGGTCAGTAAAAGCAAGAATTTCCTTACCAAGCTCTCTGAAAACACCAGCAAGCAAGGCTCACTGACAATACTTATAAAAACAAACACACTTTTCAGAAATCTATCTTGTTCTTGGCCTACTGTTCTGCAATCATTAAAGGTTGGAATTTTCACATAAGCAGAGGAATTATTTATTTAAGATCCTAGTTAGCATATCTGCACGTGAAGCCAGATATCTACAGAATTGAATTTAAAAATCATGTAGTTTACTTAGTTTTGCCTCATATTCAGAATGGAAGGCATATCCAATGACAAGGAAGTGATAAAATGAGACACAAAAAAAGTGAAAAATCCTGAAGGAAGAGACCAGTGAATACTATACAACAGGAGTGCTCAACCCCCAGCTAGTAAAGCTGCATCATCTGAACTGCAGGACTCTTCACAGGTATGAATATTTGACATTGGAGGGAATAGTGGCAGCATGAATTGCTGCTCCCCCTCTGCCAAACTGTTGTACCCATGGGGAGCCTGGTGAACTGGACAGCCTGACTTGGCATGCCATACTGGGTGCACAAATCTGGGGTGGGATAAGGCCCGATTTGGGTGCACGTAACCAAGAGGGCACAGGGCCAGATCGGAACAGTATGAGGCCAGATCCAGGTGCCTGCAGGCAGGGCCGCCCCCGGGGGGGGGCGTGAATCAGGGCGACCACCCCGGGCCCCGCACTTTGGGGGCCCCCACAAAACCAGGTGGAGTGGCGCAGCGACTCCACGCTGCCGCCAGGTTTATGTCCGGTCATTTGGCGCTCCCTCCCCTGCTGCTGAATATGCCACTGGCTTCCTCACGTCTGGCATATGGGGCCCCCCACAGGCTGATATGCCCCGGGCCCCGCATCCTGCTTGGGTCGTGTCTGCCTGCAGGATCCAGCTGCTATGAGACTGGATCAAGGTACACAGGGCCCAAGCCCACTGGGCACCCTTAGTTTTTCATAAACTGAAAACACATCAAATAAACTTAGCTGTCTATTGATGTTTAACACCATACAAAACAAAAATGAGCAGCACAAAAAAAGTTAGCCCCCCAAAATTAGTCTTTCTAGTTATAACAATTTAGAGACTGTTTTGTTCAGCTTGACTTCTAAGGTACATATTAAATGGGTTGGATTAAATTTCAGCTTACCATAGGACAGCTGTCTGATTGAGATGGGTACGGTTTCTTCCTGGTTTATGCCCATTAAGCCCTTCTCGGCTTTTCTGAAATAAACATTACATTTAAAAAGATATTTTAATGCCTTTGAAATCTACTTTCTTATTTTGACTACTTCAAACTGGTTAGATCTTATTCTTGAACTTGTATGTGGAACAAAAAAACAACTTAAAAGAGACATAAGCTATGCCAGGACAGCTATGGACAGAAAATTATGGAGACTACAATCAAAATAATAAACATAAAATAACCTACTGAAGATATTTAACAACAATTGGAAAGTTAATCTGACAGATTGGGAGACAAAAGTTTTGTAGGACTATGAACTAACAATAATTAGCACTTACTTTTAAATTACTATTACATTTTCAATGCCCTGCACAAACACTAACTAAATCCAAACTGCATTGTATATAATATTAATTTGGAAATGGATTAAATGTCTAATTAGAATTTAGCTCAAGGTAAACACAGAAATAAAACAATGGATGTATTTTATACAGGGGGCAGCAACCTATGCCCCAAAGACCTATCTAATTTGGCTCATGAACATGAGGCTTTAACTGGAAAAAGTGGTGGCAGTAGCTGCAAAAGTGGGGGAAAAACAGCAACAGTGGTCAGGTCCTAATTGTGGCTTGCCTCTGGCCCAAGTGGAGTCATTCAGACCCACAACCTGAAAAGGCTGCTGACCACCGTTATAAAGGCATCCAACTCATTTTCATAAGTAGTTCACACTTAGGAGCCTGGGACTCTAGCTTCTACATTAATTAGGTGCTTCTGAAAATATTACCCTAAGTCAGAAAAGAAAAGCTTGCCTTGGAATCCTTCAAGATGTAATTAAACTTACAGTGTTCTCTTTAAAAACATAGCCCATGTGCCCTGTACCCGCATACACACATTCTCTCCTCCTTTAAAAAACCCACAATAAAGGTAGAAAATTAAACACGCAGAATTTACGAAACATTAAGGTTTACTAGATTAGCTGGCCCCAGATATATACCTATTCCAAGTGTTAAAACCTCACATTAAAGATATGTCCTTTGGGGGAAATACTATTCTGCTAATTTTGGAAAGTTTTGCTAGAATGTCTCTTGGGCTTACACTGCTATTTTAATGCAATAATAAAGATTTTTTTCTGGTTTACCCTCATCCGTTAGATACTGAAGGAAAACTGATTCCATACGTGCTTCATTATCTTGCACTGCAAAGCCACTTATAAAAGACTCTATTTAATTTCATTACAGAAACTAACAGTACAGCTTATTTTTGTCACAATAAATGATACCACTGATGTCACCGATTGTATGAAAATCACAAGCAGCTACATGCTGAAACTGAGCATGCAATGCCAAGTGAGACCAGCTGTTGCTCCTGCAGCCAGTCAGAATCACTCATCTAATATTTATGTAGCAGTCACAGGGCATAATTTAACATCATATAAAAAACTACCTGCTGCTATCCACTTCTCACAAGTTTTCCAACAGGATTCATTTGGTAGTCTTGGATGGCGATGGGATTTGTAGCAATAATCCTAATTTAAATTTTTTCTTAAAATGCTGTACTTTCCAGATTGCATTTTCATTAGAAATAATTAAAAAAAAAATCAAAGATTTAATTTGAGCTTTTAACCACTTTGTTACCCTAAGTGAGCAGTGTGGAATCAGACATTCTGTAAGGCTGGCAAGCAGAGACGGTCAGGCTCCGGAGAATGTCACAATACCAGAGTGAAATAAATTAGCTCTAATAATTAACCAAGATTTTTAATACAGACCTACAGAAAACACAATCTACATTATTTAGACTTTTTATGCCCAGAATATGTTTATTATCTGAGAGATGAAGTTCACTGAATAATCCTTTTTGTGCCCCATTTTTAAATCTATTTCCCATCTGAACACATTTTAAACCACAACTCTTTTACAGTCCCATTGGAAAGTCTCCTGGGACATCAAGACTGAAAACTTTCTAGTCATTATTAAGTCTCAAACCCCAAAGAAGCTGGTGAGGTGGCAGCACGTCTCCAGCGGGGGCCAGGGAGTGACCCTCGGGCAGAGCCGCCACCCCTGGCGCTGCCCGCTCCCGTGCCCTTCCCCGGGCTTCTGGTCAGCCTGCTCCCTGCCCGGCCCTGACTCCGCGGTCTCTCGCTCATCCCGCGTCCTGTCCTGCCCTGCCGCTCTGCTCCCTGCCCTAGGCTGCCTGCCCGGCCCCCTGCTCTGCTTTCTGCTCCCTGCCCCAGGCCACACCCAATCAGAGGCGAGGCCTGTCCATGCACCGCCTCCGAGCGGCGCCCCCAGCCCGGGGCAGGCGCCGAAGGGCACAGCCCGGTCCACGAAGTCGGCCCCGCCCCGCCCGGGGGGAGGCCGCGCCGCGGGACTGGGCTGGGAGCAGCACCTGAGGGGCAGGCCCCAGCAGCCGCTGGGGGGGGGGCGGCGCAGGAGGAGCTGACGGCGGGGTTGGGCGGTGTCACCGCAGGGAGAAGGCGCCGGGAGTTCCACAACAAGCGGGGGCGGGAACCAGGTCGCGAGACAAGCGCCACAGCCACCTCGGCTGCCAGTCCCTGGCAGACAGGGTGATACGGTAGCAGCGGGCGGGAAAGGGAGGCTGTTTTCCCCAGCTGCGGCCTTTGCTACTTCCGCCCGCGCGCCGGGGAAAGGGGCAGCGTGGCTAGCTGGTGTCCATTCGCGTGGGCTCGGTCGTCTCGGTTTGCCGACCTGCGCCTGTGGTGTTTGCCCTGGGAAGGAGGTCCTAGCAGCCTCAGGCAGTGGTGCTGAACTTAGTGGTGTGCTGCTCCCTCCTTGCTGCCTATGCCAAGGCCTCAGGGGCCCAGACTCCAGGACCGAGCCGTGTACCATCTCCAGCTCACCCCTAGTGGCTTATATCAAGCCCGGGTCATCTTCAAATACAGATGGAGCATGCTGTCCTGTTCTCACACCTCTGGAAATTGGGCAGCAGGAGAACAGCCACTCCTCCCCCACCAACAACTCTTCAGACCCCTGTGGACCCTGGGACTCAGATAGATACCTCCATGATCAAGTCTGGGGGGTGGGGGCAGAGCAGCCCTGGTATAAGGGATTTCTGTAACAATGAGGGGATGGAGAAAGAAGACGATTCAGCTAGTCCTTAAATTTGAAGGTGGCCCAGCACTAAACTTCCATGAATTTGTTATTTGACCCCAGCTGTCTTTCCTGCCTAGAGGAGGAGGGCTGGACCTGATGCTCTCACAAGGCCCCTTCCAGCCCTAAACTTCTGTGAATCTTTTTCAGCAAGAAACGTTAAGTTAACTTATCCTCTGGAGATTAGATAAATGAAAGAGACAGAAAAACTTGAAATGGCACTTTGCTGTATGTTTACTTAGGCTAAAGGACGACTTCTTGCTGGGGACCAAGCCTAGGACTTTTATAAAAAAGAAAGAAGCAACTCCAGGTATCAAAGCAAGGCAGCGCTCATGCAACTTCCTACAATAGCCCTTCACACTTACACTTTCAAGTATTATAAACAAATTCCTAAATAAGTGGGGGAAGCAGCAGAAAGCAAGCAAGCAAAACAAAACTAAAAAAAACCCTAAATGACACATCTGCCTCATTTTTGTTGTTGGTGCAGAACAGAAGCCGTAAAGCATATGGTAGTGCTGTTTTAGACAAGTAGCTGCAGGTTAAGTTCTGAGACCGGTGTCTGACACCTCTTTCCAGTTCATAGACAGCTCCTGAAAAATTCTAGCTGTCCTTTAAAATGTGTGCTAACAGCTGCAGAAAGATACCTGCTGTGTATTGCCCAGAAAAAAAAAATCCAAGTTCTGGGAATGGATTTGTAAACAGTTTTGAAAACAGTGAAACATGCTAAAAATATTCCTGTCACCTTGGGGGGTTCCTAAATTAATACACACAAACTGGCAGTTCTGAAAAAGAAAGCAATATTTTTCTCTAAATAGAGAGATGGGCATGTTACCCATAGACTCTAGCAAAGACAAGTGAAGTAGTCTAAAAAGACTTGACCCTTAAACAAATTGCAGTGAATACATTACTTCTCAAAGTTGCCAGTTAGAAAATGTCATGCTCCAGAGCTGTCTGTCTCAAGATGAGAAATAGAAGCACCAATGCAAGCTCCTCCAAGGCACCTAAACCACGTTAAAGGAGTTGGCATTCAGGCTTTGTCTAGCATGGCAAAAAGTTCCAGAAATTCATATGAAACCACTGTCAAAACAGGTGTAGTTGACAGAAATTCAAAGAGTTGTAGTCTTAGTCAACCTCATGCAAGGCAAGTTTAAGCTTCCTTTGATGAGAGTACACCAGGGCATAGTCTTTCCTTAGCCTCTCCATCATGCTTCCTGGACAGTTACCCCTTGGTTTATAAATATTCCAGTTTTCACAAAGTGTCCTACATCCCGAGAACCATGGATTGCCCCTCTATAAGCCTTATTGCTTATGTACCCCTCCCACTGAACTTCAGCCATACAGCCAGTGGTTTACAGTTCACTTTTGCAGGGATAAAGTAGGTTAAAACAGGTGACACTCACTCTATACAGGAAATGCAAAGATTTTTTAGACGAGGAAAGGGAGATAAAAATTGGGAACTCCATGGGATTTATTCCAAAACTTTTAGGTAGGGTAGGATCATCCCATTTCCTTGTGTGCAGCCTTACTTTCTGCTTGTGGTCTCTTCACATTCTGAAGTAGTTGGTTGCACCCTTTCTGATCAGCCCATCACAAACTGGCCTGTTCCTTTATTACCAAGCCACATGGGCAAACTGGTTCTTCTGGTCTAGCTACCTTCTTCTTTCAAATGTACTTCCATTTGAATAGGAGACTACATTTTTAAAAGGCCTTTCATTTTTAGTCTGTGTCACCGTTACTTGGAGTTTCAAACCCCACTTTGTTTAATGACATTTAGCATTTACTTTGGAGATCCTATCGACTTCTCAGATATGGTCATGGGGTTTCCTTAGGAGAACTCAAGTTCTTCTGCAACAGGACTCAGAAGAGGGTTTTTTAAGAGGATCCCTCACTGTCACACTCAGCAGCAAGCTATATATTTAAGGGAAATGGAAATCTACAAGCCAATTCATAAGAGGTATCCCCAGGAAGGAGCTAAGCTGGAATTTTCCTGAAACAGACATATGTGCTGGCAGTACAGTGAGAATGCCACCTGTTTATAAAGTTACATTATATAAAAAGGACTGGATACCTTCATTATGTAATTTTTATTTGAGACTCACGTTGTAAAAAAGTTCACATGAAATAATAAAACCTTTTTGGGGGTTTTTTGTCTTTTTTTTTTTAAACACAGTATCAGTACACAATTAATGATTAGATTTACAAGTTAAACACATGACAATTCCACTTTATCTGTAGGAGCTTTTCACATTACACCTTTGGAGCAGAGAGAAAATGTGTTTAAATTAAACCAACATGGTAGAACAATTCTATTTGAAAAATTAAGCATTTTCTTAGGGCCGTGCTTTTTAGATGGACTTTAGTAACTATATTGCATTAAAATAATTGTAATCCCAAGTAAAAGTGTCATTTGCAAAAAAAGTGTAAGGCCATAGGAATGCACTAAAATATTTAAATTCACTGGAAACAAAAAAGCTGAAAATCCTGACTGACAGGTTGAAATGCAAGTTACACTTAAAATATTGGATGTTGCACAAGCAGCTGAGGAAATGGAGGAGAAGAGTTAATACCTACAGCTAGTCCTTAAAAACTTTAACCACGCAAGCATCAATTGCATAAATCGGATACCAAATGCATTTCCAGAATTAACACATTATGCATTTTATATACTATCTACATATCCTTCAAGTAGTTAGCCAGCAAGAATTCCTTACTGAGCATGTATTCAACTCCTCCCACTTTTTTTTTTTTGCTTGTGAAAGACAATTTGATTTACCCAACATAGAGACTAGAGGAGGAAATGCACTTGCAACAGTAAATCTGCCTTTTGTAAAAAACCTAGACCTTTCAAATCTTAACTTGTACTTAGAGGTGAATTATGTTTCACATGTGGTTCTGAAATTAACGTCAAGAAATTTAATAACTACTCAACAAAAAACTAAGCAGTTTGTTCATGGTTTGCAGATCACAGGACTGAAATCTAGAGTTGAGAAGGATTGAGTCTATAGTTTAAGTTCCAATTATTTAAAAAAAGTGAACATACTGTGCACAGACCTTGATGGGGGGGGGGGAAGGAGGGGAAAACCCTGACAGATGTATATTCAATTCCTAACACAATCCAGGAATGCCTCCTGCCTTTTCTTAAAAGACCAATGAAAGTCTTTAAAGCAAGATGATGCGAATTTGCTGCTTTGTAAAATCTCTAACAGTTGCATCACTTTTGTTCTAATGGTCATTAGAATACTAGCTAGCTGACTGAGGTATAGTTACGAGTCCTTCAAAAATAAGATTATATAGTCTTGAGCAAAGTTACAAAGACTGCACAAAACAATCATACTGATATTAGAAAAGCCTGCAGCACCCAGTAATTGATGCCCAGGCAGAACATATCATTTATCATTTATCTGCTTGCCTAAAGCAAAATATAGCTAAAAAAAAGTTCCCAGTGAAACATACAATTGATTTACATGCTAGTATACAGCACATTTTCCCTTGTCTGACAACGCAGACTATATGCAAAGGTCTACATCGACCATTAATCAAGAAATTAGCACACTGATAAAGTGCAGCCACTCAGCCACTTAATACTGCTGCAAAAAAGTATTTTACCTTATCCATAAGACCACAACGTTTTCACATAAGACTAGAATTATTCAGTTTCAGCAGGGAACAGACAAAGTTGTCACTAAATCCTTCTACAAATAGAAAAAGATGAACTTTATATGAACATTAAGGAAAGTGAAGTATTTACCGCATCATTTTATCATGCATAAAGTGAATTTCCTATGGTCTTACCTCAAATTTATGTACAGTTTAGCATAGCTAAATGTAAGAAAATAGCAAAGTTTTTTTCTAATACAACAGAGCAGTTACCCCAATTTGCTGCTGCTTCAAGAAGCACTTCAGACTCTTGCTTACAGGCTCTTTCAGAAGGAAGTTCATGGAGACAAATATTGCATGTACACAGAACCAAGCAGAAAGATGGCAGAAAAAAGAATAAGAAAAGCATTCTGTAAAAGTTGCTAACAACAGAACATCAGTTTTGGTTTGCAGACAACCCTGAGATACAAATCAAAGTATTATGACACCAAATTAAGTCAGAGGTAAATTACTGAAAATTAACAACATTCATAATAGGTGTCATAACACTTGCTGCTTAGAAAACACTTACTTAACATATAGAAAACTGGATTGCTTTAGCACATCCTTCTCTCAATTCTCCCCCAGAAGTGCTAAGCATAGGCCACAGAAGTTAGGGTTGCTTTTCTTGTTTTTTTATTGAGCTTTTCCTGCCACATCAAAAAAGTGTTACAAAAAAACTAAAGGGCAGGAAAAACAGCAGACCAGAAGTCGCATCTAATTAGAAGACTACTTTTGACATGAAGTGGAGACTGGTGGAAAACCACTTAAATTCTGTTTCCCAGGCTTATCCAGGATGCTAAAAGTCCTTTAGATTTAACGCCTGTGGCCCATTAAATTAGTTTTAAAAATTGAGACCCAGAAAGAAAACTTGACATGCAACACCCTAAATTGAAGCAGAGTTGTCTGTGATAACAAACAAGTCACTGTTTAACCACTCTTTACCATAACAAAAAAAGCACATCAGAAGAGTCAGCAGTTTGCCAATAAGAATACATCTACCTTTTCTAACCGAAATGCTGGACACTTAAGTTTGTAGTTAGAGCTTACACTGATCCAAGTTTGGCACAGCAACAGAAAAGACTAAAGCACCTATTTTATTTTACTCATCAAGAGATAAAAAGTGGTAGAATAGCCTGGTTGCAGAATGTTAGCTGGATGAGAAAGGCAACTACATTTCAACTCGTTTCTAATGGTCATAAAAAACTCCACACTACTAATTTCTGCTGAACTTTTATAAGTGCCTAAGCAGACTGAAAAGGGCTTCGTGCATTCAGTATGACCAGATACTACACTCAGCCTTACTGTATCACGTTCCTTGCTGATAACAGAAGCAACTATGCAGAAGGCCAACTTGTGTATGACTGCTGTCAAAATTTTCAAGCATAAAAGGAATATCTTAAATCACAGTGGGAAGTCACCGTTAAGTTTCTTTTTACACACTGGAGAGTGGATTCCCAGAAAGGGGATATTTGAAAATCATTTTTTCAGCTACCAGAAGCCACTTAAGTGATATACAGGGAGCTCATCTGTGGTTATACTGAAGATTTTAACCTAGGAGAGTGTATTTTCTCATCAGAAGCCAAAGCAAAACAAAGACAAATTCAGTGTACCCCAAAAAATTAAAAGAAGATAGACACCTGCATTCAATTTAGATCTTTTTAAAAAGGTGCGTTCTGTAAAGGAGACAAGTGACTATGACAGTTTAGAATACAACGTCCAAAGTTTGTTGAAAATAATTTTAAAAAGCAACATCCTGTATTTAGTATGTAGAAGCAGTAGCTTCTGTATGAACAGACTTGTGCATCTGTGAAACACAAACTGAATCAAGCGCTTAAATGCCAATTAGTTTAATAACCCACCATCACCTCATCTATAATGCCGACAGGCATGTGTGCACAGGCGTGTGCACACAGGAGTGTGTCATGGATACCTCCCTTTTTCTATTTACAAGAAATGTGTAAAAAAAAGCACAAATCTGTTAAGAATTTTACTTATAAGACAAACTGTGCAAATAAGTGTAAGATTGTGCTAGAACAGGCAAAAAAAGGCTAATATGGATGTGCAAAGTTAAAAGAAATTAGCAGCTTTTGCAACAGGCAATACAAACAGAACGTAATGAAGAAAACAGAGAAAGTCCTGCATTTGTGTCTCCACTTCATTGCTTCCATATTTGAGAAAGAGGAGCCTGGCAGGTCAATAGGCTTAATGAGCAAAATCCACTTGGTATTTTGTTTAGTGCAGTCTGCGTTTAATGGAGCTCTCAGCAGCAGCTTGGTGGTATTTTTTTTGAGGCTGTGACCCTGTGCTTTCAAAGAAGCAGAAAAGGTTCTAAGTGTGCTGCAGTCTATCATTAGAAGTTCATCAAAGTAGCGTGCATCGAAAGAAGCTGCTCTTCTTTGATCGATTTTCAGTTATTTTTACTGGTCCACCTGCGCCTGATGAACTATTGTCATTCTGAAAAAAAGCAATATGTAGTTAATAGCCATGCTATAAGGGGTGGGGGAGAAATAACTTCAATATCCTCACCTCTCCTAATTTTACCCACAAGGTAAAATGATTGATTACTTAATTTCTGGTAAAACTGCCTCTGATTTAAAGTTTTAAATTGGGAGTGGGGGGGAGAGGGGCAGGGGAGAGGAAGAGAAAAGAGGAGGGAATAGTTCAAATGATCACATATGCCTAAAAATACTATTCTCAAGAACAAACAGCTATGTAAGGGCTGTATCACAAAGCTTTATGAAGCATGCAGCTCTTTAAAGGATTTTGACTATCTATGTACAATTATATGTACCTGTTCAAAACAGAGAGCACAAAAGCACAGCATAATCCATGACAATAAAGTTATTTCAAAAAGGTGGCAAGGAGGTATCTGTGTTAAATCAAGCTGAGGAGTGCTTTGAGATCCACCCTTGGTGAATGGCTTAAAGATGTAAATGATTGGGTCAAATGTGTCTAACAAATAAAATAGGCTGTGCCTAGTTTAACCTCTCTCAGGCTTGCCAACTGTCTGTACATTACGGAGTCAGTAAAAATTCAAGCTAAAAACTCCTGTCCATGGAAGTAAAACAAAACACCTCCCTCACCCCAAGAAAAACAAAACAAAACTGAGTCATCTGTAAAAACTAAGCAGTTAGAGCTGATAGCTTCTTTCTGACTAGGCAGCTTCAAAGTGCAGTATTACAAGACAAGCAGGGTATGACAGTACCCCAGACATGTGCTGCTGCTGAATCCTGTCAGCTGACTATAATAGTGATGGATCACAGGTAGGTTTTTTGGAGGATCCATGCCAGGACATGGGGAGTGGGACTGACAAGGATAACTCTGGTGGGGGTGAGGCCCAGAGTACAGTTAAGACCATCAGGGTGTAAAACCGTTAACTGCAGTCAAACAGGGTTACCAACACAAGGTTTATTTATTTTTTTTAAACTAAATACTTTTTTTTTTTTAATTTAAAATGGCTTGTATTAAATCCTAAATGTGAATTCAACCCTTCTAACTGGATCCTGTTCTTTATCCACCAATAACAATTTTCTTTGTCAACCCAATTGTTTATTAAAAGGACACTTGTACAAGCATTTTGAAGCAGTAGTTAATAAAACTTAGTTACTGTTCTGTGTTCCACTTGTACACAGGGGCAACCAATTCCTATTAATTAAATACAGACTCCATTCCAACCCTCAAATTCAAGGCTCAATAAAGCAAACTACAGCCTCTTCTTTTAAGCCTACACAAGTTTAGTTTCACTATCTTATTGTCAAGTGCATATGGCTTTGCAAAACCTCTTCCTTTTGGAGTAGGAGTACCTACTTCAGCTTGAGAGGTGTCAGACACTGCAGTACAACCCTGTCCAAGAAAAAAATGCTATGTTTTTAAAACTAGCTCCATACTGCAAACCTGTGGTGATAGAAGGTAAGACTGCTTGATGCACATGCCCTAATTCTCAAAATAAATTAAAAGATTATTATGAAAGTTGGTCTGGACAACTATATGTTGTATTTAGTATAAACCTGCATTACAACTACAGTGGACAAACATGCTCAACTAGAAAGGCTGTGTAGAATGCATCTAAAGCCAAACCAGCTGTTCAGTTCAGAGCTCTCTGAAGGTGACACCATGGTAAAGCAAGATTCAGAGGACGCCTTAATTTAGCCTGTAGAATTTGTAGAACACAAGAATAGCCACAAGCTATGAAGCACAAGTGGACAGAAACCAGTTTTCTGTTCCTAAAACCTAACAGGAAGTCTGATAAGACAGCTGGAATGTGTGTCTACAAAAGTGGATTTTACTGCAGCTCTAATAGGTCTCCAAAAATGAACCATGATAGGAATAACACCTACCAAAGTCTGTGCTCACAGATTTATGCAAAAACTGATGCATTCAGCTACTTGCAGTTGCATGCAAGATTACTGGACAAATTCCGAGTCTGAACTTTGAAAAGCTTTGCAGTACTATGGATCATGAAACATTTTATTTCTACATAACATTTAGAGGTACAAACCATTTTTCTGTTGAGCTTTGTCATAATATCCCGTGCAAGCGTAAAGAATGCCTGAAACCAAATAAAAGGTTACATTAACTATAAGGTATCACTCTTCATAAAACACTTCAAGTACTAATTAACTAGAAAATAATGCATTTAAAATTAGAAGTATTTTGTCTTATTGTAATATGATTATTTTGTAATCAAAAGACATTTAAATCTGCATTCCCCCCATCCTTCTGCTGGCATTGGGTAGATTTATTCTGACAATAAAAGAATCTACACCTTTCAGTACTGTGTAAACCAGGAGTGAAAAACTCATCCCTTCACTGGTCTGTTGGCCGGACCACACCAACCCCTGCCAAGCAGCCATGGGGCCAGGTAGAGCCCACATGCTGCATGCCACATGCACCAGCCCCCAGGGTTGTCATGGGGTAGGTCTGGACTGGTGCTGCAGGCAGCACAGGAGGTCAACCTAGGGTACCACATGCTTGTGTCTTAGACCCACTGTGATGCATACAACACCAGGTCCAGCCTGTACACCACAAGCAGTGCACACCTCTCAAGCTGGCTTCATGCACAGAAAGTCCCCGGGTCAGCATGTGCTGCCTGCAGGGCTGAACCAGCCACATATGCTGTATACCTCACAGAGAGCCAGCGCAGGGCACATGCTTCATGCAGCACCCAGCTAACTGGCTCTGCATGCTGGTGGTATGGAACATGTCCTGTGCCAGCTGCCTGTGAAGCATGCAGCCAGTCCAGCCCCACATGGCTCAGGCAGCATGTGCCAGTCCCTGGGTTTGCTGGCACATGGCCCTCAGGGTCAGCACAGAGTTTAAAGCATGGGCTGCATTCAGTACCCCAGACCAACCCCATGGGCTGCCTGCAGCATATGTGGTCCACCATGTATACCACATGCAGCATGTGGGGCCAGGGCCAGCACATGGGGTCAGACCAGCAACCTGTGGGCTATATCACATGCAGCTCCGTGGGCTAGATCTGGCCCGTGGTCTGCACATTTGAATCTCCTTGCATAAAACATTTAAGGGAAAGTCTAAATTCAAATATGTAGTAAACAACTATTTTGCATCCAGCTGCATGCTGTTAATTGGGCTCTCTTTTTCCTTTAACAAAGAATCTGTACAAACATAGCAGAAATTAAGAGCTCCTTCCCCACAAATTCCTTTTTATAAGGGCTGCCTAGGCACTCAGTTCTTGCTCTTAACTTGCCTAGAGCCCCTTTAACGCATTGCTACATTTGACATCTAGGATGACAGACAGACAGAAGTTTAAGTGGTAACTAGAGTCCACATTCTAAGGTAATAAAATGACTTCTCTAGGACTGCAAGAAGCCCCAGTTCTCAAAGCCCAGGACTCAAATATTACACAACACGATTACTTTGCAATAGTAATTTTGAGGTTAGACACTCATAAATAGGATGCCAATATCTTACCTCTTCCACATTGATACTGGATTTTGCACTTGTCTCCAAAAATTTGATTCCATAATCAATTGCTAACTGGAAGACATATGTGAAAAGGTTGTCAATATTTGTAAGTAAAAATTGCAAAGTGACTAAGTATCTTAGGTAAATTAATGGAGCAGTGGCAGTCACTCCATTAAACATGACAGCCACGGTCTTGGGCTTTAGACACCAAACCAAAAAAATCTGACAAGAAAGCACATATATGTACCCCCACAGAAGGTAAACATTCCTGAATAGCTGTGTAACATTTAATGAAAAACAACCCACAGCAAGGCACAGAAATTCAAACAATTGCTACTTAAAAACCAACCATATAAAAATTAATTCAGTATTATTCAGACGGTGAAGTAGCAAGTTACATGGCGCCCTTAAATTGAATTGAAAGCCCGCAGTCCCTACAGTCATGAATAATTCAAAACACATGTGCTATCTTCTACTATCACTGTAACCAATGTACCATAGTTCTATTTTCAGCACAAAATTTGACACCTGTTTACAGGCTACTTTGACTCCCTCTCCCTGGGGAGAGGGAACCAGCATTATGGTTTCAACTGGAGCGTGCGTCACAATTTAGCTCGTTAGGCCAGAGATCGAGCCTAAGCCCATGTATCCTTCAGCCCCTGAGTAGGTCAGAAAGTGAACCTTGTCTGACCTATTGTCTGCAGAACACCTAAAGGACTCTGATGAGAGTGCCCACTGCAAAAGAAGTACCTTGTGCAGAGCCCAAAGGGAACAGTGAGCACCTTTATTATATAAGGGTGCGTCTGGACAGGGCTCAGCATATGAGTGGGTCCGTCTGCTATGAGAGTGACACTGGCTGAGGGCAAGCAGGAGCATAGGCCTGTTACGGCGTGTTTGGAGACATACAGAACAGTAGTCTTGTGGTGTGTTGGTGCACTGGTGTGGGTGATCGTTGTGTGGTATTGCACATTAGCCCACACTGTGACCGCAGAGGTTCAATGGGCAGAGCATACTCTTGACAGTAAGGCTGCTGTAGAATTGGCCATCATCCCCAGCAAACAGTGACTCCTAAGGCTCCATTTGCTCCCACCACTGTTCATCTCATGTGAGAGTGGCCAGGGCTGGCTACCCAGATGTGCATTGCACTTAAGCTGCAGCCCTCTGCTCTCTGGGGTAAGTATACCCTCATCTGCCATTCTCTCCATCCTCCCTTTTCTAAAAGCTGAAGGTAAGCTGCCAATATATAGGTCTGGGCATGTTGCGATCTGAGGCAGCAGATATCCTGTGTTTAGTAAAGTTTTACTCTTAATGTAATAAAGGTTATTAGGTTTTCCAGTAAAGGTTAATACTTGTTAAAGTTGTTATCTGCATTGCCCTTGCTTAATTGTTACTTACCTGTTTTGATTAAAAACTGTTGGATTCATGAACTTTAATTCTGTGTGGGATCTCCTTACTTAGTCAAAAGTATAAATTAATTGCCAGGATGTCAGAGCAGCTATAGATACACTCAAGCAGCTTGTTAACTGGGTGGGTGCAAAAAAATTACTTCATCTGGAACTGGACTAGGACATAGCTGTTAACTGGGCAGTGCTGATTAGGCACCAATAAAGTCCAGGTCCAACAAGCTACAGTGAGTAGATTTAGTTTGCCAAAGAACTACATGTGGTTCCCAAGTCTGACAACTGAGTATCACTGCCTTAACACTATTCACCCAAAGCAGAACCCCTAAGAAGATCAAGGCAAAGTAGAACAGCATACAGCATTTACACACAATTATACGTTATCTGACCAACTATTCCCCCTGCCAATATCACTGACAGTCAGCCATAACACTTCAGTCACATTCACAGTGTTTTAATATATGCAACTTAAACCCTAATAGTAAGGAACAGCCAAGGTAATTATTTTAACCTTAGTGAGGCTAATTAAAACCAAGATTCCCCATTACAAGGACAGGAATAATTCAGAGTATGCTCCAATTTAGGAGGATGACTTAATTCTTCCACCCACAGGTATTAAAACTTGTGCCCAACATTCTTTAGATTATCTTGCTCAAGACAATATTCAGGCTGAAATGAATTCAATGCAAGTACCACAAAAAGCTTGAGGTCCTATCATGTTCCAAAATATGGAAGTTTAAAGAATAATATTTTTCAGGTTGCTGGGAAGCAAAGAAACAGAAAGAATTCAGGACCAGTAGTAAGATTTATCCCTCCACCCCATCAAAGCCACAACCAAATTTTACCTTCTCTCCTTTTTCTTTTGAGACTTGTCTCTTCTCATTCATATCACATTTGTTACCCAGGATCATTCTTTCTACATCTGAAGACGCATGCTGAAGGAAAAATAGGCTCTTGTAAACATATTACTAAGTTACTAAAAACCCACACAAATGCTTTGCTTGTCAGAAACGACAATATTTACTCAAATCCAAGATGAAATGCTACCTCTCCTCTCCTCCCCCCGCCCCTTAGCAGAGGTGTGGAGGGGCACACGGCAGGAAAAGCCCCATCCTGGATTTAAGTACAAGCCTCCCCTGCACTTCCTCTTCTGGTATAACCCCTCCAGCCCTGGCCCTGCCTGGCTAGAAGCTGCCACTACTTCTCCCTAGCTGGACCAAGGCCACGCTGTGGGCTGGGGCTGTGGTGCTACTGGCTGCTCCAGAAATGGAGGAACAGAACTGCAGCAGAAGACGAGACAAGAGGGGGTGAACAGAGGCGGGGAGCAGGCACAGGTGAAGGCAAAACAAAGGGCAGGGATCTGGCCCCTCACCCACCCCTGCTGCTTTCCCTGCCACAGCAAGGTGGGGAAGGGGGCAATGAATTTAATAAGTTTAGATAATATATAGAGAATAATAATTATTGTGGAGTAGTTTTAAGTCATCTTGGATTTGGATAAACATGGTATTCTATACATTACTGTTTCATTTTAAGTAAGTGTTCTAATCTAATGTCATTACTAGAAAGGAAAAGTTTCTGAAAAAAAGATTCATCTAAGACTCTTCAATTTTAAGTGCTTAGGGCACCAACATTTTGCAGACATGCAAGTTTTCCTAGTTTGATTTGTTTATCAGCCTCCAATATGGCCACAGGTTGTCCAATGAGTCAACCAGTAGAACAAAGATCCAGAGTTGTAGACTTTACTAGTCCTGGATTGCTAATGACAAGTCTGATGGAATATCAGCAGAAGCTTGACCCTTTATAACCCAAAGCAAAAAGGAACAGCAATGGAAATTCAATTTGGAGCAAGCAATTCCAAAAATCTTTAAATAACTGCTTTCAAATTAAAAACTTTCATGTCTAGACTTCTAATTTACCTTGAGCTGGAAAGGCAGGCAAACTAGCTTCTGTAAAGACTACTGTTCTGGTCAGTGCTCAGTTTCAGCTGGCTACACATAGGTTGTTCTACTTTTAAGAAAGATTGCTTTAAAAGCTAATTATCTATAAACTACTGAGAGATTGAATGCCACCCCCAGAACACACCTACCTCTTCAATGTTTCTTATCCAGTTTTTAATGTTGTCAAAAGATTTCTCATTTGTGATGTCATACACCAGCATAATTCCCTAAGGAAAAAAGCCAATTAGCAAAGCTAACCTTATTAGTTTAATTACACTACTAAACATCCAATAAGCCACATACACTGTTGTGTGCTTTCTGAAGGTTTCACATGAACATCTCTCTCAGTTCAAAAGGGTATAGGAATATCTACAGTTATCCCACTTCTATTATCACCTAGCGCTTTAACAGAATAAATAACTACATATTAATAAATATATAACAGATTAAACCAGGGGTGGGCAAAATGCAGCCCACAGGCCAGATGAGGCACACCAGGCCATTCTACCCAGCTTGGAGGGCCCCTAAAAAATTTAGAAAATTAATATTTATCTGCCCCTGGCTGCCTGTCATGCAACCCTCGATGGCTTGCCAAAACTCAGTAAGCAGCCCTCTGCCTGAAATAACTGCCTGCCCCTGGTTTAAACCATGGTCAATAAGAATTTATAGGATCATAGGAAAAGTAGGGCTGGAAGTGACCTCATGAGGTCATCTAATATTAAAAAGTTTGACTAGTAGAACAGCCAGCAATCTGTCTTTCTAGAATAAAACTGAATATTGGGCTACACAGGCTCTTTTTCAAACAAATACTTCAGTGCACACAATGCAATACAGAATAAACAACAGCCCTATAAGTTTTCACTGGGACAAATGAGGTTTTACAACAAATATGATGCTAAATGGCATCATCTGCTGTTCTGCAGAGATGTTCATGTACATGCTGTTCCACATATATGCGAATGCACAATAACATAATAGCAGCTCACACCTAATCCTTTTCTAGTCCTAAAGTGGGCTTGAAAGATTTTTTTAAATCATCACTATCCCCCCTCCTCCCCAAAGAGCCCCCTGTATTCCAAAGCTATGAATTCATTTGGCTACATTTTGCCTATGGATGGGTAGCAAAGTTGAATACAGCAAGAATTAGTTGTGCATTCTAAGTGATAACAAGTAGTATTGATGTGTCTAATAGACAACTCGAAGTTAACCAAAGCCCATCAACCTCAAATTTCCAAATTTTGCCATTGTGTTCAATGTAAGTAGTTTTAGCAATCAATACATGTCTGTAAGGAACTGTTTAGAGTCAAAGGGCTGACTACAGGTGCAGAAACATGAAGGTTACACCAGCGTAATTTACATAATTTTTGCATACCAAAGTAGATTACAGCAGGAAGCACAGTAGACAGACAACCAGCTTGTCCTGGTAGCAGAGGGCAAGCTGCTATTACAGCAATGCACCACTAGATGGTGGGGGAGCAGGTACAAAATTAAGAGATGCACACAATAGTCCAGGGGCAGGCAATTATTTCAGCTAGAGGGCAACTTAGAGTTTTGATAAGCTGTCAAGAGCCACAGAATCTTTCAGAAGGTATCATTTTAACAAGTTGTAGATAAAAATAGATATACTTAAAAAAAAATATATCAAACATCTAATGTAACATTTTTTTTTAAATATATTTTGTCCTGATTTATGTTTTTCAGTAGTGTGTGTGTGTGAGAGAGAGAGAGAGAGAGAGGCATTTGCATAATAGCTCAACATATAAAGTCTTACTTTTGTATGGTGGGGGGGGAAGGGCTGCGGGAAGAGGGCTGCCCATGTGCTAGGTCCCAGGAGCTGGCC
>NW_017728996.1:43475537-43487229 GCF_001723915.1 Gavialis gangeticus | reverse complement strand
TGTGCTTGGGATGCTTGGTAACTAAAGAGCAAGTGGCAGAGATCAGGGGAAAAGGCAGTGGGGGGGAGGCAAGGGGGCATATGCAGCAGAACTCAGCTAAGAGGTGCAGTGCAGGTGCATTTGCCCCACCCTCCCCCGCCTGGCTGCGCCCACAGTGTTCCTCATGTGGCCAAGCTGCACCAGTCAAACTGTACCACCCTAGACCCCAGCCCCAGCCAGCATGCAGTTTCCTGGCAGGGCTGCTGCAGCTGCCTGGGTCCTGCTCAGCTCTCCTCACCTAGAGCAGATCCTCCTCCTCTTGCCGCTGCTGCACCACTCAAGATGGAAGGAAGCTCCCAGCTGCCTTCCACCCACCTGCAGGTGGCTGCTTATCATGCCGGGAGGGCAGAGCAGGTAGAAGACAGCCAGGAGTAGAAGCTAGAGCCCCACACACTGGGACAGGGCAGCAAGGGAGAGGAGGGGCCACTAATGAAGACAGGGGGAGCCAAGCAATACCTGGGAGGCTGCAGTAGCAGCATTTCCACTGGAAAGTTGTGTGTGTTGGCCAGGGCTGTCAGTAGGCATGGCCATGGCAGGTGCAGGTGGGAGTGTGACATGGGCTGCTCCAAGCAGGGTTTGGCTCCATGTAGAGTGCTGCAAAGGCAACTGCAGGCCATATTTTGCCCATTCTGCAGTAGTCAGTTGAACTGGACTAGACTTGGAACACCCCACCCTCCCCAAAGTATGACTTCAGCTGCTTTGCTACAGGGTAACAAACAACAGTAGAGTGGCCTGTATCTGCATAGGGCTATATATCATTTGTCTATAATTCTCTCTTTTACACCATTGTAAAATACAAGCTACATTGGTGCAAGTGTGTCTGCACCCTAACAGAGGCAGCTTATACATCACGTCCTGTTTGGGTTTAGCTGCTGAATTCTCAACCTGATGAAGGTGGCAAAAGGCAGCAAGCATAGAGATTTAATCAAACCTACTGAATACAGATATACCCCCTCTTCCACAAACAGCTTCCCCCACCCCCCATACAATAACTACAAAGACTGTGACCTGAACTGCTAATGACATTACAAAACCCCAGAGTAAAGAATCCAAACAATTAAGTGCACCACAAAATACTGAAATAAAACTGCACAGAAAACTGATTTAGTACTTACTGCATGCAGAAAAGTATTGCAAATATAAAAGTCAAGACTGTAGGGGGCTTGATTATAGGTCAACCACATGTATAAGTAAAGTGTGATTGTTATAGTTAGTTGGAGCTAGAAGAGGTAGCCTTATTCAAAATAGACTACTTTTAATGTTAACAGATTTGTAGGTCACCAATTCTGCTGCAACATGAGAACATGAAAATACTGACTGTATGTAGGGCACTTATAGACATGGGGTAGGGGTGCACCGATAGATTTTTTGGGCCAATACCAGTGGCCAATTTTTAACAAGCCATATCAGCTGATACTGATCCAATTGCCGATATGCAGCCCAGCAGCTCAGAAAGCAGCATCCAGCTGGTAAGTCTGTTGTGGGGGAAGAGGGGAAGAAAGGGGCATGGGAATTGCAGACTAAGGCCCCCATGATGAGGGAGAGAATGGGGCTGGTGTTGGGGCAGGGGCAGAAGACTGAGACGCAGCTCATCCAGGGGTGCAGGGAAGGGCAGGCTCCTGCCAATACATGCACCTCAGGAGGACATGGGGTTGTGTGCCCCCTGGATCTGCGTGGGGCAAGGGTGAGTGACAGCAGCATTACAATGAAGGGGGCTAAGGCAAATTTTGGGGTGGCTATAGCCCACCCTGTAGTCCCCCCTCCTAGCACCACCCATGCCCAGCTCAAGAACAGCCCTGGCCCAGCCAGGAAGAGCCCCTGGCCTCAGCCCACAGCAACAGTCTGCCCTCACTCCACAGAGATCCAAGGGGCACGTGGCTCCCACCCCCCATGCCCTGTGGGGGTGCATGCAGTGGTGGGAACTGACCACCAGCCTTCCCACAACGTGAAGACAAGCCAGAGCTCTGTCCCCAGCTGCGCAGTGCCTGCCCATGCCCCTCTACTTCCCTTACTACACGAGTCTTGGTCTGCCTCACTCCCAAGCCCCTTCCTTCCCCCTGCCCCTTCTCCCCACCCCCAAACAGACTTGCCAGCTGGATGCCACTCTCCAAGCTGCCAGGCTGCGCTCCTGGCTGCCTGCATGCTGTGCTGCAGCTGCGCATGCATGAGGCATTTATCAGTGACATTATTGGCCACATCAGCCAAAAAAGCCAATTGCGGATAAGATCAATTTTCTTTTTAAAATCGGTGGCAATATGATATGGATTGACGTATTGGTGCACCTCTAACATGGAAGGTTAAAACAAAAAAAACAAAAGAAACCAACAGCCAAACTAAAAACCAAAAAACATATTCCTTTACTGGAAGAGGAAGCATGTTAGTTTGACTCAGCTTGCCCAATATCTATATAGATTGGGTGCTTTAGCAGGGCTTTTTGGAGCTTTTATCTAAAACTGACTGAATCAACTATTAGATAAAAGCTCCAAAAAGCCCCACTGCAGCACCTGATTTATACAGTCGTTGGGCAAGTCAGGTCAAACTAACACAATGCGTCTTCTGGGCAAGCACTACACTTAGAGCAGGGCCATGCTGAGTTGAAACTAGAAGCTGTGTTTTTCCACCCCACCCCCATCATCTATAAGCAGCCTATATGTACCCACAGTTTGAAGTCACATCTATTACACCTGCAGAAACCGAACAGAGATGGAACAAAAGGAGCTTAGTTTAAATGGGGACATCACATAATATTAATGACCTTGAAGAAACTTAGTTCCCTGCTTTATAAGTCATAATGCTCTACCCAAAAATGAAGAAACAAATATATAAAGTTCACTGCATTATAAGGAGGAAAATCCCTTAAACAACACTCACCATGGCTCCTCGGTAATATGCCGTTGTAATTGTACGGAACCTTTCCTGACCTGCTGTATCCCTAGAATTTGGGGTGGGGGGGCGGAGGGGAAGAGAAAACAAGAAACAGAATCACTTGTTAGTTTAACTGTTTTAAATTAAAAATAAATTAAAACAAGTTTTAAAAAACTTAAGAAAAACAACTTTAAACCCCCCCCCCCAAACCATCACACACCCCCACTCCAAAAGCAAGGAGTATTTTGTACTCCAGGATATTAGGAATAACATAATTTACAAGTTTTATGGAGAAACTTCTCCTGACCTCAAAAAGGTATTGATAATCATTATAACATAATGAGAAGAAATGACATATCATCTCAAACCTATGAGTAAACAGTTACAGTCTCAGTCAATGTGACCTTTTTATGATAGGTACCACGTAAAGAGATTGTGAACAAGAGCATAGTATTGAACAAAAGCATAGTATGCTTGCAAAAGGAAAGAGAAGCTCAACAGCTAAAGCAATTTTCCTGTACAATATACTCTCACTCATTTGGCTAAGAACCAACAACTCTGCATCAGGGACAGCTATACTCTTAAATTGTGCTTCATGACATGCGACAGTGAGGACCAGAAGACTATACACTATCTCTGAATGTCAAGTGCATGCAGACAGCACTGAACACTAGAGGTTCAATCCTCTTCCCCCCACCCACCCCAAAAACAAAAGAAAAAGTCAAAGGCACAAGGTTTATTTACTCAGCCATGGTGATTCACCCTTGTAAAAGTTTTTCATCCAAGAACCTTTCATCACATATCAAACAAACCAAATTAAGAACCCTAAGTTTTATACATGAATGTACACTATTTTGTGGCTTGTGTTTGAGGACAATCAGGTTGAAGCAACCAGACTATTCCCTCTGATAGCAGCAGACAGACACCAACTGACATCAGTCCTTCCACTCCTCAAACCCAAGGAGTACTGGCAAACCCTACTACCCATTTACAAGTAGTCTGGCTGGGCATCAATTCATTAAAAATAAAAAATCCACAAAACATCCCCATGTCGATCGGACTTAAAAAAAAAAAAGACAGAAAATTTAATTGCTTAGCCTGATCCGATGCAATTAGTATTTCTCTCGTTTAAGTCATTAAAATATTTTTCCCAACATCTCATTTTACCAGCAGTATTACAGCCAACATGTGTTAAGTATGAAGTGCATAGAACCCTTCTACTCAAAAGACGCTGGTAAATACCCAGAGGTTACCTAGAGAGCTTGTGGAATCCCCGTCCTTGGAGGTTTTTAAGACCCGGCTACACAAAGCCCTGGGATGATCTAGTTCGGGGCAGTCCTGCTTTAAGCAGGGGGTTGGACTAGGTTCTCCTAAGGTCCCTTCTAGCCCTAATTTTCTATGATTCTGTGAAATAGCTATTGAACCAGCATTTGCCAGATACTGTATAGCCTTGCTATTATTAAAGTCACTCTGCTACATGAATTCCGTGTGCTATCCATGTGTTAATTCAAACCAACACCAATTAAAGGACTTAATTCTGTTTACACTATTTTGAAATACTCACCATATCTGTAGCTTGATTTTCTTTCCATCTAGTTCTATTGTTCTGATTTTGAAGTCAATTCCTTGGGAGAGAAAAAGATAGGTTAAGTTTAGCAACAAAGGGAAAGGAAACAGGATCAAGTTTCTTCTGGACATTTCAGAAAAACAAAAACAAAAAATTAAAAAGACTGTGTTAGACAAAAGATTAAAACAAGTATTTTGCAACTGTCACTTCAGATCACGATAGAGTGGTGCAAATGCAAAGAGCTGACTGTGCCCAAGATGTGCACTACCCTGACTGCTTAGGCACCACAGAGAATAAACCAGAGGCTGATGCAACGGGAACCATGCTACAATGCTCAAGTATATCAGACAAGGATGCAATCCCAAAACACTTTATCTGAGTGGTATGGCCACTAATCTGGGTGACCAGTCTCCTGAAATTGTGGCCAGCCTCCCTATTGCCTCTCAAGTTCAATTGAATAGCTGAGCATAATGTAACCCAAGTTGTTACATAGATTGGTCACAAGACAAGATTTACTGAAGTAAATCAAGTACAAGTTAAAGCCATTGATAATGTAAAGTCACTGAGACAGACATTTTCCATTATTTAACCCATCAACTTAGGAGCAGAACATTCTTTTTTCAATCATAGATCTACAAATCTGTAAAAGCTAGAGGAAAAAAAAATGCTATTCTCCCTCTGTCACATCCCAGTTTAGTGTAATCAATTGGTTCTGTAAAACAGTAGTTTTTAAAAAGCTTTTGCATGCTACAGATAAAGTTAACAGTATTTCCTTCAATGCCATAGAAAAGCATAAAGTTTGAAAATGTAAGCAAACATCAATAATTCTGAGTTAGGCAGACTGTTGCATGCCCAATGCTAGGGTAACCAAATTGCTAGTTGGTTCAGAAAGTCTTGCTTATTAGAGTAATTCACAATGGATTTTACTCCACAGTAAAGTACAGACCTGCAACCAGCTCACTTGTGATAGCTGCCTGTAGTTGGCACTATTACAACATCTGGACACTAGGGTTTACACTGATCAAACACTAGCCTAAAAATTAAAGTAGCTAGGAAGCAGACCCCATGACCAGTAGATTTTTTTCTTGGGGGGTGGGGGGAGGGGACAACATACTCTACACCACAGTGAAGTGACTTATATCAGTGTAAGGCTGTGTACCTGTCTCTGCTTCACTTCCCAGGGAAGCAAGTCAATTTACTTACTAGCAAACATGTTACGTGTTCACATCTAATATTCAAAGATGTCTACCTTAAAACCTTACAGCAGTGGTTCTCAGCCTTACCAGACTCAAGAGATCCCTGGATAGACCTAAAACAGCTATTGGAAAAACACCAGCTCTTTAGGTTCTTGTTAGGTTTTTTTTGCCTACAGAAAAATAACAGCCATTTTTCTGTTGCAAAGAACTAATAAAGACCACAACTATGGATTTCTATTTGAAATCTCTGGGTTTATCTTGTAAATCACATTTATAAACCATTTCATTAACATTGTGTGGCATCCCACAGCACCCTCAAAAAGATCTCAAGGCACCCCACTGTGCCATGTCATCCTGGTTGAGAATCACTGCCTTAGGTTGATCCAGTTGCTCACAAAAGAAGTACCCACCCATCCACCCCCCAGGTCAGGTTCCTTTAAGCCTCATGATGGCCCACATCCCTCTTCTGCCTTAATATAATTCATTTGGCCATGGTCAATTTAAATAAGTCTTTTCCTCTCTCCTATATTTAACAGTTGCCATTTTTCCTCCATTAACCATAATTGGAAACTATCTGGTCTCTATTGTCAAGTGCTTATACACAGATAAAAAACCCAAACAAAGCAGGAAGTAAAGGAAATAATTGTTTTGGATTTTTATTTGGCAACAGCCTGAAAACGACACATCATTACATAAACTTGCTATTACTTCAACTTTACCCTAACTTGGGAAGTTGGGAATTTTTATTGAAATCAAAATATATTCAGCTGTAAACATCAGTGTGATGAAATGAATACATGTATCATAGACAGTATTTGTTGGTGAGAACACGTTGTCACTACAATAATCACGTGAGTATTTTAATACCACCTAAACTTTTGCCAATTACTTTAAAGCATTATGATTTTAGCTCCAAATCACTCAACCCCAAATCATAAACAGCTGTTCATGGATTTCTTTTCTGCTAGTTCAGGAACTCAAGGGCCCAAAGAGTCCCAATACTTGCAGGTTTGCTATAACCAAAATTAGGAAGGGGAGGGGCTGAAGTGAGGAGGAAGACCAAACAAAACAAAACAGAACACACAACTAACAATAATCCTATTCCCTATATTTCATCTTTACATTGAGCATACATAGAACATTAAGTGTCTATCATTGTTTAAGGTCATATAACCAGACTGTCCAGTTTACTAGCAAAGCATTTATAGAAAGAAAAGGAAACCAAAAAAAAAAAAATCATAAACTAAATGCAGACATTGGATTTATGACACATTATAACCTGCCTGACATCTGACTCCCCAGGTACCTCTCCACTATTTAACTGCTACATTCATCCCCCTTCTCCCCCGCACCCAGCCTCTCTCACCCACTGACTCCTCAATTTACATCTTTACTGACTGCCTATCTTGTATGCATACCAGCTCAGCCTCTGGCTGCTTTACTTTTCATTCCATCCAGGAAGAGCACACACCAACTGCTGAAACTTCCTTAGCCTGACAGAGGGTTTTTGAACCTGAATGCTTGCTTAAAAATTGTTTTCCAACTATTTAAGTTGGTCTAATAAAAGATATCAGATTCACCCAAAGAACCTTGTCTTAGACCAACACAGCTACAACCTACACCCCTTAAAAACAAACACACATACATGAAAATATTAATAAAAAGCAACAAAAAGGAAAATTGCCTTTTAAAGTAGAGTACTTCAGATGCTGGAATTTAAGTTTATAAAAGCACAATGCAAGAGCTACTCCTAAAAATCTGTATTATAAGAACTGCAATTTGAGTCAGAGGGTTTAAAGTTCCCTCAGCTCAGACTTCAGCCTTCATGTTCATTAGAATAAGCATGTCAAGTGAAAAGCGTTCTGAGACTCATGTGGTTTGAAGATGGTTGCATCATAACCCAATGAAATTAAGACTGAACTGCAACATGTCAGCAGAAGCTCCAAATAAGAAGGTCCCTCCTGGGAAGGTCCCTGGAGGAATACAGTTGGTTGCATAGCCTATTCATACACAAGGATATGTGCATGACTCCATGCTTTGAGTACATGCTGGCTGTGTTCATTGTTATGCTTTCCCCAGGCACCACAAAAAAGGTGAAACCACCATTGTTTGGCTTGTTCAAAAATCATTGATTTCTTCACACAAAATTGTTCTGTCCAAGCTGACACAAACTGTTGAGAAAGCAGCCACATAAAAGTTTATTTTCATTCAAAGTGAAGGAGTGGAAAAGCCAAGTCAGGAAACACTACTGGGGATAAACCTGTTTCCGTTAAGTACAAGATTATAATAAAGTAAGTGGCTGCAGCCTTGTAGAAGCTAAACAGGGCTAGTCCCAAAGTTTTGTTTCTTCACTTCAGTAACAGGAAGTGGTGAGCAGCACCCATTTGTAGTACAAGTCAAATGACATATGCTACCACTTCCTGCTGAATTTTACTGCATGGCTAGGCATGTGCAATGCTTTGGTTACCAAGTTAACTCAAAGTACAGCATATGAAATGGCAATTCTACAGCATTTCATCAGTTGATACTGGGTTATGAGCCATTTCTCTTTCACTCACACAGAGGTTTTTAGGTCCTTGGCAGCCATTAAAACAACAGGACCCAAGGAATTTTATGCCCATTCCAAACACCCTGGCCTCTCCCATGCCACATACGCACAGTGGGAAGTGCAATATTTGGGATGGGGTATAAAATTCCTCAGATCCCAACTGCATGACTGGAGGCCAGGACTCTACCTGGCCCAGAGGTTGGTTTTGTTCCAGATGCAAGGACAGCCTGATCCTGATGCTCAACTGAGTGTCAGAATTGACACAGGGGACCTTGGTCTGAAAGCTACACATGAATGCTGCATGCAGGTTCCCAAAAGCTGGAGATGGGGGATCTGGGGTCAGGGAGGGTCTGCCCAGTCCTGCTTCCTTGTGTCTTTAGCTTTTATACACCCATGTGCAATCCAGCTGCATGTGCCATTTTTAGACTTGGAGATGCTCCAAGCTGATGCAACTTCGAGTGTGGGGATTACTGTAGGCCAGCCACAGGTCAGACATGCTACACAATCCAATTTAAAGAGGTGCCATACCAATATTTATAAAACATTTTTTTGCCTCCTCAGCCCATGGCTGACAAACCTTTAGGGGCATGCAGTTCCCAAGTAATTAACCCCCCAGAAGTTTCAGAACAAAAAAACCCAAAAAAACACTCCAAGCTATAAACTAGCTTCAAGGAAATTCTGTAGTGCAGTGGGCTGGCGTTACAGAATCAGGTCTGAGAGCTTGCACTAATCTAGAGTGGGGGTGCTCAACCTCCAGCCTGTGGGCCAAATGCACCCTGTAGAGCCATCTCATCTGGGCCGCAGAGCATGCATGGTCTGGAAATTTGGTGGCAAGGAAGTAGTGACAGCCACACCCCCCACCCACCTCCCAAGCCCTGTGCAGCTGGTTGGGGAGAGGACAAGATTCTTTCCCCTGTGGGACACCCCTTCCTTGCAGCCAGATGGTGCCCACTGTGCCTACCTGGGCACTGAAATCAAGAACACTGGCTGGATCCAACCCACCAGGCCAAGAAATTGAGCATCACTGACGTGAAGCATCAGAATTTTGACCACAAAGCCACTCCCCCCACCTTAGTACCTTGACCATTTCTGCTCTGCTCTCATCTGCCTGCATTTGGGGTATGTTACATTGTTCTTTTTATGAATGTGCTCCCTTTTCTCTGAATCAGTGGAGAATGTCCAGGGGAGAATTGTGAAAGAGACGTACTGAAGGACTGGCTGCACTAAACAGATCTTGACTTGGCCCTCAATTGAAGTGGATGGTCCCAGCTAAAAAGCAGTTCTGGCTTTAATCTATAGCCAAGGCGTGCAGGATTTAGGTTAAAAAATACAAGCAAGTATGTACTGGAGGGTTGGGTGTAGGAAAAGTACGGTGTCTGGGCACACACATGCATAATAACCCATGCTATGAATACCCAGACTTTTTTTTAAGACACTGAAATTGAAAGTCTATTTCTCAACTAGGATTATATGTAAGGCATTGACAGTGGAGATCAGTGCCACAGTTTTTGGGTTTTGGTACAGAAATAAGAAGGTCAAAAAGAGAACCAGTCCCATAAACAAACCCTACTCTGTTTTAAATAGGAAAGGGGGTTACCTCAGGTCTAACAGAGTACTGTTGAAACATTTTAGCCAGCTGAACATTAGGCACCAAGCATCAAATTCAAATTAACCAGTACAGGAGACAAATGGAAAAAGCACGTGGGGATACAGGCAAGGAGAGACTGAAGACGATGCCAGTAGCACACTGGACATGAGCAGCTCTTGGGAGGTAATGTAGAGTACTCAGACCCAGTGCTCATGCAGCTGACTTGCAAAGAAAGACACACTCTGGGTGAGGCATCTTATCTTGTTTCCTCAGTATGCAAGGAACAGAAACTTTGGGAGGAGGTTGCCAGCATCTCCTCCCCCACCCCACCCAAAGGCCTTACCTATTCAGATTTCCTTGAAGTCCACCAGCAAACTTCAGCAGTATTAGAGTAATTTAAGACCTCAAGAAGATTAAAAAGTGATTCAATGCAGATGGTTTAAACCTGGTTTTCTCTTCTAATGGGAAGTTACCTAGTGGTTCACTCTAATGTTGTGCACTTCACCATTACCATTCACAGCAGCTTGAGCATGCCCATGAGAAAGCCACATGATCCAAAGTCAATTCAGTCTGCATTTGACCCAAGTTGATTTAATCCTTGTTTCCTATCTCAGCAAATCTACTAAATGTGGAAACTCTCTAGTCACATGCTTATTTTACAGAGCAGTTGTTATGGGAAGTCAGAATAGCCAGGAAATTAAACCATCTATGATGCAAGGAAACTTCACCCCTGTCACAGTATCTGCTGACCTCCATGTTCTACACACTGAAATACTTCACAATTACAAGAGCAGGACATGTGCAAAGTAAAACTTCTAATTCTAACTCAGTGTGTTAAAGACTTAGAGTAGGGGTTGTCAGCTGGGAGTATGAGAAGGCCTTAGGGAATACACCTGGGCAAGTGGGGATGGAGTGCCACCATGTACCATCCCACGCTACCAAGCAAGTGGGGGAAGCTCGTACATGGCAGCTGCCGCCACTCCGCATTCAGCCACACACAATACCCCACCCCTGCATCCAGCCACCGGGGGTACACTGATCCAAAAGGGTTGAAAACCACTGAATTAGAGAACCAAACTACTACTTCACAAGTTGAGGCAGCAAAAGAAAGCAGCCATGGCTTAAGTGCTGAGCAGGTGCAGAAAAGCAACAAGAACCCATTTTCTGGTTGGCAAATAGCCTTATGGCACAAGTACTACAAGGTGCATTATATTCTTGCCATGTTAGCATCCCAAGCAAAGGGTCAAATAGTCTCAGCTATTTAAAGAGCAGTAACAGTTAAGAACTGCCCTATCAGAGGGAATTACAACAGCACAGTTTACCTTGGCAGGGGGTGGGCAGATGGACTTTGAAAATATCTAGAACAGGGGACATCGGATCATAGGAAAACAGAACTGGAAAGACGTCATCAAGTCACCTAATCCAGCCTCCTACTCATATACGAGTATAGCATTTCCATTTGCTTTTGAGCAGGGATTTCAACTGTCAAGATACATAGCCACTGCTTGGGTAGGGAGAATCAAGTGAAATAGCTACAGGAATCCAACTATTAGACTGCTATCCTTGTGTAGAGTTCAAGTCAGTAAATAGGATTCAGTAAATGCGACTGCCATCGTGCAGTAGGTGTATTATGGTACGTGCCAAATAGGAAACCTCATTTTAGTCATGATACTCATTGATATTTATACATTGATCTTCACTGTGCAGGGAACTTTCTTTTTAAATAGTGCATTAGGATACTGTTCTCATTGGTTGTCCATGCACGGTCATCTATCCATCCAGCACAGAGCTCCCCAACACAGTCACACCATTTAATAAGATGCTTGATTATAATTTTCTTCTTGCTGTTCAGACTCTCACAATAGCTTTTTTTTTGGGGGGGTGGGGTG
>NW_017728996.1:43474304-43475481 GCF_001723915.1 Gavialis gangeticus | reverse complement strand
CAATAGCTTTTTTTTTGGGGGGGGGGGGTGTTCTTTGTTGTGTTTAGAGGGATTAATACAAAACAATGGCACAAAAAAAAAAAACAACCCCAAAACAAAAACAAGGAGTCCCCCCTCATCCCTCCCCAGTATGAAGAACACTTCTTACAACAGAAGAGGGACTACAGTAGAAAGGAGATCCTTACAAAAGATAGATCACTGCTCTGGCTGGAGTCAGCCTCCAAGTGGAATTTGCCTTTCCTTCAGTGCCAGTCCCTTGCATAGCCCTATACAATTTTTTTTAAAAGGCAGAGATAGAAAAGGAGAGTTTGCCACCTCTAACCTGCAAGGTTGGATTCTGTATTTTACCTAGGTTAGCAAGTTTGCAATTGACTGATAGAAACAGGAAATCTAGACTAGTAGAGCCACACTGCTGTTGAAACTGGAGGGCCACATGCCCTCACTCATTCACCTCGACCTTTCAGATCCTTGCCAAAGAGCAATCTTACCATACAGGATACAAACCAAAGTTCTGATGGAGTCTTAGACTGGTCTCCATTGTAGCATCACTCAATGGTAAAACATTTATTAGTAAAACACTCACGTTCAAACTGAATGCAGTCAATGCAAGTTTGCAGAAATACCTGATAAAGAACCACTTAGAAGTAATACTTCCTCTACCCTGTATTAAGATGACATGCTCTAAAAACAGAACTAACTCACTCTTTAGGAGCAACATAGTACCAGGGACTCAACAAGTTGCTCTTAACAGGCACATAATATATTTGCAATATTTGAACAAATTAAGTTAGCATATTTCTATTTTTAAAAGCTATGATTTTTCCTGCATATTTACAAGAGCCAAGCAGAGATGGGAAACAGAAATCCCACACAGCTTTTTTTTTTTTTTTTTTTTTTAAATAATGATCTTATTCCCCGAGTCTGCTGAGAAGTGGCAAGTGGAATGCAAGGAAGAGATAGTGGCATACCAATGACAAACCTAGCCATCAGCATTTCTGCACTCAGCTTCTGTTTGGCTGTAAATTAAACCTGAAGTCTCACAGTGCAAAAAAAAAATCCCCAAAACAAACAAACAAAAGAACAACCATCACTTGTGGTACACAATACTGCAGCTGTAAAACAATGAAGGAAACCCAAGATTCAGGGCCACCTACATAAAAAGCTACCCTGGCTCATC
>NW_017728996.1:43465620-43469304 GCF_001723915.1 Gavialis gangeticus | reverse complement strand
AGGTGCTTGTCCACTTTCTTCTTTAAAAAGGAAGCAACTACTGGGGAGAGTCAGGACCGGGAGAAGAGAGTACGAAGGAAATCGGCTGGGTTTGGGAAGTGCAAGAACAGAAAAGCAGCCCACTGAAAATCTAGTCACTCCAGAACCCTGTGAAAGCAAAAAGCAATAGAAGACACCAACAAAAACAATTGCTTTAACATGGCCCCTTCCCTCCACCCTCTCATGTACAGACAGGATACTATTATAGCATTCCTGAGGCAGAGAACTATTTGCTCACTAGCAGTTCTGCTTTGAGAACAGCAAATGACTAGATATCTAGTTATATATCAATGCATTACAACTGGACAGCAGATATTATAGTCACCTCCACTGTTATGGTTTAACCAGCACTTAAGTGGCCAGGTCTGAATTCAGGACTATACACAGTGACATACTGCTATAACACAAATCTTGGAACAAATTGCTGCTGGTGACATTTGTTTTACTAACACTTTGAGCTGCATACAAGATGCTAAATCCCTATCAAGGTGCTCTTTTACGTGGCTCAACTTAGTGCAAGAACACTAATCATGTGCAGATGCCTCTGCAAGTGATTTTCTCCCAAAAAGCCCATCTGTATGCAGAGCTGAAAAGTTCCGATACCCTTCCAATCAAACTCTCAGCACCTGGTAGCGCTGTCTAGAGAACAATGCAATGAGGCTATCTTCAGGGAACTCATTATTTGCCACATGCCATTCCCATGTAGTGGGGAAGTAGTGTATGGAGGTCTATTATGTTCCCTTGAGGAAATGTCTGCAGACAAAAACAAACCTCGTGCCTGCTCCAGTTTATTCTCTGAAGCAGATGATATTCTACTTTTGATAAGTTTCTACAAGTTTTAAAAAACTTTTTTCTATAAAATGTAGAGGGAACATCTTAGTTTGCCCAATTAGACACAATATGTACTATACTGTGAAATTAGATCGATAACAGCTCAAAGTTGCATTTATATTCAGTTCTCCTAACAAGATTTCTGCCTAATGAGGACGTTCATAAGAAAGTGACTGCGTGGGAGATATGGTCACAGTGGAACAATGAGGGTGCAACATACAACTGTGTCAGACAGTGCCGAATGCAAAAAAGCAAGAGTCTAATCATTTTGTACTTGTAAATTTGGCTTTACTCCAAACATCTGCAAGATATTTTCAGTTGATCTCAGCACTTTTTCTCTGACAGCAAAGCTTAAAGGCACAGTACCATTTTAATTCCAGTCATTTCAGAAATACACCAGAAGAACAAATTTTAAGTAAGTGCTGGGGTAAGGATCAAAAGGATTTATTCAAGCAGCACTATGATACACCACATTTTGGCATGTCTGTTAAACATGTACTGGCCACCAAATTTATTCAACCCTTTGTGATTTGGTGGCCCTTAATGTAAGAGTAAAGAGGAATGAAACTGGAGTTGCTTCCAGAAACCATGAAAGAGTTAGTGAACAGCAATCAAACATTTCATAATCAACCAGTAAAGTCTGATTAGTGACTGCATGCACTCTCCCCCACTCTCAGAGGATCTGAACTTTTTCCTCTTTCCTTGCATGGCAGCAGTTAATACTAAGAATCTAGGTCCTTCTCTACCTTAGAGATATGCTAATGTCACCAACAGGTGTGAAAAGATAAACTGCAGCCAAAGTATCTCTGCTAGAAATGCCTTAGCACTAACAACTGTCAGCAGAAGGCAGCTTTTTCCAGCAGAAAAAGGAACTGGAAGGGGTGCTGGCAGAAATTTTCATGCTCTCAGAAGAGTTGTGTTTATATCAAAGATCTTAAAGCAACAGCAACAGCAGCAAACCCTGTGGTTTAGGCAGAGCTTAACTTAGTCTGAGAAAGTGGGAAGCCTGTAGGAGTGACCTAAACAGAGCAATTATTTCAACAGCCTCAACAATTCCAAAAGAATGGTTTCAAAGAAAGAGTCTGCAGGACAGGCAATCCTCCCTTTCTGCTTGCAGGCCAGATTCTTCTCACCTTCTAAAAAAATAGGAACCCTAGTTTCATAAAAGAAATATTAAAAGATTGAGTATGATGTCTATTTATCTCCCCTTATAATGAAAGCAATAAAGAAGGCAAATGCTGTGTATGTATAATATAAAAAGGTTTGCTGCTCCTAAGCACTTAAGACTCAGAACCAGATCAGAACAATAGACGCAGTGATTTTTTTTAAATGAGCTGCTGTACACGTGTCCTCAGGTAAGCTAGCAATAGCCACATTACTAAGTGTGAAGGAAAGAAGGTCGCCATTAAAAAAAAAAAAAAAAATAGATGACACACATGTATAGCAATCTATTTAACACAGAACCAATATACCATTAACTGGGATAATTTTCCCGTCAGCCAAGAACTTAACCTGCAGACATGTTAGTGTACAATACATGTATTAACTGGTCAGGACAATACTCCCCTCACACCTAGTGCTTGGTTAACTTAAGGTTCAGCTCCTTATTCATACTGGTGCCTATCAAGAGCACCGTACTTCTACGTAGGAGAACTTTTACAACCTTTCAATCTCCTATGCCTGATGAAGGGTGCCTGTAAGCTTGCAAATTTTTTTTTTTTTTTTGCAAATATGTAGTTGGTCTAATAAAAGATATCACTTCTGTCACAAGTTTTGATTCCTTCTGCCTCTAGACCAACATGGCTACAACCTGAATACCTGCCACAGAGAAGAGTGCATACAAGCCTCCCCCTTGGAGAATTAGAGGCCTCCCCAAAAATCACTTTCAGCTCCCAGCCATGAGCACAGCCAGCATGGCCTACCACAAGACCCTTCTGAATCCAGCCGAGTTTGCACACTATTCAAAGTGGCATTTAACAACAGAATTTGAGACACTAAAGGTGAGCCAAGTCTAAGTTTCAAACGCAATCCACAAAGAAAGTGGGAGCTTTAACAGTTTGACAAGCAAAATTATCTGCTTCAGAAAGAACTTGACCACCTGTTCCTCTCCTCCTTCCCCCACCCTTCCAGGCCTCCTCTTCTACCCACAAAAAAAAAAAAAACTATTTAAAAAAGCTGCACAAGATGAGCGTGTGCTTCAGACAGGCACAAGGGCTCTAAACAATCCTCTGTAGAATCTGCCCAGGTATCGTTACTGCAGTACTGACCTGTGTAGTGTACAGTAAGCATCTCTGCTGCCTATTCTATTTTGCTTATGAAAATAAACCTAAAACTGGTGAAAAAGTTAACTCAGTCTTGCCTATTAACAGAGTTTTTCCTTGCTTATGCTATGAAAGTTGCCTCCCACAAGTATAATCTAAAATTTATTCTTCACCATTTCTACTTTTTGCTCAAACTGGGAGAATGAAAGGAGGCTTGTACTCTAGCATTTTGCCTAGTATCTGGGGTGTAGCCATATCCGTCTAGAGCAGTGGTTCCCAAATTTTTCTTTTTTGTGGACCACTTGAAAATTGCTGAGGGGCTCAGCAGACCACTTAAACTTCTTTTGTTCTACAAATCGAAGCACACAACTCATATTTTAATATTAGCAGTCTTACCTTTCTAATGTGATGGATATGCCTTTTTTTTTAAGCAAAGTTCTGGGAAGTCAGGGGTAATGTATGTCAGCTTTAGCCTTAGGCCATCTTCCTGCAGCCCACCTGAATGGAGCTCATGGACCAGTATGAGAACCTCTAGCCTAGAGGCAAAATGAAT
>NW_017728996.1:43455181-43465353 GCF_001723915.1 Gavialis gangeticus | reverse complement strand
GGGGGGGGGTTGCAAAAAGCTAATCTAATAAAAGATATTGCCTCTACCATAAGTTCTGATTCCTAGTGTTTTGTCCAGTCATTTTCATTTCTGATTCTCAAAGTTCCCATGGGATCACATAACTTGATTCAAGATTTTTTTTTCTTTTATGGCATCAACCCTGAACCTTCAAGGATGAGCATTTTCTCTGTACTTGCTTGTGCACATTTTAAATTCATTCCCAGAAACATAGGGCCCCATATGATCTGACATCATATGCTGAAATGATTATTCAGTAAATGAAGGAGTAAAGAATTTGAGGAAAGAGTTACCGTTTGTATCTAAATAGCATTTATACCGAGCTGCCAACAGTGAGTGAGCTCTGCACATGGTGGAATAGACATGAATATTGTTAAATCAGATTTTTTATGCAAACATGTTCATCACTGCACATAGCTCTTGTATTATAGCCTATAAAGCTATAAGCCAGGGATGGGGAACCTCCGGGCCACTGTTCGGCTAGGGACTCCATTTCCCTTCTGCCCCTGCACACATGGCTTGCCGATCTCCATGGAAACCCCAGACACAACAGCAGCACACAGCACAGGGGGGTCCTCCAGAGCTGCTGCAAATGTGGGATGGGGACAGCTTGCTTTAGAGCCCTGATCTATAGCCTGCACACTCTGGGCAGAGGCACACACGCAGGGGATTGTGGCTCTGCCCAGGCTCCAGATAGGCCGTCACAGCTGCAAGAAGCCAGGACAGAGCCACGATCCCCTGCATGTGTGCCCGTGCCCAGAGTGCGCAGGCTACAGATAGTGGGTCTGCCCTGGCTCCAGAGCAAGCTGCCCCCCCATCCCACATTCCCAGCAGCTCCCAAGCAGCCTCCTGCGCTGCTCTGCTGCATGCACTGCCGCTGCAGCTGAGGCTAGGGTTTCCATGGAGACTGGCACAAGCCATGCGGGCAGGGCAGCTGGGAAATGGAGTCCCCGGCCAACCAGATCCAGCCCACAGGCTGGATATTCCCCATCCATGCTATAAGCCATTGACACAAGTCAAGAGCAACAGTCAGCCTGCATAAAAGTATATCCAAGTGTCTCACCTCATTCCTCAAGCAATTCAAGCATGTTCAGAAGGTGCCAAATGAAAAGAAAGTCTTAAGACGCAAGTCAAAAATGGAAAGATGGATTTACAAGTTGTTGCTGTTAAGATAAGCGAGGAAGCTAGACAGGAAGCTCCAAGATTAAGGGAGCAGAGTGAAGGCCTATGGGACTTCCAAAGCAATGAGACTACTGCTCAAATTATGCTGAATTACTTTGAAGTATGAGAGAAGAATTAGATGGACAGAGCTGCCCAAGCTCTAGAACACAAGATCCTCCAAAAAAAAAAAAAAAAAAAAAAAAAAAAGCAATAGCACAGAACTGTAGTAGAGTTGGAAAAAAAAATGTGCAAGAGAAATTAAGACAGAAACACTATTCTCAAATTCACATTCAATATGTATGGACTTGAAATGGCCTTTGTAAGACGCACAAACTTAGTGCATCCAATCCGTGAACAACTGCCTTGCTTCTGAAGTTACATCTGCAGTCTTCAAGAGACTGCACAAAATTAAAACTTCAGTTAAAAGTCTAAAAAAGGATAATATTTTAGGAGGACTCCCACTACATTAGGAACTATCCATGGCATCCAAAACAACGGCTAAAACAGAAGTTTAAGTTAGCAGAAGCCCCTTTTGGAGATAGCCCTCCTCACAAACTCACCTCAGTAACTAACTTGCTTCCTCCATTCTCTATTTCACAGACAAAACACACACCAGGTAGGACTTTTGCGTTTGTTTTTTTTAATTATGCTCTCAATTTGGCTTTCAAAAAACTATGTCTACAGCTTGAAGCACCTCCGCTCCTGGTCACAGTACGAGATGTGAAGCCATAACAGCAGATTTTTGGAGCAGGATGACATGTGAACACTGTCCTTGCTAGAAGGGAACAACAACTAAGCAGATGACAGGTGCAGACAGGATCTGTTCTTATCAGACTTCATACAGCACATAAAACAGCCTAGTAGAGCCAAGCTACCCTATCTAGAAAACCAAGACTGTTCGGATTCAGCACATTACTTTATACAGATTAAAAATGAGTGTACAGTGTGCAGTAGAGTCAATTATGTTATACACTCCAGGAAGTTCATTATTTGACTATAAAGATCACTTAGGTCTTTTATCACAATTAGGTTCAGAAGACCTCAACAGTAGTCAACTGAGATGAAGAAAACTAAAGGTTGCCCAACAGCAGTAATTGAGCAATTTCCCCAAGACCATTCATTTTCACTGTGACTAGTTATTTCATATAAAGTGTACATTAGCCAACAGAATTGGTTTATAACAAGAATACTTAAAAAAGTACCCTTACTTTTTGTTACTCAAGTTAGATGATTGTTGGCAGTTGCCTTTAGAGTGTTGAATGTATTAAGGCTTGCAGAACAAATCACGTTATGCCCATGAAAACTCATCATCACCCTTTGTAAGGTCTAAAATAAGGAGAACCGTACATTTGTTAAGATGCCATTTGTCAAGCTGCTTACTACAGTCACGTGAGGGGAAAAATGTTATATTGGTAGTTTCATTAGAAGAAGGATTTAGAAGCTTACAGCATAACCATAATTAGCAAACACCAAACAAGAACTTCAGGAGAGCTTTTAAATAAGGCTCAGAAAAAGAGTGAGGAAACAAAGACAAACTGCTAACTGGAAAGATGCTCATCAGTGAGATTAAAGGGATCTTGGAACACTATAGGTGACAAGGAATAGCTTAAGCGAAAGGAAAAAACCTCTAATTCAAGGGTGTTATAAGTTTGCTGCCAGCGAATAAGGCTCCTACATGTCAGAGCCCAATCTAATAGAAGATACTTAAAACAAACACTGTCCTTTTAGGTTTTAATATATGAAACCAAAGTGGTTTGTTATCTACACAAGCAGCAGCTTCAGTAGGACTTGAAACCCGCCTCCCGATATCCAGTAACTAGGCCTGTGAACCAAGATGAAAGATACCTGTTTACCCTGCCTGTTGGAACTTTTCAAATAAGCTTATTCTTTTAACCATCTATGTTACCAGTCCACTTTAACAGACTCTCAAGACACCTTGCTTATTATTGTAGGTCCATCCAATATTAGTCATTTTCTCTCTTCCTGGCTTCATTCTCTCCTTCCATTATGCATTTTATTTGGTTGGGGTTTTGTGTATTTAATACTGCACCCCCTTCAAGTCACAAGAATTCCTTTACCTAGCATTTATTGTTAAATATTACACCTTTCTTTATATATGGGACAAACACTATACTGACATTTTAGTTTACCCTGTTGTTCATTCATATCCTCCCATACACAAACAACAAGTAACTAAAGCAATGGCATAACCCCCTTCTGGCAGCAAAAAAGAAGGCACTTCTGAACACCTGGTTCTTACAACAGGACTTGTGCAATGTCTTAAGACTTAAATTTCTTCTCCATATGTTTTTATAGTCAATAAAATCTCTGTCATCTGGCATAAGTGAGGAATGGGGGGTGCTGGTTATCTAAAAATTATGGTTATCTGAGACAGTGCCATACTTGTAGTGAAAACTTTCAAAGGATTAGTGTACAATACATCACAGTATAACATACTGTATGAAGAATAAACTAGTATACAGATAAGAATGCCATAATAGTCAACCACCCCAAACACCAGGGCAGCCCAGCCACAGGATGCTGCAGCAGGGGGGAGAGGTGCACAGACTCAGATACCCTGTGCAGCTACCCCCAGAGCAGTGTGGCAGGCAGGAAAGCTAAGTACACATATTGTTCCGCTCCAACACCCTCAGAGCAGTACAGCAGGCAGAAAAGCAGTGCAGCATAGCACTGAAATTCTGGTTAATTAAGTATTCTGGTTAGTTAAATGCTGAACAACATAGATTTTACTACATCATTCCAATGAATGATTAAAGTCTTCCAATCCTGTTCCTTAGATCTTGCCAAGGTTACAACAATGGGATTCCGCTTAATTTAAGCACTGCCCACAGCAAAGGGATCTTTTGACAGCAGTAAAAATTACTACCAGTTATTTTATACTGGTCTTCAGCTTAGGAATCAAAGTAGCAGGCACAAAGCTAGTATCTACATTCACACACACTATTCAAACTCAGTTTGTAACTTTACAACAACTCAAAAAATGTTTTCTGTGGAGAATTTAAACAGGTTTGTTTGTTTTTTTAAAGCTTTGTATAAATCACAGGATTGAGCTTGCCTAATTAGACACTGGTGTTGACTAAGCTTTAAAAAGAAAGCAGGCATGTGTGTGTGTGTCTGGGGGGGAATAAATAAGTAAATAAATAAAGTCACCTGCTACTTCCTGATTGGAAAGAGCAAGAACTTAAAGCAGACTAAACAGTTAGTCTCCTATGTATTTGTTTCTTTGTTAACAGCATTCAAAGTTGGGAAGCCAAGTGTTACATCAAGACTGAAAATGACTTTACATTTATAACCCCACTGAAGTCAGTGGTGTTTTTGCCAACTTATGCCACAGTGAAAACGGAAGTGGGTCAATTACAGAGACTGCGTCTTTAACCTAACAGAACATTTAAGTGTTTGATTAGTGTTAAAAAGCAATATGTTATCCTTGGAGGAGACTCAGACACAGGCACAGATAAATATCAGTTTGTACTGCAATCTCAAAGCCTAACAAAGCAACGTGCTGTGGTTCAAGTGATATATGCTCTTCATCATGTGAATAGTAGCAAACTAAAAGGTATTTTTAAAAGAAAGTCAGCCCAAGTATTAAGGGGAAAAAAAGAAAAGCAGCTTTTACTTATCAAGCTACAGCATTTATTTTCCATTGTTGTTTAAAAAGAAACAAACCACCACACACAAGAAATGGGACAGATTTTTTAATGCTTTGCAGTCTCTCTCTCAGCATACACTACTCAGCTACAAGTTGGACATTTGATCCTATATGCACATTCTTACAACAGCTTATTCAGAGCGGGCTATGAATGCAGCTCTAATTTGCCCTCCTGGTAGTCAAATAATCAAATACAAAAGCAAAACAGTTCCATCTCTCAGTCAAAACTGGCCGTGAATCAGAGACATGAATCAAAATACAGGATAACAGGCAAAGAAAGCTGCAACAACATTTTTAGTACATGCCAAACAATTTCACTCTTATTTGTCCCTTTCTGTAATGTATTAGGAAGGAGGGCAAGTAGACTCACTAATAACAGTCAAAGCCCAAGATGTTTCTTACATCAACTAGTTGCTAGTGTCAATTTGAATTAAACATTAAAAATCCAAGGCAATATAATTTAAGACACCTCAACATTCTTTAAAATAGTGGTTCTCAACTTTTTTGTACCAAGACCCATTCATGACCAGTCCTGACTCAGTGACCCTCACTCCTGACCTGCTGTCCCCCACCCCCTAGTGCCACACCCCTAGTGTGTGGGGTAGGGGCCTCCCTGAAGCAGCCCTTTGGAGACTCCTGCAAGGAAAAAGCCATGATTTCCCACATTGATTCTCCCTTAAAGGAGAAACTTTTTAAAAGTTTGTTAACCCATTTTAAGTTTGTCTGCAACCCTTTCATACATTCTTGCCACCCACTTTTGGGTCACAACCCATAGATTGAGAAACGCTGCTTTAAAAGACATTACCAAAAAAGTCCTTTTCTTGATCAAAATGGTAAGGAGACTCATCCTTCCCCTTTCCTGCTGACTCAGCAGCATCCCAAACCCACCTCCAGCTGCATATTTGTCTCTCCCCAGACCTTCAGAATGCCTCAGTCCTCTTGGCAGTGAAGCCCCGGCTTGATTCCTGCACATTGTCTACCTAGTTACGCACCCAGGCATGATGCTGGCTCTCATTCATTTTTAGTTGCCTTGGGGATGGCAGGACCTAGTAGACAGCTCACCCCTACATCCTCTTTGCATCTGCTCATCTATCACTGTCTGCTACTCCATTCCTCCATCTGGAATAACTGATCTGAAGTTTTCCTCTTCCTCAAGGCTCCTACTCTCCATCATCATCATTACCATAATCATTTTAAGTGGAGGATCTCCCTGGTTTGGGGTATATTTATCACTTATAAACAGTTCAGTGACTCTTACCACCCTTTCACTAGTTTGTACCAAAATATTCAGGTGTGAACAGTTTAACAAGAGTATACTCATAGCATGTCACAGAATCTGTTTCCAAGCTAGCAGTTTCGCTGGAGAAGGGAAGTCAATAATTGTCAATAATTGTGCTTGTCAGAGTATTTTAAAGCCAAAGCAAGTAAAGGTCAAATTAGATTTGCTTGACTTTTTCTGGATTTTCCCATTTGGCAAAATGAAGCCCAGGAGGGTAAGGGGAAGTTACTGAAGTAACTTAAGCAACTCATTTCAGTTATTAGATACAGCACAGCATAGTTTGGATGACTTCCTGCCAAACATCAATATCATCTTGGATAAAGATTTAAATGTGACACAGTTTTGCAGTCAGCAATTCTTCATGCTCAAGTATGAATTACAATCAGCCAAAAAATATGATCTTACTCTCATAGAAATACTTATACACAGAGAGGGACCAGAAAGATATAAAGATTAAGCCTTATCATCTGGCATTATAAAACTGATCCAATTTTAGTAACCAACACTGCTTCAACAACAAACTAAAAGCAGACCAGTAAACCAATATTTTTCAGTTCTGGGCACCAGAAATTAAGCAACTAAATAACTAGCTGCTACTTTAAGACCCCAACTCCAGAATTAGTAATAAGTTGAACTAGCAGAGTACACCACATTCTTTAAATAAGCTTTGTTTTTCATATGCAGGGCTGGGCAAATTGAGTCAATTAACTAACAGAGCTAGGTTTTATTTCTCATTTAAAGCCATGTAAAAAGTGAGTGTTCTTACTCTGGAAGAGTACCATCTTAACACAGTCCATGGGTCAGTGGTCCCCCTTCCACTGGGGTAGGAGCACTTTGTGATATAAGCACATCTTTTAAGTGCTGGCATTTATAAAGCAATTCAAGGAAGAGTGAAGTGAAGCAATTTTATCCACCAACAAGGTAGCATGACATTAACAGTCACAGCTGCAAGCTTCTAAACAATACACCTGGGTTCAGCATAAACATGTTTTGCATCAAGATGACAAGTGTATCCATACAACATGGATGTCTGTGCACAGTAACTAAACCCTGAAAGAACCATGAAAACTAATGAAACACAATCTTGTAAATTCAGTGGCAGTTCATTTTCACAGCTAGCATTCATGAAGTAGACATGACCACATTCCCACCTTCTTTCTTGCCCTTCAGCTGCTGCTGCAGCAGCAGCTCTAATTTAGCCTTGGGTAGGCTGAAAGGTTTCTCGCCTAAAGACCCCCCTTATTTTGAGGGGGTGATGTTGGGGGGGGGGGGGGGGAAGCATGATCTCTGGATATAGGGCTGCAATGTTTGCAACCCTGGAGTGAGAAAAGCAGGACAAAGGGACTTTAAGCTACCACTCCCAAAGTACAAGAGAAAAAAAAAAATGTTTCCATTAAGTGGAGACTGAAGTTAGTAAGCAACAATGGATGATGCAATTGGGAAAGATTAAGGCAAGAGATCCCGAAGTAGTCCAAGGCTAGCCTAAACTGTCATCACGGCAAAAAGGAGAGCGGAGCATACCTAGAAACTGGAGCAAAGAAAAAGAAAAAGCTAACGTGATCGAATGTCACCATATGGAAAAGCCCCACAAGCTTCACCACACCATGCCCTAAAACAGCCTAAATAAAATTAAACTTTGGGTTAATTCAAACAGTAAAGAGAAAACATCACATCAAAAGTATGCTCCATGATGTCCAAAGTTAAAGCCACATCACTTCTATTAGGGCTGTGACAGAGATTAAGGTAAGCCAGAGCCTCCCCACGTTATTGTGGATGCATTGCCTATCACAGTGTTGGGCCAACCATCTTTCAAAGGACATGCTAGGCCAACATTCTGATAACTTTGGATCCAAGCAAACCCAGTGCATTCAAATTAGGATATTGGCCCTAGGAACCAGGGACACTTCACTTACCATAACTATACTGGAACTAAATTGCTCCCATTTTAATATAGTATTGTGACACTGTGTCGCATTCCACTTCAGAGCTCACTTCATTTTAGTGGCATTATGTCAAACAAAAAAAAGCACTTGGGAACTCTTTGGCCAATGTACATTAGTTGTGTAGTTCATCTCTGTAAAGCAGGTCAAGTTTACAAGCCAATGCTATACAAACAAAAAAGTTTATGAAAGGGCACCATCCATTTCAGTACCAAACTGACAGTGATTCTTAAGAATACATAAAACTTGTCATAGGCTGTTCTAAAACTTCTAGAACTAACATTTGGGAAATACTGAAAAAAATTAAAGATTCTATTTAGGCACTTGTCAGCACTGGAGAACTTTTAGAAATCTGATATAGATTATTTGTTCTCTTCCCTTAATTTAAGGATAACCGCTTAGTCTTTAACAGGGATATCTTTTTCCCAAATGTTACCATGGGAGCTGAAGTAACTAAAAGAAAACAAGTCTAAAGAGTCACTTCCCATTTCAGTCAAAATGTACTTCCTCTCTCAGTTGTCATAATATCATAGGCAACCTATCAAGTCTTCAAGGTAACAAAAGATGACTCACTACTAACAGACACTTCACATCCTCTTTAACTATGAAGCATAGATGCACAAACCTGCATTTTCTAGTCTCTCTTCTTTATACTTGGTCCTAGAATGGATAAGAACCCAACTCAGACTGCACATGTCACTCTTAGATGCCAGGGTGGATTTTGCCCTGCCAACTTGCCCTGGTAACAACTTGCACAAACACTTCAGGCTTCAATTGAAAAAAAATATTTATCTATATATTGGTTTTGCCTGGAAAATAAGCCTACCGGCATGCAGATTCATACTTAATCTTATTCAAAAGCATTTGCAGGATTGGTACTTATGCCTTCCAGCATCTCAGTTAAAGTCTCTAATGAAGCAAGTGCTTTGCTAAACTTTGCTTTGCTCCATTTAAAACTATAGGTCAGTGTGCAATATGAAGACACAGGCCACAATAGTCAGCTATGTTACTTAGATGTCTAGTTTTATAGACACTGCTTTTCACAGTTGCAAAGTACCCATATGCAACAAAGACTCCCCTGCAAAGAAAGATACTTCTTTAAACAAGAGAGTTGGAACAAGGAAGTTATACTCAAGGCAATCTTTAAGAAACAAAAAGAACCCCCCCCCCCACAAGATGGCTACCCCAGAATCGAGAAATCTGAACTAAGCGCATATACACATTTAAATTTTATAGGCATTATTTTCAGTGAGCAGAACTGAGATTAAAAGACCTATCAAATGCGACTCTCAACTGCTCAAGTTGTTCAGATCCCCTTACTAGGTAGTGACATGAATCGTGTCCAGCTCAAACTGTTTCAGTCCTTCCACTTCCTGATAATTTACATTTACAAATCACAGACAAGCAGCTTAGCGAGCAGCCATGAAGCAGTCATGACAGCAGCTCTGGGACAAGCAAAAAAACCCAAAAAAAACACCCAGAGAAAAAAGCATCACCCAGACCAGCTGCATGGATTTCTTAAGGTGGTATGTTTTATGGGACCGACCACATAGCTAGGATACAGTCAGACCAGCTTTCAAACAGAAGTCATTCTTCCCCAGGCCTGGCCAGAAGAGCCAGACACGGCACACTCAGGTTTTGTTCTTGGGTCAAGACAACAAACGTCCATGTGAGGCAGCCCAGCAGGCCACCATCTCCCTTCCGAAGGAAACAAGATGGCTCAAAGAATCGGAGCCTGAGAAGCCTCCAACTGTTGACTGTGGCGAATAGCTGAAGATAACGGGGCTGGAAAGAGCCAGGGCTGCAACGCCAGAGAGCAGCTGCTCTGGGGGCACCGATTCGCTTAGAGGCCACTTGTTTCCTTGCGGGCTGTGAGGCGGGCTCTCCCGACTCACTGCCCGCTCGGGGGAAGCCCCAAGGGGAGGGCAAAAGCCGCGGCCGACCAAGCGACAGGTCCTCCTGGGACTACGAAGCTGCTGAGAAAGAGCCGGGAGGCTTCCCCCAGGCGACCCGCAGCCAGCAGCGAGGCCGGGACCGCTCGCCCAGGCGCTACCCCTTCCCCGGCGAGGGACTAGGAAGCGCCGCGGCACCTAAGCCCACCCTC
>NW_017728996.1:43442746-43454904 GCF_001723915.1 Gavialis gangeticus | reverse complement strand
CTCCCGCGCAGCGACGGGGCCTCGGCCCCAGCCCCGCCTCCCGCGGCGCTCACCGATTGTGGAGATGAAGGTGGTGTTGAAGGCGTCCTCGCTGAAGAGGAAGAGCAGGCAGGTCTTGCCCACGCCCGAGTCCCCGATCAGCAGCAGCTTGAAGAGGTAATCGTAAGTCTTCGCCATCTTCCTCGGCCTCCGCCTCCGCCTCGCCGGGCACCGACGGGGAGGGGGTAGGGGGAGCTGGCGTCACCGCTTCGCCCCGCCCACAACGACGACGCGCCCAATGGCCGCAGACCGCGCCCCTGAACTCATCATCCCGCGCCGGACGCGCGCACTGCCTGTCGGGAAATGAAGTTTCCGCGGTGAAGTCCTGGCAGCTTCCCGGAGTCTGCTGTGGCCGCGGCGGGGCGGAGGAGCCCACTAGGTGCCTTCTCCGCGCGCCCCGGGGAGTCCGAGCCGGAAGGCGCTCCGCGGCGCTCGCAACTTCGGGACCTGCTCGCAGCGGGACCGAGTTCCCACGGAACAGGCACTCGTTTCCCGGAAGCGTGAAGCGCTCTTCTCTCGCTACTGAGCGGAGTGGGCTGGGACTGGGGGGCACGCGTAGTCCTTCACCCCTGGACGGCCTGTGACGGAGGAGCCCTCCTTCCCCTCTTCTCACGGCGGGAGGGGGCTTTCTCGCTGCGCGGCGCGGGCTGGAGCGAGTCAGCTGCAGCTATGGAAGCAGCTGAACGTCTGTATGTGCTTGGGGGAGCATGAGCCCTGGGCTGAATCACGCCACAGTGACAACTACAGCTCCTGCCCCAAATAGCTGACTATATTTTCATATTGCTCATCCACAGGTCCCCGAGCACCTGAACGTTAGTTAGGATACCTGCAGCATCCACATACCCAAGCCTGACTCTGGCACCATCTACCAGTGTGGAAAATACCATATCCAAGACCTATGGGTTGTGGTGCGCAGCAGTGTTACACAAAGCTCTGATATACCAAATACTGTCTACAGGTTTCCCTCACTTTATGCTGTATGTGAGTTCCTGGAAAATGGCGCATAACTCAAATTTGCATCAAGGGACCCCACTTTACAATGTAACAAATAGGGATACCTTCCAAGACTTCAACTGTACTGACCCCCAGACCCATTTCTACCACTTTTAGAAGACAATTTTGGTATTCACCAACAGCAGACTGTACACACAAGCACAGGGCATCATCATAATGGGACAACTACAAAAACACGTGTCGCAGACAACAAGTGAGGAGCACAGATCCACACAGGAGCCTATATTTTTGTGGGCATCATTCCCACAATGCACTGCACAAAGCAGCTGATTGCAGGCTTCTACCACACCAATCACATAAGAGTGAATTTACCTTGCATATAATGAATTTTTGGTATAAAAAGCGTGATTACATAAGAGAGAATTCACACATACAGAACCCGCATAAAGCAAGGGAAACCTATATAAGTACTGCAAGGACTGTTTGTGTTTTTATCTGCACATAAGAATACTATAATGCTTGAAAAGGGTGCTCAGTCTCAGGCACACTGTGGCTACCTATGAGTGCATTACTTTTCACACATTGAAAGTTTTTTTTAAAGAATCCCCTGGAACACTAAGCAGCAGTTTAACTTCTCAGATGCCAACTTTGAAACACCAAGGTGCAAAACATCAAAAATATGCCCCCCACACTCTCGTTTATCAGATGTTAGCAATAGTTTCATACTTATGTAACACACTAATGAAAGCTTTGTTTGCCACATGGGAGATAGAATCGTTGTCTGCCAGCTAGGAGACCCGGATTCAATTCCTAGACACACACATAATTACAGCCACTGGGGCACTGATTGTCCAGACTCAGTCTGGCCTTTGGATATTGTCTCATCAACAGTCTAAAGTGGGGAAGGAAGGGCTGGGCAGCCTCCACACTCCTGCCTAGGCAGACATGTTGACAGTCCTGGTGACCCGTCACATATACACCATAATCCAAAAGGATCAATAGTTGGCCACTACTACGTACTTATATAGCTCTGATATTACCCATAAGCATGACTTCTCAGGATGCTGGCTTTTGTTCTCTTATGTAATGACTTTAATCATTATTTGCTATCCAAGATTTGTACGCAGAGACACATGAATGCTGGGTTTAAATGACACTTCGAAAATTGGCTGCCAGCTGCAATCAAAGGGTCTGATCTTGTGAGGTACTGGGATCAATTTTGCGCTGCCCAATATTAAATCCTGCATGTTGAAATCTAAGTCTGTGGGTGTGATCAAATATTGGGATGTTCAAGTGAGGTAAGTTGTAGTCAGGTAAATAAGGCACAACACTATGCTTCACTTAGATGCATATAACCTATTGGTGCCAAAAGAGAGATTTAGTGAAGGCTGCTTGAATTTTGGCTCCATCTTAAGTGGTGCTTGGTCAGTTCAAAGTAAGAAAAAAAACATTATTTTCAGAACATAGAGATTACTTTTTCAGAGTCTCACGTATTGTTAAAACACAGTAGTGTTTTCATACCTTTGTATACATGGACCTCTCTCCCCACCATTTGATATTTACAGTATTTTGGGAATGAAGCAGTATGATTATGTATTTCTATCAGCATCTTTCATAAATATTTCAAATTTATTTATTTCCAATACATTTCTCAAAAATAACACATTTATGCCATCAATTTAAAAAAATGGAAAGAAGTCACTCCTTTAATTTAGCTTACAAAACAAACAAAGCAGGCTCTAGGGACAGAAAAAAAAGATTTCCACATTGCTAAGTTGTTGAGACTTACTGTACTCTTCATGGAAAAACTTTCAGGAAAAGCACCTTGGGGCAACTGGCAGCCCTGTGTCCACATGTGGCCTGCTAAAGGTTATTTTGCAGTCCCAGGCTCCCACTCAGCTCCACCCCCATCACTCCAGCTGCAACAGTGGCCAGGACCTACAGGTTCCCCCTCCCTCCTCCTGCTTGCAATTGCTACCCCTAGCCCCTGGTGCACCTGTAGCCTGGGACCCTGCCCCCCCAACTCATGCAGTTCAGTGCAGTAGAGGAGTCCACAGCTCAGGAGCTGAGCATGAGTGTGTGTGGAGGTCTCTAGCCACTTAGAAGTTGAACAGCCACGCTCCAGACAATTCCATTAGGGGAATGCCCACAGGGGACAAGACAAGCCGCTGCAAGGTTCCACTCCCAAGCATACCCTAACTTCCCTTCCCATTGACAAAGCAGGACACCTAGTACCCTTTTTAAAGGACAGTGTTCAACGGTAAAATTGAACTAAGCTCTAAGTGAGGATTCCACAGTACCACATGTCCATATGGTCTCCCAACACACAACATTCTCCAGGTCTCTGTGGGGCTAAGTATATGGTGAATGGGATTGGGGCCACCAGGATCTGGGGCTGATCTCAATCAGAGGTGCCAAAAGTCATTTCAAATATGTGTAAAGTGGTCAGTTTGGACAAAACCAATGACCTGTTTCTGAAATCAATAGTAAACCCAAGATGCATGGTGCTAAAAGTTTGGCCATACCAAGACAGGTACCAGACATCACATACACCAAATAATTAATCACTCTTTCAATTTAAACTATCATTTGATGGGGGAAATGTTGGAGTCTTAAAATAGAGCTAAAATGCTCCATCATCTACTTAACTATAGGATTATGAACTGCAGCATATGGTCAGGATATAAATGAACAAAGAATAACAGGAGTTAAAGTCACCAAAAAAACCCTAACACAAACCCAAAAAACCATGATCAATTATTCCAGCTCTTTCCTGTTTAAGTAAAGATTGCAGCATGGTGATATTACTGACATAGTAAAAGAACGTTATAATTTCAAACTATGAACCCAAATCTGATCATTATTGAAGTTAAAATATCAACAAGTTGGTAGTCTAGTTTAACAAGTACTTGTGTGTGTCACATTTCTGATTTACTATGTTAGATTTAATTTTGTAATATTACGTGACCTCCATGATTCAGTATCATGTCAGCAATTTGAGTAGAAATTTAATTCTGCTCACTTGACACTGGAGGGAGATCAGGATATCTTCTGGAGAGCAAAACCAATAGAGCAGAACAAGATATTTTCCCTCATAAGAGCTACCATTGATTCAGACTGAAATTCTGGAACATGTTTCTTAATATGTTTCTTTCAGTGTCAGGTATAGTTGGGGCTATTTGTGTGTCAGTAAGATGGCCTGTTAGACTAGTTATTATAAAATAAGAATATAAATGATGCTGACAACCTAATCTTGTACTGAAGCAATAAAACCAAGAAGATTATTTTAGACTGGCATGAATAATAAGATTACATGAAACTTCTAATTAAAAACTAACTACTGAAGATTTTCCGTCCATTTTTATTTTCAGAAGTTTGAGTGGTTACATCACCCAATTATGGCCCTTTTTAAGATTACCACAGCATTTTATTTCAGCAATGATGAGTAATTTGGGGGTTAATATTTACCAGGGTTTTTATGGAGCAGACAGGCTTCCATATGTCTCTGGAGCAATACGTTTGTCTTCACCATCTGCTAGGCAATGGTGATTTTATGGAACAATAATGCAAATCCCATCATTCTTTAATTACTCTAGTGCTTTGCAATACTGTACTCTGTTTGGAACTGGAAAAGCACCAATCTGCCAGACTCTCAAGACAGATGTTTACTTAGCTACCAACTTAAAAATTACTTTAAAAATAAGACATGGATTCAAACTGATATTTACATTTTTTCTTCCTTTGTTTAATACATAAAACATGCTACTGTACAAACTGTAATCTTCACAAGGCTCTCTAATGATGTTTGAAGGAACATTATCAAGGTAGTTGGACCTTAGCAATCAACTTACTATGACATTTGCCCCATAAAGATGCTAGTCTGTGATCTATTCTTCGCCAAAGCACTGTATTGAAAAAAGAAAATTTGTTGTGTGCCACATTCTAGGCAAATGTGAACATGTTATTTCTATCTAATACAAAATATGTCTGTTAACTAACAGGAAACTGTAGGGTGGTTCATACCATAGAGCAAGGGCCGGAAAAATAAAGCCTGTGGGCCACATCTGGCCTGTCAGGCCATTTTATATGGCCTGCCGGGACCTTCTAAAATTTAGACAATTATTACCTGCTGGTGGCTGCCTGTCTGAAAGCCGACAAGGCATTGGTGGCATGAGTCATCAGGTGCAGCAGCAAGCAGTTCTGGCGCTGGTTGCAATCCAACCAACTCCAACTTGACCTGCCCTACCCCGCTCCGCCCCCACCCCCCAGATGCTTTTGGAGACTGGAAGCTTCTGGGTATCAGAAGCTTCTGCCCTGGCAACCTTGTGGCTGTTTTCCAGCCCTCCCTCACCAAAGACTTGAAATTCAGGTAAGAACAGACAGGGGGGTGTAGGGCAGGGAACCTCCCATGATCACTCCAGTCTGTGGGACTTCATAGTTTCATAGTTTCTAGGGTCGGAAGGGACCTGAGCAGATCATCTAGTCCGACCCCCTGCCATGGCAGGAAGAGCACTGGGGTCAAATGACCCCAGTAAGGTGGTCGTCCAACCTCCTCTTAAAAACCCCCAGGGTGGGAGCCTGCACCACCTCACTTGGAAGCTGGTTCCAGACTCTAGCCGCCCTGACCGTGAAGTAGCGCCTCCTGATGTCCAACTTAAACCTTCCCTCCGCCAGCTTGTGACCATTGTTCCTGGTCACTCCTTGCGGCGCTCGGGGGAACAGGGACTCCCCCAGCGCCTGCTGATCCCCCCTAACCAGTTTATAACAGGCCACAAGATCCCCCCTCAGCCTTCTCTTTTGAAGGCTGAACAGGTTCAGGTCCCGCAACCTTTCCTCATAGGACCTACCCTGCTGTCCCTTGATCATACGAGTGGCCCTCCTCTGGACCCTCTCGATGCTGTCCACATCCCGCTTAAAGTGCGGCGCCCAGAACTGGACGCAGTACTCCAGCTGCGGCCTGACTAGTGCCGCATAGAGGGGGAGGATCACCTCCTTGGACCTGCTCGAGATGCAGGCCATCTCCTCCCAGCACACAGTTCTCCACCGCGTGGCTGAGACCCATGTGGTGTGGCACAGAGAGGACAGGAAGGGCTGGGTTGGTGCCTGTCACCAGAAATTCTGTTGAATGTTTCTTCAAAATAATCTGCCATCTGTTTCTGAGTTGTAGTAAGTGCATTTAGGGCTTTCTCATTTCTTTCTAGGCCCTGTGCTGGTACCTTCCCTGAGTCCTAGTTCTACTTGCATTAATTTTTCTATTTAAAAAAAAAATGTTGGTCTTTACACAGAGTTGTGCTCTTCATTAAATAGCTTATAACAGTGAACCTTTCTATATGCATATTTAAAGAAATTTGTCTAAGGAGTGCTACATGGAGGCATTTAGCAATGCAAAATGAAGTTAATTAAATGTGCATATATTTCAGTCTGCCCAGTCTTCAGGAAGGAAAAACTTTACTTTGAATCTTTGAATATGAGAAACTGTGCTGACTTGACTATGTGTTACTAAACTGATTTTAAGCTTGCTTCAAAATTTCTTTGCCAACCTAAGCAAAATCAATATGAGCTAAACATATGATTCAAGAGACTCCAACAGTTTCGTTTGCATCACTGAAAGTTAAAATCAATCAGTTTAAAGATGGATTTTGTAACACATATCTCCATAGAGAGACAGTCTCTAAAGCAAGGACACCACTTAAGTGAACTGGTTAGTATGACTTTTGGCTGCGGAAATAGCATGGATATAACAGCAGAAATGCAGTTAATATGATGCAAAGTTCCCTACTCTAAACAAACTTTTATAAAATGAATAATAATGCATTATTTCTTAATTATTACCTATATATTCTTAGCAGGAAAAATAATATTATAGGCAGCATCCAAGATTCTTTGTAATCAAGATCTGACATGTACTCTGACACCATTGAGGAGCAAATCCCTAATGCACAGCCAGCCCTAGGAGCAAAGGGCAGCCAATAGAGCAGAACTGAGTGACGCAGAGCATGAGCAAGATACTCAAGTGCTGCCTTATACCCTACAAGGGAAGAGGATTCCATGCAATCAGGGACAGCACAGCAAAGGGGCACTCTGATGTATGTCGTCAGAGTTTCAGCTACAGGTGTTAGACAGCAAACCACCTTTCATCACTTTTTGAAAAAAAAATGAACTGCCATGCAAGTGTGCCAGTCTATCTCCATGGTTGTCCTAACAGCCAGCTAATGTTTAATTACTAATTTACTGTTCATTCTTTTGTAACCAAGCCTCTCATTTGCTGTTAGATTTTAATTGGAGTTATGCGTTTCTGTCCCTAGTGTGGGTGCCTGTGAGGGGTTATTGGTGCACTAACTTGATGCTGGGCAGGCACTGTTGTACCTTGGACCTTGTCTCAATGGTATAACTGTTTCCCAAGAAGCAGGACTTAAAAATATGTCTTGTCAGGAGGGTGATCTCAGTGGAATCACAAATTCCTTCTTTTACAGGTCACTTTAAGCTGCAATCAGCCAGCACTAGGAAATGAAGCGCTCATTAAAGCCAAAATAGAGATGTGACTTTCAACACATCCTGCTTTCCGATTATGAACATACATTTCACCTTCCCTAGAAACCTGTTTTTAATGTAAACTATGAATCAAATCTTTCATAAGACCCTGAAGGGTCTTAACAGGAAACAGCAATCTAAGAAGGGAATGCCAGTATAGAAGAAGAGAGTGACATTTCAAAAGTTGTCAAATTTCTTTGGTGTGACATGATGATAGTATTGTCTGGGTGAAAGGGGCTTATAACTGACCTCCAGGAACTGAACCAGCTGATTTACTACTTTCTTACTGTAAGCCTACAATTAAATTGGGTATATTAGCAAGCAAAAGACTGGAAGGGAGGAGAAAAGTACAAAGCAAGAATTAGAGCAAGCTGTTCTGTACTGATAATAACTGCCTGTTCTTTTCTTCAGAAGACAGTAAGAAGAGTATCAGTATTAGAAGTATTAGTAGACCCGTCAGGTTAAAGGACTTATAATAAGTTTTTAAATGCCCTTAACTACATGAGTATCACCACTGTTCATTACCACAGTGCCTTTTAATTCCACATGCCAGCAAATTCTTTTCACTTCTCATGATTTTTTTAATTATAGAAAATGATTAAAAAAAAGACTGCCTATTATTACAGTGTCATTGTGAGACAGACAGTGTGAACTACAGAAGAACACTAAAAGGTTGAAAGCTTATATAATGGTGTGCAACAATACAAACGTGGCATTCCTGTGGAATACCTTAGACTTTTCTTTTGTTAGAGATGTTTTCATCACGGTTCTGATATTGTGTACAGTAGAACAGTGTCAATGCCATCTCACCTTTCAGAATAGAGTTGTTGAAAAGATGAACAGTAATGAAGTAGCTGTTCATTTACTGACTTAACACACCTCAAAAATTCAAGGAACCAGAACCATTAGCATCTCTTTGAACTCTAGTAAGTCAACTAAACAAAAGCATTTGGAGTTGACCTAAATCAAATCTTTCAAAACCAAATACTCTTAACTAGACTGCAACAAATACAAGGCAAAAGTTAGTAATACAGGAAATATATATTTCTATGATTATATATTTAATTGCATCATAAAATCTAGATGGCAAAGTATAATACAACTAATAAAGTTCCTGATGATGATGTTACAAAAGATTGTTCAGTGAGAGTGCTTCTAGAACTCCTCTCTGTCCTATTATTATCCTGCTTTGAGCGTATATTCTCTTTATACAACTTTTGTTGTACACAACACTCGTTGGATCACTTGTTAGGCTTTTAAAGATGCTGTAATTTAAAGAGTATATAGAAAGAAGAGCCTGATGTCTCATGACACCTTTTAATGTAGTCTGAAAGATGTGGATGATCACTGATACTATGTAACTTTTATAAGGTCTAGTTATGTCCTTTACTGGACATTTGGTAAATTATGCTTTTTCACATTCCATTGGGTTAGTTCCAATCAAATCCAACAGGAAGTGTGGCTATTGCGAGACAGTTATTCATCTTTTTTCAAGCCATTTAAAGAAATTCAGGAATACATGAAATCCACAGTTACCTTTTAATTCCAGCTGTCAGGAAGACAGCTTTTCACTTCTGAGATTTTTTTTTAAAAATAGCATAACTATGGGTTGTAACTACATCTTTTTTCTTAACTTGGGTACCTCCAAAAAAATACAGGTATACTGCCAGAAGTGACACTTGGGATTCAACAAACACTCTTGTTTCCAACTCCAATTCTAAAGGTGTTTCAGAAACTAATGGCAATGTCAAAATGAAACAGTTTTATGTACAATGATCATTTACTGGGCCACGTCACTTCTCCACATAGTCACCCTGCTTTGCAACACAGGTATTCCAGCGAGTCACAAGTTTCTTGATACCATCCTCAAAGAAGCTTTCTGGTAGCTGTGACAGCCACTCCTGCACTGCATGTTGCACCTCTGCATCACTGGTGAATCTGTGTCCACGAAGAGCCTCTTTCAATGGTCCAAACATATGATAATCACTTGGTGCAAGATCGGGACTATATGGGGGATATGGTAAGATTTCAAAGCTGAGCCCATGCAAAGTCTCGAGAGTCACCCGTGCACTGTGCAGCCCCACATTCTCAAGCTGGAGAAGAACACCTTGCTCGAGCTTTCCAGGCCGTTTGATCCGAATAGCTGGCTCTAGGTGGTTTTGGAGAACATGGAAGTAGGTGCTGCTATTGACTGTGACCCCACACTCCATGGAGTGGACAAGGAGTGGCCCCAAGCAATCCCAAAAGAGGATGAGCAAGACCTTGCCAGAGGGTGGCTGAGTACGGAGTGTTTTGGGCGGTGGTGATGATGTGCATTTCCACTGCATGCTTTGCCTTTTGCTCTCGGGATCATAATGGTGGACCCAGGTCTCGTCCCCGGTGACAATGCGCGAGAGGAACCCCTCCCCTTCATCTTGTAGATGTTGCAGAAGCTGGGTACACACTTCCACACGCTGTCGTTTATGCACGTCCGTCAGCTGCTTTGGCACCCAGCAGGTACATACTTTCTGATAATTCAGATGATCGTGCACAATGGTGTAGATGCTGCCAGCACTTACACCAACTTCTGCCACTAGTTCAGGAATGCTCACTCTCTTGCTTGCATGCACAGCCGCGTCAACCTTAGCAACGTTGTCCTCTGTTGTGGCTGTATTGGGGCATCCTGCGCGGGGTTCATCTACTACGGATGTGCGGCCATGCTTGAACTTCTCCACCCACTCATAGACTTTCCGTTGGGCTAAGCAGTTCTCGCCATACTGCACCACGATCCGACGGTGAATTTCGCTGGGCGGCACCCCTTCTGCCCACAGGAACCGGATGACAGAACGCTGCTCTTCCTTGGTGCACACCGCCAGCTGCGTAGCCATGTTCTTACGCGCTCGCCAGCCTCACACACGTGTTCGATGCTAAGCGGGGGATGCGCTTGGCAACACCCCATCGACGCTTCCCGCTGCTGGGGCCTTTCCCATTCTGACGCAGCCGCCCTGCCGCTAGTTTCTGAAGCGCCTGGCAGTTCAGAGATGTGGAAAGCTGGGACGACTCCGGCCTTTATTCTGCCCGCCCTACAGAGCCAACGCTTGGAGTGTGCCCCCTGCGCGCCCCAGGGGCGCTGAGACAGACCAGGTTTCTCATGAAGCAGGGCTGGCAAGGGCTGGTGCTGGGCCCAGGCCCGGGGCTCCGCAGGTGCGACAGCAGGTGTGCGCGGGGGGAGGAGGGGCAGGGCGGGCAGCGTGCTGCCTCAGCCAAGCTCGGCAGGGACACAGCGGTACCCCTGGAGGGCCATAGAGAACAGTCCGCCGCGCCCAGAGCGCCTCCCCCTCCGGAGTCCCCCCCCGGAAACAGAAGCACAGGGCGAGGAGCGCGTGCGACTGGGGCGTGCCCTGATTGGCTGCCCTCGGGGCCCGTGTTAGGTTCAAGCGGACGGGGCTTCCGCTTGGGGAAACATGCCTGTGAGTTGTTTACGGGAGCGGCGCGAGCCCCCGCCGAGCGCCCCGCGGGCGGGGGGGTTAACGGCTGAGCTCTAAGCTGGGGGCGAGGCGGGGGATCGTCAGCCCCTCCTGCCCCGCTCGAGGCAGCGCCTTCCGGGGGGCGGGGCCGTCAACGGCGGGAGCTGCGTAGTGTCCTGGCCACGGGCTCCAAGCAGCTGCGGGACGTGGCAGGCCGCGGGGCGCCCGCTGAAGACGGCTGCACTGGGCCGTGCGGGGCTGGCCGTGGCCACAGCCGTTCTCGGGGAGCAGCGATGTCCGCTCTGGCCCAGGCGGTGCGAGACGGCTGCTGCTCCCGCCTGGGGGCGCCGCAGCAGCACGCCCGGCCCGACCCGGCCTGGGACCGCTGTCCTGGCCCGGCGGCTGCATCTCGGCACCGCCGCGGGGCCCCTCGTAGGATGAGGTGGCGGGGGCGGACAGGTGGGCTCTCGCTGTACTTTGTTAACGTAAAATGCAAAGTCAGCAGCCTGAGGAAAAAGGATTTAAAAATGTGAATGCGGCCCCTATGTATACCCCACGCTGGGCTGGACGTAGTGGCTTCAGTTTTGTGCCTCAAACTGCCTTTGCTCACTAAGAACAAAGCAGCACAATGGGGACAAAATGTCCCCATCCAACCCACGGGGGTGGGCTGAACTCTTGTCTAATGCTTGGTGTGTGTTTTTTGCTCTCCTGCCCTAGCTGGCTAGAGATCTGGTGCACCCCTCCTTGGAGGAGGAAAAGAAAAAACACAAAAAGAAACGGTTGGTCCAGAGTCCAAATTCTTATTTCATGGATGTGAAGTGTCCAGGTAGGTGTTCAGGACTGTGATATCTCTGTTTACACATCAACTGCTGAAACTTCCTTAGCCTGATGAAGGGTTTTTGAATCAAAAGCTTGCTTAAAAATTGTTCTCCAACTATTTAAGTTGGTCTACTAAAAGATAGATTTGAGAAGATCATCAAGGAGCACATTTGTGAGGGGCCGGCATCAGAAATGATGCTCAGGGGCAATCAGCATGGTTTTATTAAGGGGAGATCATGTCAGACCAACCTGATTGCCTTCTATGATCAGGTCACAAAGGCCATGGATGCAGGTGTCGCGGTGGATGTAGTCTTTCTGGACTTCAGCAAGGCCTTTGACACCGTCTCTCACCCCATCCTAGTTAAAAAA
>NW_017728996.1:43427628-43442104 GCF_001723915.1 Gavialis gangeticus | reverse complement strand
TTAGGGCGGCTAGGAGCTGGAACCAACTTCCAAGGGAAGTGGTGCTGGCCCCTACCCTGGGGGTCTTTAAGAAGAGGCTGGATGCCCACCTAGCTGGACTCGTTTGAGTCCCATTTCTCTTTTTGGGGTTTTTGTTGTTCTCCCGCCCTGGCGGGGGGTCGGGCTAGAAGATCTACTAGGTCCCTTCCGACCCTTAATCTATGAATCTATGAATCTATGAATCTATGAATATCAGATTCACCCAAAGAACCTTGTCTGCCTATATCTCTGTTTATACTCATGGCTTTTATATGCAAGGTTCACTATAATTGTACTTCAGTGTGGTACAAGGATTGTGGGGTCAAGGAAGAAAATGGGGTGGGGTTATCTAAATTTGCCCTCCTCCTACCTCACAGACTTCTAGGCACTTTTATTGGAAAGGTCAGGCTTTCTCGGCCTTTTTTAGGCTAAGATCATGTGTAGTTCCTGTTCTCTCATGAAAACAGGCACAAGAGCTTTATCTCCCTTCCCAATGGCTGTGACTTTTTCTTGCGTGTTGTTAGAGTGAAATAATATTTACATTAAATATGAATATAAATAGCTTGAGTGACAAGTTGTTCCTGAAGTGCAGGCATTCTGATAAGAGCTGGTCTACACACATTTTTCATTATGTTAGAACATAATGATTAAATACTAGCCCAACTGTTTGCATAAGTGTAGTCATAGGGATATAGGATAGACTTCTCGAATAAGCTATGCTAATATATTCATCTTTCTAAACTAGTATAATTGCATCCACATTTGGGGGTTGTAGTGATGTATGGTCAGAGTTCAAGTGTCTTGCACAGTAGAGTCCTCATGCATGGTTTGTGCTTTTTGTATGCTACAGAAGTATATCTAATGATGGTTAAAAGAAATCGCATCCTTAGCTGAAATTGTTAAACTAGAACAAGAAAAAGTGTACTGACCACATTTTACCACTACAGTAACAGGGACAAGATATGAGCAGCTATTAAAGGTGTCCACAAGTGAAGGCTGTTACTTTTACTTTACTTATTTTCCCTAATCAGTTACAAGCAAAACTGAAGAGAACAACTTATTTGCAAAATACTCAACTTTATCAAAATGACAAGTGCAGTTTTGTGCATTTAATCAAGGTACAGTACAGTAAGAAAAACTTAGACCTGTAATGTTGCTGTGTTTTAGGCTGCTACAAGATCACCACAGTGTTCAGTCATGCCCAGACAGTGGTTCTGTGTGTAGGATGCTCAACTGTCTTGTGCCAGCCTACAGGAGGAAAAGCCAGGCTTACAGAAGGTAAAAGGAAGATTTAACATTCAGGCTTTAACATTACTTCCCTTAAAGGACTTCCCTTCCATTACTAAGTTTGATGAACGTTAAAGGTTCCAGTCTTTGCTTTAAAAACAACAATGAAAGACTGAAAATGAATAACTTATCTTTCACATCCCTTAGCACTTGAATGTATGTTTGGGGAAAGCTGACTTTGGATAAGCTGCAGAGACCATTGCAATACAGCATTCCACTTGTCTTCTCCAATATAAAAGGATTGTGTGCTGGTCACAGGCAGTGAAGCAACCAACATGCACATTTTAGTTATTTCCTGTCCTCTTGATCTCTGAGCCCAAGGGTATGGGGTTTTAAGTTGCTTAGCTACATAACCCACAGCACCAACATTGGTACATGTTAAATTAGGCATGGCAGGCACCATTTCAGCCTGGGGTGGCCTTTAACTTGAAGTCATACCAGAAAGCAATTTTCTGAGCATCATTCCATTTGAATAAGTCTTGTGTTTGACAAATTACACGTGAGCAAATTATTGGTTGAGTTATATGAATAACAGTGTGAACCCCTTACTGTTAAAGTACGTCTGTACAGCTAAGATGCAAAAGATGCATCTTGGTTATAATTCTCTCTTCAAATAAAGTTTGTTTGTGACTAAGGATATGGTGGATCTGCATGTACATGTGTACACACAACAATTTACATTAATGAGACTAAGGCAGGCTAAGCTGCAGACTAACCCACCTTGCCAGAAAAGTTACTTTATTTGAGGGCCTGTGATCCTGGAAGAGCAAGAGCTAATCTTCAAAACTTGTAGTGAAACTTAAATTGTGATTGTGCTAGTAAGTCTCCTCCCTATAAGATCAGGTATAAAATACAATTGTGCCATGAAAATTAGATTAGAATTCAAATTGGAGACTACATGTATTGAACTTTGAGAAGTGACAAAATATGAATCCCTTTGTGATGTAAATTCAATAACTCAAGTTGCCAGAGCAATTAAATGTTCTAATGCTGTCTGTTTTAATGACTTGACTACCCATTTCGATGTCCTTATGTTTTCTTTACAGGTTGCTCATTTAGAAGAAAGCAGCACTAACTGGTCCCTTCACCAACATGACTTTCACATTATGTGCTTCTGGAAGCCTTATCTGTTCAGAAATGCTGGTTAACAACTGTTGGATATTAAAACAAACAAAAAAAACAAACAGTGCTATACTAGCTAGTCTGTTTTTCAATACATGTCTTAATTATGTGCAATTTTTTCCTGTAAGTTCCTGGGTAATTGACCTCTATTTTTATAGCTTTATTATACAACATATTCTGAATGAGTGATGCCATTCCCAATGAGAAGAGAATCAGAACTTTAGACTTGTAACACATTTCCTTTTCTTAATTATTAACTGATTTAATTGCAGCTGCTCCCATCAGCTATAAAAATGAAAGACGTACTAGTTTAGTTACAGTTGGGGATTGCTATAAGAATGCATCTCATACTTAACCAGAGTCACTTTACTATGAAAATGGAAGTTAAAATTACTAGGTGGATTATACAAAGCAACTTCAACCCACTGGCTTTCAGCATTACTGTAGTTCCACTTATTTACTGTGGGTATATATAGATGGTCTAAGTCAGCTTACCATTTCTCAAATGATGCTAGCTGAGCTGAGCCAAGCCCATTTTATGAGTTCTTTGGAATGTGTGGCACTTTCTCTTACTGCTGCCATTCTAAATTCAAAAATTGCTTTTGGCATTGTACTGAAAAACAGGTGTATTTTTTTTTTCCAAAAGCAAACTTTAAAGAAAAGTGTTCTGCATACAAAAGGTTCATATACCACAACACTTAGTGCACAGCAAGTTGAGACTAGAACTAGCATATCATAAGATGACTCAAATCAATAAGAATGGAACTAAAATGATTTTGGAACAAGTTCATGCATAATATTTTCAGCACTATAATGTGAAATACCTACCAAGCATAGAAATTGGAGGGCCCTTTTGAGTAAACACCCCCCCCCCAAGTAGTTAAGTTGGTTTTAAAGAAAGTGCAAGCCTTTTCAAAGCTGCAATGCAAGACTATCTGAATTAACATTTCAGGGGGGTTTGCTCCTATGAGTTATATGGTTTACCATGTCATCAAATCTGGGCTTTAAAATATATATATTTTATAATAAAAGGTTTTGCTTGTATAAAAAAGGAAGCCATTACATGCATTAGTTTATATACTGAGATAAAGGTAACTGAAAAATTGTTTCTTTCACAACTGATACTGTATTCATGGTAGATTGTAAAAACCAAGTTTGTCAGCTTCAAATTAAATTGCTTGATACTATAGTTTCAGTCTGTAAGATGTCTTACCGCTTAAAAGTAATGAATAAGCTCTTAAAATGCTTCATTTTGGAGTATTATACAGGAAGGTTATTAATGATGTTATCTCCAAAGAAGAGGATTAATTGTGAAAAGAATAACAACTTCTGAAATTACACTAGTGGTAAGTAACAGTATTCTCTTTGGCAACAGAAAAGAAACTTCTACATGTGGAGTTCAGCGTTACTAATAGCTTATTCCTAGAGTTGTCTTCAGCCATTTTGCTACTGAGGCATTCTCATGACCATGTACCTAAATTTTCTAACATTGCATATCCAGTAGCTGTAGGCTTAGCAACATACTAACATAAGTACAGCTGGAATGAGATCAGGCACTAGTCTAGTGTTATGTTCGGTAGATACACTTCCCTTCCACCCCAAAAGAAAGTCAACTTGCTTTTAAGAGTTGTTAAACAGTATACTATTTCCAGAGTACCAGAGAGAAAAAGAAGTTTTAGCAGGCTAGAGTGGAAACATTACCTTTAGAGTTTGTTGGATGGGTTATATTTATGTTATTTTCTGTTCAAGTACCCTGGCAAACAGTAAACAAATCCAGGGCAAATTATGCAGTTAAGTTGTGCTTACAAAACAGAAGCTATGATGTTTGCTGTTACATATTCAAAAGACACTAAATAGGTCCATAAAAGAATATTCTGATTTGTAACAGGTTATAAATTTGAACATCTCCAGTATCCTTACAATGGAGACTTTTTTTTCTTGTGTGAAATTGTGTGTGTAAGTGAACATTTGTAAGATGACTGTACGACTACCACAAGTCATAACGGGGCTAGTTTCTTGCACTAACTCAGTCTTCTCTTTCATTTCAGTTATTTTTAACTAGTTACGCACTTTTAAAATGTTGAAAGGACTACATATTAAATCAATAGAGAAAGTGCAGTTTGGATTAGCTATGAAAACTATAATGAAGTAACCCTGCTTACAGCAAATAGCTTATTAAAATGGAAGCTTGTATTGCTTAGAGTACAAGATGGCTCAGTATATTCATAAAACATGCTGAATAGGCATTTTACCTTTAGTCAGGGGTCTATATAAAACACTGATCATTCTTCCAATTATCCAAGAATAACTACAATACACTTCTGCTTGTCACATCGTAAAGCAGCAACTATAATCATAGGTATAATGAGAATGCTAACTGCTAGATGCACATTCCTCACTGCATTGCACAAATTAACTACAGTTAGTTGCAGAGAAAGACAGGAAAGCTCAACTTTTTCCAACTGTAACATCCTATCCTTCAATGTAGAGGAGCAAAATTGCTAAAGCAATGTGGACATACCACATACAAGTCTTCACTTTTGAAGCAACTTTATGATGAAAGGTGAGGGTGTGTATTTTCTCTCAGATTGAAAAGTACAATCAGACTGGAAAACCGTTTGGGACAAAATGAATACCATTCCTCTTTCTGCAATCTTCTGAGAGAGCCATTGTCAGTGAACCATGCAAGGGCAGGTTAGGATGCAACAGATCTACCCAAAAATCAGTAGTAGCAACAGTGGTGCTACAACTGAATAATTACCTAAAAGCACAGGGAGTAACCTCCTGGCAGTAGTTAACAATGGTTTGCATGCATCCACAGGTTTGTGCACGTGGGAAAACAGCAGGAAGACAACTCCGTCCAGAATTAACATCTACATTAGAATAACAGGAACATGTGTGACCCCTCAATTCTGCAATAGTCATGAAGTCATCCATAATTTTATCAAATAATTTTACTTGCACCACAGCAAAAATATATTGTAAAACAGCATTTCAACAATTGTAAAGTCAAATTCAATTCTTTTATTGAGATGAGGCAGCATGCTTGGCACTGTACAAAGACAACCTGCTGATTCAGAAGTAGAGCAAGGGACTGCCTGGGGAGAAATATATTCAAAAGCTGCACATGAATGGAACAAAATCAAGAAGTTACTTGAGCAGTTCCAGAGGTCCAACATCTCCATTTAGACTAGAGAATGTGAACACATTTAATCTGTATAAATGAGAAAAAGACTTAAAATGACAAAAAGCTGGCAAGGGGACAGATATTAGAAACAGATCAGAAATCTGCATGGTGTGAAAGGGCTTGGATAAGTTAAGTGGTATTTGTGTAAGAGAACAGAACAGAAAATTGTTTTTCAACACACAGTGCTGGTTACCAAAAATGTCTAACATTAACAAGAAGCTAGTTTAGCAGATAATCTTTTACGCCATTAGAATAACCTGCCAAGAAAAGGAATGTATTGGCCCATGCTGGTGATATTCACAGTCCATATTCTGAAATGGGAAACTGCTTGGTGATATTGAAAGCATGTAGTTTTTGTTTTTTGTTTTCTGTTAAGTAAGGGGATGACTAAATGCAGGGAGAGCTCACTTAGCTCTCCCTGTATTTAGTCATCCCGTTACTTAGCTGTTCTTCAGTGCCCCTTCTGGAAAGAAGGGCAAGATATGTTTTAGAGCACAGGAGATTTCCTGATCCAATAATCCTCATGCACCTACAGCACAGAGGAGCTTAAGTATATGAAAGCCCTTTGGAAACCTCTCAGTAATGCTTCTTGCTCATCTAGAGGGGTTACTATTGAGCAAGGCTCACTCAACATCACATGACCTGGAAGAAAAAAGGTTTGATGTGGAATTACTCTTCATAGAGGCAATGGAATTTTTACTATTGACTTTGTAAGATGATTAAAATTAAGAGAATACCAAGTATTTTGAATTTTGAACTACCACAAAGTATATCAATACCCTAGGTGAACAGATTAGTTTCATAAGCTGTCCTCTGCTCCCAGTCAGATTGAAGGAAAAAGGTATTGAACAAGATGTGATCTTTTCTTTACTTAGTTTTATCCTTTCAGAGTGCGACTGTCAGCTGTATTATTCTGAACTCAGGCAGAAGGCAGGGCAGAGCTGCACGCTGTAGACCAGTGGTTCCCTATGCAGTTCCCACGGGTGCCATGGCACCCCTCGCTGTTTATTCAGGTACCTGTGCACAATTTTCATGATCAGTAAAAAAACATTCCAACAAAAAATGCTGTCACTGCCAACTGAACTCAGAACAGCAACACTTCAAAAATTTTTTCACAGGCTGCACGCAATATCTGCCAAAATGAGACCGAGTAAGTCTGACTGGCGGAGTGGTGCTTACTGCTCCCTCCCCAAATAAAACTACGTGCATGCGCATATCCACGAGTTTAATATTCATATTGGTGCCCGCTACTTTCTCTTTTAAGTTAGAATGTGCCCTTGGGCACATAAACATTGGGAACCCCTGCTGTAGACTAATTCAGAGATACATAAGCTTTTGTAAGTAACAGCTCACTTTGTAACCCAGACTGTCAGATGCCATCTGGGTGACAAAGTGAGCTGTTGCTTACAAAAGCTTATGCATCTCTGAATTAGTTAACCCAGGGCTGTCCAACTGGCAGTGCACAGGCCACATCTAGCCCATGAGGGGTTAAAGTACAGCCCACAGGTTCTCACCCACCTGCCACTTCACTGTTTTAGCTGCTGCAGGGTCTCTGGGCAGGGCAGCACAGTAGAAGGCCCAGTGAGCTTGCTGCCCATGTAGCAGCAGCAAGGTGACTTGGATGGGGAACTTGTGCTGCTCATGTGGAGTGGGGATGGGGGAATTCACCTTGCATGGTAGTGGCAGCAGGTGGGAGGGGAAAAGGAGGAGTAAATCATCCAAACTATGGTAGTGGAGGGGAGCTCACATAACAGTAGGAGGCTCACATTGCACATGGCAGGAGTCCTAGGCATCTCACGCCGCCCCCACAGCATAGTCTGCTCAGTATGCAGCCCAGGTCCAGTGACTTGTGGCATGCAGCCGCAGCTATTTTGAAGTCAGTCCCAAGTTTATCTATAAAAGGTGCATTCTGCCCTGACTTCTGTTCAAACCTCCAAGAAAATTTTGAAGAATGAGAATGCTACAGCTTGAAAAAGACTGCTTCTGAAGAAATTCAGCATGTAATTTTCTCTTACCCTGGGGGCTGTTTCACATGAAGTTTAGTGTTTGTGTCTGTTTTTATCACTAAAATACCAACTTTACATTCAATATTTCTAAACAGTCATGAAAAATACAGATTTTGGTTTTTAGAATACTAGTAAAAAACAGCTTTGGCAAGCATTAAAATTCAAAAGTTTCAAGAAAAAATAGTCTTTCTAGCATCAAGGCATCATAACATGAGAGACTATTTTTGGGGGGGGGGGTTATATTTAAAGGAAAGTATGTACTTGATATTGTACATCTCAGAGCCTAAAACATGGGAGTAAGCATCACTCCTATTTTTGGCAAAGACCAATGATGCTTATTCAATCTTAGTCTGTATCTTGGCTTGATGTGAAAAAAAAAATACTGTTAGTATAATGGTGATTTTACACATTTTCCCTTCCCATAAACTAAGAACTATAGAGTTGCTTTGCTTCCAGCTGCACACAAAATGTAGCACTGCCCCCCAAAAGTCATACAACTTCCTCTGTCTCTAAGACGTATTCCTAGCAATTTTGGAGCTCATGCATACCTTTTTCCATTGGCTTGTTCATATTTCAATACTGTAGTTAAATTATTCAGACCTCTTGTATTTTACTTGAAATATCATGCCCATTTGTCTTTATCAAATTCCATTGCAATCTTTAAGGCAGTGCTGTTCAGGGACACCGACTGCATATTACAGATAATAGTAACAACTACTCCTCTAGGTGGGGCCACTAACTCATTATTTGTGAGCTCAGAGTCCAACTCTTCAGGAAGAATTAACAGGACACTGCTTGCCCCCACTGCACCACCTGTGTGTGATGCATAGTGTCGCTGCTGTCTGCAAAAACCATATTCCTGCTTCTTCTCTACAACAGCCCAAGCCATTGCATAATTTCCCTCCTTGTCCCATGATACCTCGGTGTTTGACACTGGGGTCCACATCATTGTAACAGTGTCTGCTTTAAGGTAACCAGGAAGAAGTTTGTTGACAGTGTTTTTAAACTGTCCAACTTGATAACTGTACAGCAGGGCATTTCCAAATTTCAGAAGGTCGCCCACTGAAGATAGAAAGCCACCGCCAGCCCATTTGTAGGAGTTGTTCACATAGGGGGCATTGACCAGACGTCCTTTTTTGTTGTAAACATAATACCTAGAATTAAAGAAAACATTTATCATCACTCAGATATCAAAGAGAACTCATTTTAGATTGACTTTTATTTATTACCTGGGCAACAGTGTATAATTATAATACAGCTCACACTAAAAGAAACCGTGAGACAGAGTCTAAACCTAATGTTAAGAATGGGAATTGCCAGATTAGACACCAGTGTATTTCCGGCAGCAAGGAGTCTACAGCTATTAAAAAGAAAGGATTGGAAAGGGATCCAAGAAACCAAACTTATTCACTTGAAGTGCAAAAACAGACCAATCCAGCACATGGCTCCAGTCTGGGCAGAAAACTACACAGAAGTCAGGTAGTAGCTTTCTACACCACAATACAGAAGCTTGGTTAGGAAAAAAAGGTAAGGGATGTGGATTGTAGTTCTATGGAGAAATACATGTGTGCACACAAATAGTAAATGAAAAATTCTGGGAAACGCCAAAGTGAACAGAGCCATGGGTCTGATAGTAGCCAAAGACTGTATTTATTTCCAAAACATATTTATCAACAGAAGTGGAAGGCCAACAAACACTAAACTTTGTTTGTTAAGAGTGCTATATGTATGGCAAACTTATTTTAAGGAAGCATTTCAGTATCTAAAGCTCAGTTTTACTCCTCTTCAGGGTCTAACATACCCACAAAGAAAATTGCACCAAAAAGTGCCAGATCTCTTTTCTGTAACTAATGTACCGTGCCTCGATTTAGCAGCAGATAAGAGTCACAAGGATGGAGGAAGCACCAACCAGAATCGCAGAAGCCTCGAGAACAGACACTGAGGCCTTGAACAGACACTCGTTTCTAGCAGTGGACATTTTTAGAGACCTTTCAGGGTGAGGAAGCAATACAGAGGTTCAAGCCTGCACCTACCCCCTCTCCCCTGCGCTCTGAACATTCCTCAGACCAGGGTGATGTGCATGTGGCTCTGCTGGTATTATATGGTGGAAGAGCAAAACTGGCTTCTCCCTGTACAGCATCTTCAAAGCCAGGACCCATGCAGGGACAAGCCAATAGACTTCCCCCAGCACAGACACTGCAGAAGATGGGGAGGGGAGTGGAACAGTGGGACAATGCCTCCTCCCCACAAACCTGCTCTAGACTGGGGTGTTCCTGGTCTCAGGAAGATTGTGGGGAGGGCAGTAGCAGCTCAAATCCTCCATGGGAAGAGATTAGCTGTAGGGAAATGCTCCCTCCCCACAAGCCTTCCCCAGACCGGCATCTCCCCAGTCTGGGGAAGGCACTGGAGAAGTTCCTGCCTGATTCTCCTAGATGCCAGAAGAGTGAAGCAAAAATGTACAGGCGTTCATTCTTGTGAGGAAGCTTCTTTTGCAGGGGAGGTCTTCTAGGGGTCAACCTGAAAGATCCTTCTCCCAGAGAGCTCATGTTTCTTCTACGAGAAATTGAATGAACAATTTCAATTGTATGCTCCCAGTTTTTAATAGCAAAAGTGGTGAGTCTCTCAGTAGAAACAACACCTGTGCATGGCCTCAGTCACACATGATGTCCCATTGCTTTCAACAGTTTATGAACAATCTCAAAAATGTCAGGCTGCCCTGTCCCCACTCAATAAAATGACTATAAACCCTTCCCAAGGACAAACAAGTCTGAACTCATCCATGGGAATCTGAGGACCGAAGAGTCCAAGAGGTGTTTTAATATTATGCAAATGAACCAATCAGCACTCCCAGTTTTGACTGCCCTTGAGGGACTGAGGGGGAATTTTGACCCTTTTAATACCTGACCACTCAATTCCAATTGCTTCCCTTTTTTTAAGCTCCAAAGTTCAATCCACTAGTACAGTGTTTTTCAACCCATGGGTCACAAGAATATATGAAAGGATCATGAACAAACTTTAAAAATGGATTCTCCTTTAAAAGAGACAAACATGGGAAACCATGGCTTTTCCCTTGCAGACTAGCAGAGTTCCAGCCTGAGAGGGTCTGCTTAGGGCTTCCCCTGCCTCACACATCCACCCCCCAACCCCTGCCTCATACACTGGGGAGCTGGGACCTGGGGGCAGCAGGTCAGGAGTATGGGGCACTGGCCATTGATGTTTACAAATGGGTCCTGGTACAAACAAAATTGAGAACCACTGGTCTGGTTTTCAGCTCTGGCTGACCTAACACCCCAACACATCTGATGCTGGTAAGCTGTATGGTATGGCTCTGCATTATTATTTTAATAGCAAGAAATAAAATATTTAATTACGTATAAAGAGACCTTGTAAAAGTAAAGAATAATGGTAAAAACAATAAGGAAAGAGATATGAGACCACTTTTTGTTGGTAGAACAAAAAGAACCAGTTTGCTGACACTTTCTTGATTTCATTAAAAGGCCATTGAGGACATACAATAAGAGGTAGGAGTGCACCGATAAAGATTTTCTTGGCCCATCGTGATAACCAATTATATACCAGGCATATCAGCTGATACTAATCCGATAACCAATTTACAGGAATGCAGCTGGGCAGCATGGAAAGCAATGTCCTCCAGGTAAGTCTGTGGAGGGAGGCAGATCAAGGCCCCCATAGTGAAGGAGGGAGTGGGGCAGGGGCTGGGGCTGGGACAAGGAATGGGACTGTGCTGCAGGCGGCTCATCCAGGTGATCAGCATCCTGGCACTTAAAAATGGCACTGGGGTCACTTGACCTACAAGTGCCACTGCCACCATTTTTAAAGTGCCAGGATGCTTTTAACCAGAGCCAAGCTAAGCAGGGCTAGGTTGAAGGCAGGATGCCTGCTGTGGGCTTGGGGCTCTTTGCCCTGTTACCTTTGCACCAGGAGCCACACACTGGCTGCGCTGTGCCCCTTGCCTGTCTGGCAGTGGGCAGCCCAGCCTCTGCCCTCAACCCACTCAGCTCTGGTTGACAGCATCCTGGTGCTTAAAAATGGTAGTGGCAGCAATTGAACTAAACCTCTTTTGATGAACTTTAATGCAAGTGCCCCCACTGCCAATTTTTAAACACTGGCTGATCCCCTGGACAAGCTGCCCGCAGCTCCATCCTGCTCCCTGCCCCAGCTCTGGGGTCCCATTCACTGCCCTGCCCCAACCCCTGACCCACTCCCTCCCTCACCATGGGGGCCTCTATCTGCCCCTCACCTACCATACCCTTCCCCTCCACAGACTTACCTGCCAGGCATTGCTCTTCACACTGCCTGGCTACATTCCTGGCCACATGCATTCATGTGGCTGTACACATGCATGCAGTATTTAGGGACCCCATATTATAGGGGCATATTATATTTATCAGTGTACTATTGGCTACACCAGCCAAAATAAGCCAATAATATTAATTGTCCTTTTATCGGTGCCAATCTGGTATGGCACCGATATATCGGTGCACCTCCACCAACAGGCAAGGAAACAGAAGAAAGTATACCTAGTGCATCTCCCCACCAACATAGGATTGTTTCTTGGAGTAGATTTACTACAGTACTGTCTAGTTTAAAATGTTCCAGAAGATAGAGTGCATTGAGCACTCAGGAGACTTCCACTAACACTTGTCAGAACATGCACCAAATGTTCAGCTTAATTTTCCCAAAGGTCTTGCCTATTCTGTTCAGTATCAGGTAGTGGTTTCCATTTACAGACAGCCTTTGTTCATTCAACCAGGATACTAATCAGAGACATTCCAGAACCCAGACAGAGCAGGGTGCGAGGCCCAGGGCAAGTCAGGCTGTGTGGGGCCCCACCCCCAGACACGAGGAAACTGGCAGCGGATTTAGCAGCGGGGGAGAAGGGAGAGTGGCTGGAAGCAGCGGATTCGGCAGCGGTGGAGGGGTGGCACTGCTGAGTTGCTGGATATGAAGCGGAGGCAGTGCAGAGTTGCTGCGGCCGCTCCAACCAGCTCCACAGGGCCCCCCAAAGTGCGGAGCCCGGGGTGGTTGCCCCAATTCATCCCCCCTAGGGACAGCCCTGCCAGAACCACTCAAAAGGGGAACAAATCATTTACAAGGATTTTTGTAAAACCTGACAGTGGAAAGCTACACTGGAACTTACCACCAAGAACTGTAGACTCATATAGGTCAGTCAGGAACAAGAGTCATTGCTCTGATTATAGAGTCAGAGTTCCAAAATAAACAGCTCAAATATGGATTAATTATAAAATGTACAAAAGAAGGTTGAGTAACAATGTAGGCAGAGGAATTAAGAGCCGAGTCTTAACACTGCCACTGATTTACTGCACTCACTTCATTGCTTTAACTCGGTTCTCCCTTCAATAGTGGCAATAATGCTTCTCAGAGGCATTAGAAGGGAGGCTTAATGCTTGTAAAACACTCAGAAGATTATTGCAATACACAAAAGAGAGCATTTAATTAAACTAACCAGAGGATGGCAGTCTTTTCTAGTCTGAATCACCATGCAGAAGCTGTTAGCTGATTTAGTCTGAAGTTTAATAGAAGGCAGGGCAGTGTGGCACCTTACAAAGTTAGGTTAACTGTGCACGTCAGGCGTGAAAGAAATAAAAAGTAAAATAAAACACTTCTCAATGTTGTTTTAGTATTAAACAGGCACTAAAAACAGAATATTCCCAAAGGTCCCAAATAATAATCTCACATGTCCACAATATTTCCAGGTACACAAAATATTAAAAAAGGAGCCTAACTCTGCACTCACCTGACACAATGCTAAGAGTAAAATGACTAACAGCTAATTCCACAACAGGGAGAAGGACCCTACATCCTGAAAACTCACAAGACAGATCCCCAAAGACCTCCTATCCTTCATGCCCCTCTCTGAAACACACACATACTTCATCTAACAGAATATAATGACTTGGCATCTCTTCTAGGAATAGTTGGACATTTTAGAGCCTTCTCCCTCACTAACACCATAGTTAAGCTGGGCTGCCTCAAATCTCATGTTATTTGGTGTTTATCTTAGTCACAGCTTCTGGAATCATGTGACTACTTAGTACAGTGATTCTCAACTGGGGTTACAGGGAACCTGGGGTGCCAAGATCCTTCAAAGGGTGTCCCAGGAAAGGTGGAGATAAGCAAGGTGTGAGGAGATGAACAGATAAAAATCAGGCTCAGGCTTCAGGTGCGAGGAAGTAAGTACATAAGGACAGGACAGGCTCCCTGTCTAGCTGCTCTTCCACCCCTACTGCCTGCCCTCTCTTCCAGAAGAAAAGGCCTTTACTAAATAAACAACATTTTAAAGGAGGTGTCACTCAATTCACATAAGTTATGAAGATGTGTCGAGTCTAAAAGGTTGAGAACCACTACCTTAGGACAATCTGCTTTCATTTTAAAAGCTTAGTTTCTTGTCATCATCAGTGCCAGGAAAAGCTTCCTAAGACCCTCAAAGGCACCAGAGAACAAGAAATAAACTACCACAATTAGATTTCAAAGTGTAATGGGTTTCGAAGAATCCTATTTTTCCCCACACTTAACTACTCCTTCAGCATTGGACAGCTCAACTTCAGTATTACTTTTTTTTTTTTTATTCCAGCTTAACATGTCTGAGAATGTGACAATTCCCACTGAGCTCAGGGACTTTGTTGCTTTTAACAACCCCACTCCCCGCCACACACCCTCTCTCCCTCTCCCTCCGATATGTTTTACACTGGTTTCACAACCACTGCATTTACACAGGAACATCCATTTGAATATGAGGATGTCACCACTTTTAGAATTCTCTTTCTGACCTACTCATGGGAGGTGTTTAGATATTTTGGTTAAAAAAAAGAGC
>NW_017728996.1:43421335-43422628 GCF_001723915.1 Gavialis gangeticus | reverse complement strand
GCTCAGGGACTTTGTTGCTTTTAACAACCCCACTCCCCGCCACACACCCTCTCTCCCTCTCCCTCCGATATGTTTTACACTGGTTTCACAACCACTGCATTTACACAGGAACATCCATTTGAATATGAGGATGTCACCACTTTTAGAATTCTCTTTCTGACCTACTCATGGGAGGTGTTTAGATATTTTGGTTAAAAAAAAGAGCCTAAGAAAAGCTTATATGCTTTGGGTCATATCCTGCAAGGGCAAAGAAAATACAAACTGGAGTGAGCTGAAGCTAGTGATTCTCAACTGGGTAGTGAGACACTTCTAAAAAGTTGATGTGCAATATTAGCACTGCTAGGTGTGTCAACACATAAACCTGATTCACAAGATAAACCCAGAAATTGAAATGGGAATCCACAGCATCAACATCATTCAGACTAGAGGTGCACCAATACATCGGGCCGATATCGAAACAGTACCAATATAAAGAAAACTGACCATATCAGATATTGGCCTGATGGAGCCAATAATTTGGCCAATAAACGCCCATGCTGCACGCAGCCACAGCACAGAGGCAGCGAGGAGCAGAGCCAGCAGCATGGAGAGCTGCCTCCTGCTGGTAAGTCAGGTGTGGTGGAAGGGGAAGGGGAAGGGCATGGGGGGCAGATCAATGTTTCCCACGGTGAGGGAGGGGGCAGAGGCTGCCCAGCCTGGGGTGGGGGGGTTCCCACTGCTGCTGGCACCCCAGGAGGGTATGGTGGTGGTGGTGGTGGGGGGGGGACAATGACAACATGTGCCCCTTGGATCTGCGTGGGGCAGGAAGGCATTGGGTGGGCTACATGGGGCTCTTCTTGGTGGGGGCTGGGCTCAGAGCAGGCACCCCCAGCTCAATGCCCCACCTCCACCCATGCATTGGGAACAGCCAGGATCACACCAGACAGCAAAATCTGGGGTGGATGCAGCATCCTCCCAGCACCACTGGTGCCTGCTCTGAGCCCAGCCCCCACCAAGAAGAGCCCATGCAGCACTGGTTGCAGCCCACCTTGCACTGTGTAGATCCAGGGGGCACATTGCTTCCTGTGCTCTCCCAGAGTACAAGCAGCAGCAGGAGCCACCTCCTTCCACCCAGAAGCTGCAGCTCTGGCCCCTTCCACCCCACCTGGGCAGCCCCTACCCCCTCCCTCACTGTGGGGGGGCAGATCAATGCCCCCCTCATCACTTCCCTTCCCCCTCCTCTTCTACCACACCAGACTTACTAGCTGGAGGCAGCTCTCCATGCTGCCAGCTGTGTTCCTCGCTGCACTGTGG
>NW_017728996.1:43411337-43416335 GCF_001723915.1 Gavialis gangeticus | reverse complement strand
TGGCTCCACCCACCCCTACCCCACCTGGGCAGTGCCTGCCCCTGCCCCCTACCTCACTGTGGGGGGTATCGATCTGCTCCCTCTACGCCCCTTCCCCCCACCCCCTTCCACAACACTCAACTTGCCAGCTGGAGGCAGCTGTATTGGAAATCAGATTGGTATCGGCCAATATGCCTCCTCAAATATCAGCTAGCGGTATCTGCCCCAAAAATCTCTATCGGTGCACCCCTAATTCTGATATTTTGTAGTCTGAGTTCTTTGCAACAGAAGAATTGCTCTATTACTTTTGTACTAAAAAAAGTGAGCGAAAGCCAAGAACTGGCATTTTGTGAGGGATGCCATGAGTCTAACAAGGTTGTGAATTGCTGACTTAACATATCATGCCAAACGGCATAACATTAGGATTTAGTACTAGTGGCAGCATCTGACCTTCAGATACAGGGGTGAAAACTTGTAGCATTGACAGGCATTTCCTTCAAGCATGAGGCTTTCCTCACATATGCATTTTTGATAGTTTCGAACTTTGGAATTACAATTTATACATAATGCAGATGTTGCTTGCTGGTTAAACTTTATTAAAACTATACCTACCAATTTATGAGAAAGTAAATAAGAGCCTATACTGAGATGGTGCATTCACTGATTCAGGAAGAAACAGTAGCACATTCAGAGCTTCCTTAAATTTGAGATGCACAAAAGGAGCACAATTTATATGAGATACGTAAAAAATAATGAATAATCTGGATGGTGCCCAGTTAAAAGACATGCATTCTGCTTTCCCAGTGTACCAGAACTTTATAGTGCCCCGCTTTTGACCTTTTTAGCATAACCCTTATTCAGAGCCTACTACTGTCAGGCTACAATAATTCAGTTTCAGTGAGAAAGAGGAGAAAAACTCTGAGCAAAAAAAAAAAAGACTGATATCACAGCAAAGGGTATATACAATTATTCAACCAGCATAGACATTATCTAACCACACAACGGAACACATAGGCTGAAGCGTTTACCTACCATGACACACACATGAAGCTATTTTTCTTAAAACTAGTCAGATTTTTTCATCCACAATGGTCTGGTTGACTTATAAAAGGAACATTAAATCACTAGAACATTGTACTGAGATGTCCCATCACAAAAATACAGAAGTGCAACAAGCATCCAAAAATCACTCAAACATTTACTTAACTGGGCAATAAAATATTTATATTGCAAACATATGTTAAACAATCCCTCTGTATTCAATTCAAACACTTTATTTTTTGCTGCCTCTCCCACGTCTGCTCTCTCTCTCATACTGTTTTATTTCCAAATATTAATGTGTGAATGGAATGTACCAACAAATTGTAACATGCACATATATTCAATGCATGAATATCTGAACACATTAGCAGATTAATCCAATCTTTTTGTACAGTACTATTTTTGTTGCGTTAGAGTAGAAAAGTTAACTTAGAATTTTTTTTAAATAAAAGTGCAAGGTATTTTTTCCCCAGCACAGGAAGTCTAAACATTACCATACCAAACCCAGATCATTGTGCGTTTTTTTCCATAATCTGCTTATGAGATCAGTTAGAATCCTCTTTCTGTGCCAAGATTTAATAGCTGAGTCAACAAGCCTCAGGTTCAGAATTTTCACATGCTGTTTGTGGCTATGTTACTCTATAAAATAAGACTAGGAAGGAAAACAGCAAGAACAACTCTAGCATTAGACATGGACACTCACAAGCGTTGCTAAAAGAAGTTTAAGCTCTTCAAAGCTGCCAAAATGGCAAACTCTTAACACAAGTATTTATAAGAAGTGTTTTGGTGCTGTCATTGACATTTGAAGACTCTAATTTATAAATCCATATGGACATTATAGAATGGTAACTGTTTAATCTATGAAAACCTTTTGAAACTATTTTAAAATTTAGCAAAATTTTTAAAATTTTGGTTCCTACGTGGCTTATAATTAAAAATCGGCAGTTTTAGGTGAAGATTCTCTCTCTCTCTCTGCTTTAAGCAATATTGTTTTCAAAGATTTTGCAAAAAGTAGTGCTATAACTTATAAAAATTAAGGAATTTGTAGTACCAAGAGAAATAAAGTTGTTTTCATTATAATTATTTTTCATAAAACTGATTGCTCATATAAAGAAAGGTAAATTATTCTTAACGATATACAGTTAAGCCTTTAGAGAACATAAAAGTTAGGAAGAAGAAAAGATTTGACATCTAATACCAGAGATTTTCTTAAAATAAAAATGAATTATTTAACACTGATAACAACTGTCTCTCTTCTTGTTCAAGTATGTGTGCAGCTATAATGTCAGGTTCTTCTATTTTCTTTTTACTCACATATCTGTAATTAAAACAGCCACAATGTTCATACCACCATCTCCTCCTTGAGATGTATACCCTCATAATAAGAAACAAGCATTAGAACTCTGATAGATTAAAAAAAATATATAACCACAGAATCAAATGTCATTAATGATATGACTTACTTATTTTTTAAATAAAAGTGTCTGTCACTACTAACTCTAATGCAGGGGTTTTCAACCTTTTTAAGGAGTGTACCCCTTCTGGGTACATTTCTGGTGGAGTAGGGGAAAGGGGGTTGTGGTGGCTGGACACAGAGCAGGAGGGACTTGCTTGCACGTGGTGTTCAGGGTGGTAGATGGCAGCAGCAGCCACCACATGCAAGTTCCCTCCTCCCCCCCACACACCCATCCCTGCTCCTGGGAGGCAGTGGCGCAGCATGGTAGGTGGTGGTGCTCTGTCCCCATCTGCCTACGCATACCCCCTAGCCCCTTTCCAACTACCCCCGGGGGTATGTGTACCCCTAGCTGACAACCCCTGCTCTAATGGATACAACAAATACACAAGCGAGCACCAGCTATGAATACAACATATAATTTCACTCTTATTTACCTTGCTCTATTATATATCATCAGTTCATTGTCATCCAGTACTGTTGACTGCATATCCAACTCACGAAACATTTTCAGCATGTAGTCCGTAAATTTATGTCCTGAAGCTCTTTCCACAACAGCACTCAGGAGGGTAAAGCCATGTGTTGAATATAAGAACTGGCTACCTTGAGGAGATGAAAGGGGAGAGGGTGTACAGGGTTCTTTTGCAAAAAGCTTGGATTCAGGTTTAATGTTTCCTTTAGTAATCTTTTTCCCAAGAAGACATAAGCTCATTGACATAAGCTCTTCCACAGAAACTTTTGTGCAACTATCAGAAATGCCACGCAACACACAACTTACTGTGTTTTAGATTATCATAATATTGGTTTCTACATCCTGGAGTAGGAAACATGCACATAATTTAAAGAACTCCCTTGCATCCAAACACTACATGCAAATTTAACATCAACTTCTCATGCAATTAAGCAGACCTCTCTTCATTTATGACCATAATAGTTCAAATACAGGAAAACAGAAAAAAGAAGTGGATTTCCCCCTTTACCCAAGGAAAACATGGGTTTCTCGTTTTAATGGAGAAACCTGTGGATTTTGCAATTTTGCAAAGAGCAATCTGCAGGCTGGCAGCATTCCAGCCTGCAAGGGGCTGTCAGGGAGCAGGAGGAGGGTGATCAGGCAGGGGACACCACCTGCATGTACAGGCACATTTCTCCAGGCTACCTGGCAGCTCAGCTCCCACAGGCAAGAGGAGGCAGGGGGCAGAACTGAGGCTCCCATAAGAAGGAAAGGAGGAAGAGAGGGAGGCAGAGCTGGGGCGGCTGCCCAGCCAGGCAGTGCATGGGGCTCGCAATGCGTGGCTGCAGGATCCCAGCAGGGAAGGAGATGGGGCTGTGGGTGGTTTGTCTGGGGACCATAGGGGTGAAGCCAACTCCCCACTGCTTTGTGTACTCCCGGGAGGAGCAGGGGAAACCCCAGATGTGTGTGTGGGGCAGGGGCTCCTCAACCTGCTTCCCTCCCCTTGTGTATATCCAAAGTTATTCAAGTTTTAAAGTTGCACATGATAGAAGCAAACTGTAAAGGGCAATCAAAATCATAATTCATTAAGTCTTAAACACAATACAGCTCAAATTTCTAGACTTCCACATAACAGCCATCTTTCATGATGCATTGTTCAATCCAAATTTCCAACTTGTAGAAAACAGTTTCCAGTTGCTGCTGAATGATTTCATGAATTGCATTTGTGATCCTAACCCTATGCATGGCTTACACTATGCTAAAAAACTGAAAGTGTAATTAATTCAACTGCTGTTTACAATTTGATTCTATCAAACGTGTATCCAAAATTATTAAAATTTAATTTCGCACAAGGACTTTTTAAACCTCCTGTCCTTATCACTATTTCTGAACCCCTGTACAACAGCTTTTGAGATCATGTCAGCAACACCACGTAAAATTCCGTATGACACACCAGGGATGTATAAAATGGCATTATGTGACAGAATCTAACATCCCATTCTCTACGGAACAGAATTTCATCTTTGCTTTTTTGAGTGCAGCTGCACACTGAGCAAAGTTACCTACAATGTGCTCAGGTGTACCTGCACTAGGCCTATCGGTAACCAAAGTTACCTACACACCCAATTACCTACAGTGATGCCCAGGCTACTTTACTGAATTGATGCATTTCATTTAAAACTACATAAGGTACACAAAGTGATATCTGGCACAAGTGGGAAATGGGGGGTGGCAGTAATGTAAAAATGCCGGTTACCTGAGGGCACAGGGTTTCCGGCTGGACATGAAACAGGGTGTGTGTGTGTGTGTGTGTGTGCGTGCGTGTGTGCGCGTGTGGCAGGGGTGGCGGCAATCATACACAGAGTGTGTGTGAGCGTGGGGGGAGGGATGGGGGGGGGCAGCCACACATGGAGCAACAGCAGCAGCACAGCATGGTGGGTGGCAGCAGCAGCCACCACGTGTGAGCTCTCTCCCTTTTGCCCCTCTGCATCTAGCCAGCAATTCTGGTTACTACAGTGTGCCAGTTATACTGTACTATGATTTTTCCCGCTTTTCCAATACACCTTACTTAACT
>NW_017728996.1:43402510-43406337 GCF_001723915.1 Gavialis gangeticus | reverse complement strand
GTACTATGATTTTTCCCGCTTTTCCAATACACCTTACTTAGCATCACTGAATCACAGTTTCTATTGTGTTCCTGAATTACTTAACTTCAGTCTGTCTAACATTCTTCAGTCCCCTTTGGCCCCACATAATCTAAATAATTCATCATTTACAGATTCTACCACTTTCCTACCCAACTCTTTCACCTTTCCAGTACATTAGTAAAGCCACATGAGACCTAGTGCAATATATGAGACCTTCTGCTGTAACTTTTGTCACATTAAAAATCACGCATTTAATTTAGCTCTGTATTCTGCCTACTACTCCATTTTTTGACCCAATGATTAAGTAATTCATTTCACTGTCTGCTCTCATTAAAAAAAATAAAGACTAAAGTTGCAGTGAAAGGAGACAGGTCAGCCATACATAAAGAAACAAATTAGGTAAGAAAAGAATTACCACTTAAAGAAAAAAAGTTTTACCAATCTTTTGGGGTTCCTATGTTGCAAGTCAATGAAAGACCATTAAATGCATTTGTTACAGTGGTATGGCAAAAATGTCACGGTCCCATTATATTCCTATTTACAGCATTCCTGTATATGGTTTTTAAAATCTATTTTAACAATATCAGGTTAGATGAATGCAGTTATACCAGTTAAAATATGTATTGGCATAACTTATTTGAATAGATTTACAGAAAGAAACTACACTAATGCAAGCTAGTGTATAAACACTCTAGGTGCAGATTATATTGTCTTTTTTTAATCCTTTGCAGGGATATCTGAAACAGCCACATAGCTAGGATCAAATGGATTCAATCAATACCAAGAAAGGTTCATTCTCAGTGGAGATGACTCACCTTGCATTACTTACACCGCAATCCAACTTCCCAGGAAAGTGGTCCTCACCCCTACCTTGGGCAAATTCAAGAGGAGGTTGGATGATCACCTGTCTGGGGTCTTGTGAACCCAGCATTCATTCCTGCCTGTGGCAGGGGGTCAGGCTAGATGATCTGTTCAGGTCACTGCTGACCCTAGCTACTATGCAACCATGAAACTATGAATCCAAAAACCTAGAAAAAGACATTTTTATCAAAAAAATAGAAACTCACCTGGCTTAAAGAATAAAGGATCATTTTTAAATATCTTCAGTGAATCAATCACACTTTCAAATTTTTCCTTCAAGTAGTACTCTTCATGCTCAAATTCCTTGTCTCTCTTGCCTAATTTTGTATTTCGGCCTTTGACTTCACCTTCATGTTCTGACTTAACTCTGGCAAATTCAATTTTTTCAGTGGCTTTATTTTGTTTTTCTTTTAGTTCCTTCTCCTGGTTAGACTTTGTTAAATCTTGTGTTAGCTTAAGGGCTTTGTTACTTTTTTCCTTCTCTTCCTTTACTTTTGCAAGATCTTTTTCATAGTGACGGATTCCACTTAAATGTGAAGCTAACAATCTTGTAGTGATGGTGACCTAGGATAAAAGACACTTGGTATGATAAATTGCTTCATTTAACATTACATACTCAGAGGAAAAAATGGCAAGGATCTACAAGAAATCCAACTTTAGAAAGTTAATGCTACTCCGGAGACAAAAATCCAGTGTTCCTTTTTCAAGCAGTTTGCATCGCTACCTACCTTTATTTCTTTAAAGGGCTTCTGGAGTACTATACAAATAAATAATGGTGTATATTTGTGTACGAATGTGGGTGGGAAACAAAGGGACCAGACAGACATGAAATGTAGGCAAACAAAGGCTACAGAACAAACGGTTTAATTACCTTTTCACCTTCATATACTTTTTCTGGAAATTCAGGAACGTATTTTTGCACTGGAGCATCCAAATCCAGTTTTCCTTCTTCCCACAATTTAGCAACAGCTGCCATTGTTAGACACTTGCTAATGCTAGCAATTCGCATGACTGTCTCTGGTTTACAGGTCACACGATTTTCTACATCAGCATAACCCAGACCTGCAGGAGTACAAAAAAGGTCATTATTAATATTTTATAAACAGAAAGAATTTGCAAAATTATTAGCTTTGTGATTATTTGCAAAATTGCAAATTTACTTGAGCAACTCCAATAAATACTCTTCATGCCTTTGTTTTAAGAGTACACAGTGTTGGTTTAGCTCTGCTCTCACAGAAATCAATTAAAACTTGATTTTTGTAGTACAACAGTTCAACTACGGCAAAGTGCTTTTGAAAATCTGAAGATTAATTACCCCTTTGATTAACTCTCAGAAATTAAAAATTATGTTGCTAAGTTGGACTGATGTTAAGTTTAAGCCAAAAATTACATTAATGTCAAAGACTCAAAAAACCCCAAAAAACAAAACCCAAACTACAACATAGATTGTAAATCAAGTTAAGTGGGTGATGTCCATACATGTCTCTCTTGCTATTAGTAAGATTTTCAGAAATCAGTAAAGCTTGCCAAAATACAAGGAAAGAGAAAACAGAATGACAAGCATCAACTGCTTAAGGATTCTTCCTCTAAAAAAGCTAGAATTTAAAAGCCTGTTCTGTACTTTCCATGTTTCCCTCCCTAGTCTCATAATACTATTTTAAGAATGCTGGAGTCAGTGTCAGCCACATCCCAAATTGCACTCATGAGATTATCCTATTTTTTGCACCTCTGTGGAACAGCACATGCAAAAATCTAAAATAATTATTTGGCATAATGCCTTGGAATTTCAGTTGTGGATCAGACTAAGACCAGTACTTTGAACAGAACAAGTTCTGCCTTCTAAAATAAAGAGGTGGAGGCATAGTTGCTTTGTGGCCTAAAATCCGACTGGAGAGCTCCAGGTTGGAAGATTTGTTCTATCCACCAGTTAATAATACCATATTTTTTTATGAGAGCTTTGCTTGAGGATTGTAGTGTACATTCATCTTCCTTGAACCACAGTTGACTAGGAAGCCTATGCCATAAACCCTCGGGGAAGTAATTTCAGTAATAAGTGATAACTCAAAATAAAATTTCTAGCTTGGCCTCATCCTCTTGAGTTCAGCTGCTTGCGGTGTAAGTGATATCAGTGACTATTTTTTTGTTTAGAGAGTAACTTCTCATCCCACTTAACCTTATGAGAAACTCATGGAAGGTGGATCTTGCAAATGAAAGCACGTTTCCTCATCCCCTATTTTAACCCAGCTCTAAGTTCGTACATCTGCTATGCATAAACGGGGCGTTTTTATACATGCTCTGGGTGTAGGTGCTTTAATTAAAGCAGCTCCGAGGGCCACTCTAATTAAAGCAACCTCAGTGTTTCATGCACCAGTGTCCCCATGCTTCAAAACGGCGGCAGGGCGCTTTAACTAAAAACTGTTAAATGAATCCTGCCACCATTTTGAAGTATAGGCACGCTGATGCATGAGACGCAAAGAGTGGCTGGAGCACGCAGACTCAATTCATCACATCTGCTCCGACATGCTGTAATTTCAGTGCTTCAGAGCAGCCTCCTGACACATCTACAGACACCCAAAGTGCATTTATACACATGCTCTGGGAGGGGAGAGGGGCACTTTAATTAGAGTGTCTCTAAGAGCCGCTCTAATTAGTGCCTGGAGTGTCTTGTGCATCAGTGTCCCTGCACTGAAAAATGGTGCCAGGAAGCACTTTAACTAGTTCAGGGATGGCTTGCCAAAACTAAGTAAGCGGCCCTCTGCCTGAAATAATTGCCCACCCCTGGGCTAGATGCTGGAGCACAGTAGTTACCACCTCCGCAGACCTGATTAACCAAGTCTGCTCTGATGCACTGTAATTACAGTGCAAGGGAGCCCCTCCCCCGCAGCTGGTGTACAGGCTCCCCAACTCTCTCTCCCCATTTCTAAGTATGGTGCATGCACAGCCCC
>NW_017728996.1:43396931-43397510 GCF_001723915.1 Gavialis gangeticus | reverse complement strand
CCCAGCCCCGCGCCGCAGCAGCCCCAGCGCCCGCGCCACCGCGCCCTGCATGGCCCAGCGCCAGCCGCTCCCAAGAGCCTCTAATGCGGCCCTGCTGCAGGCAGCGCGGGGCGGGGCTTTCGCTGCGGGGGGCGGGGCGCGGCAGCCGGGTAAGGCCCCACCGAAGCCGGGGCGCCCCTCGAGCTTTGCGGGCGCTGCGCTTCAAGGTCTCACCGCCCGCAGCCGGAGCGGGAGCTATGCGGTGCGGTGCGGTGCGGCCGAGAGGTGGTGGAGGCGGCTCCCGGGGCCCCGCTTCGCAGGCGCAGAGACGTTTCCCGGGCAAACTCAGCTGGGCGGGCCAGGACCGCGAGCCGGGCTGAGCCGAGCCAGGTCCAACAACCAGGGCACCCGGGAGTTGTCCAAGAGGCTACATCCTCAACCCTGGGACTCTGTACGGAGCCTTGCCACTGAGAGTCAGTGTGGGAGTGCCGGTATCAGCACGTGCAAGAGGCAGGATTTATTTGGTAATATATTTTACTGGACCAGTCAGGGCCCAAGCAGTATTTTTTTGGGGCCCAGTACAAACTTGTAAGGTGTGCC
>NW_017728996.1:43390418-43391931 GCF_001723915.1 Gavialis gangeticus | reverse complement strand
ATAACTCAAAATAAAATTTCTAGCTTGGCCTCATCCTCTTGAGTTCAGCTGCTTGCGGTGTAAGTGATATCAGTGACTATTTTTTTGTTTAGAGAGTAACTTCTCATCCCACTTAACCTTATGAGAAACTCATGGAAGGTGGATCTTGCAAATGAAAGCACGTTTCCTCATCCCCTATTTTAACCCAGCTCTAAGTTCGTACATCTGCTATGCATAAACGGGGCGTTTTTATACATGCTCTGGGTGTAGGTGCTTTAATTAAAGCAGCTCCGAGGGCCACTCTAATTAAAGCAACCTCAGTGTTTCATGCACCAGTGTCCCCATGCTTCAAAACGGCGGCAGGGCGCTTTAACTAAAAACTGTTAAATGAATCCTGCCACCATTTTGAAGTATAGGCACGCTGATGCATGAGACGCAAAGAGTGGCTGGAGCACGCAGACTCAATTCATCACATCTGCTCCGACATGCTGTAATTTCAGTGCTTCAGAGCAGCCTCCTGACACATCTACAGACACCCAAAGTGCATTTATACACATGCTCTGGGAGGGGAGAGGGGCACTTTAATTAGAGTGTCTCTAAGAGCCGCTCTAATTAGTGCCTGGAGTGTCTTGTGCATCAGTGTCCCTGCACTGAAAAATGGTGCCAGGAAGCACTTTAACTAGTTCAGGGATGGCTTGCCAAAACTAAGTAAGCGGCCCTCTGCCTGAAATAATTGCCCACCCCTGGGCTAGATGCTGGAGCACAGTAGTTACCACCTCCGCAGACCTGATTAACCAAGTCTGCTCTGATGCACTGTAATTACAGTGCAAGGGAGCCCCTCCCCCGCAGCTGGTGTACAGGCTCCCCAACTCTCTCTCCCCATTTCTAAGTATGGTGCATGCACAGCCCCCTGAGGGGATTTCAAGCACCACCGCCACCAACCCATATAGGGACTCTTCCCCTCCCTTCCTTTAGGCCCTCCGCCACTGGAAGCAGAAGGGATTCACCTGCCCCCTATCTCGGGGCGCAGTTGTGGAGGGCCCAGGACAGAGCAGAAGAGCAGAACCTGGAAATAAAGGACAAAACCTAAGAGGGGGAGTGCAGGACTTGGTCCCTTCGTCCAGGCAGGGGAAAAGCCCCTCCGCACCCACCTTCGCACCACACCTCTCGGCCATCCACAGATACGCCGACCACGATGCCGGGGGCGCCCACTTCGTCCTGGCACCAGAAGAAAGGAAAGCAGGTGAAGGGCGGGGCGGGGCCGGGCCGGGCCCACCGGGCAGCCGCCACCCTCCCGTGGCGCAGGGCTGGGCGGTAGTCCCGCCACGGGGGTACGGAGCCGCCGCCCACCCGGGGAAGAGCCCAGGGCGCGGAGACCCGCTCACACCTTGATGCGCCACAGCAGGTCCCGGCTCCGCTCCACGGCTCTGGAGAAGGCCCTGGGGGGTGGCGGCTTCTGCTCCGCCGCCGGCTCCCTCGTCCCGTCCTGCTCGCAGCCGGCCGCCCGCCTCGCCCCTACCGCCAGGCCGAGGCC
>NW_017728996.1:43376211-43389820 GCF_001723915.1 Gavialis gangeticus | reverse complement strand
TGCGCGTGGGACCTCCCAGTGTGGTGGAATTATTCACCTAATGTTGCAGTTGTAAATTCTGTTCAAATTGTTGTTTTCATTATTAACTATTGATTTATATAATATGCATTTTTCTTCTCTTGACTAATCATTTCTTTTCTGTATATAGTTTTATATAATAAAGAAAAACCAAGGTGTTTATTGGGTTTGGAATAAATTCTTGCACGGTGAGGGTGAGGCACACTATGGGATACCTCAGTTAGCAGACCTGTCTGATGGGGTTCCAAGGGCTACTGGCGCCCCAAGGATCCAAAATCTGGCACATCACCCTGCCTAGCATGTCAGCCTGAGTTTTATATACACACACACACACACACACACATAAAATCTCATGAATCACAAAAGAAATTTTTCTATTTTCATTCTGAAGTTACAATCAACATTGCTGACTATTTTGTAACTTTCTGGTTGTTGCTCTTAATAATGGTATTATCCAGTCAATGTTTTGATTTTTTTTGTTCTAGTGGACCAACATGGCTGCAAACATTTTATAAACAGACCAATTCACTTCAAAGCTTTATTTTTCTGGCCTTTTCATTGCAAAATCATGAATTATTTCCCCAAAGTCGATTTATTTTGCAAGTTCACACTCAATAGACAAAATAACAAGGTGGCTTAATCATTCTTGTCCCATACAGCCACCGGCAGCTTGCAACAGATCTGTATGGCTATGCACACTTCGCTGAAAATTAGCTGCAGTTGTTTTTTGTAAATCTCATTTAATAAGATGAGTGGGGGTAGTTCATACTCTTTTCCTAAAGTAGATTTGAAGATTTTTTTCAGCTGCAACATTTCACAAGGAAAATTCTCAGAAAGATCTGTAGGATACCTGTGAAGCAAACATTTAGAAGCTTTGTCCAGTCCCAGAGGCTCTTGTGTCATATATTTTAGGACTGAATGGAATGTAAAACAAATGCTGTTTGTTGCTTTGAATCTGTGCTCTAATCCATAGATAACGCTGTCCAAAGCTGCATCAAAAACATTCCTTCTGAATAAAGATTCTGGATCATTTTCAGAGATGGTAGAACATGATTCCTCAGCTATATCATCATTAAATCTTTTCTACTTGTCTCTTTTCTTTGGTAATTGTGGCAAAACTCCCATGCCTTCTGTGACAAGCCATGCTTCCTGTAGAATTTTGGGCCACTGATAAAAAGTAGTTTTACTTTTTCAGTAATATCAGCACTGAGAGCTGCCTCTGATTCAAGAGAGATTCCCCTGGCTTGTAACATCTTGTTTCTGTCATCAGTACTTGAAAGAACCTTTTACCAGAAGCTAGCCAACAAACGGCATGAAAATGAGCTGAAGTACCTTTTCAGTGCTTCCAGTTGTTATTGAGCTCTGTGTGTCAAATTTAATTCAAGAGCACATTCCAGGGCTTGCAGAATACCTAGAAGATGGTTTGTGAGTGGATGGATTACATCAGCACATGCACTCCAACGTGCGTCTGACAGTGAGCAGTGTATCTTATCTGTTATAATCTTCTACCTCACAGGGCTGTCACTGAAAAACACAGAGTTGCTGCACACAACCAAAAAATGTTAATGTTTCAGTACATGCTGCTGCCACATTAATTCCTACAAGATTTAGTGAATGGGAAGCACAAGGAGAATACACAGCAAGTTCATTTTTGGACATAATGCAGGCCTGAACACCTTTTATCTTCCTGACATATTAGAGCCATTATCAAAACCTTGACCTCTACAGTCATCAAGAGGAATATTATGATGCTTCAAGCTGGCAACTGGCATTTCAGCTATCTGTTCTCCATTTTTTAAATCCAAGTTAATAAACAAAAAACCTTTCTTTAATGTTAAATGCACCAGTATCTTTGTTGTGAACTACAAATTGGAATATCAACACATGTTGTTCTTGGTGAGAGACATCAGAAGTAGCATCACATATGATAGAATGATAAATAGCCTTTTCTCTCTGCAAGGATGGCCTTCTGCACACCATTACCACATAATTCAATAAACTCATTCAGACTCTCCCATGAGAAAGAATGAGCCTGTCCTTGCATCATTTTGCCCTCTGTTTGCTTCTGTTTGACTTTGGCCAAATGGTCATGAGTGATGCTGTCATAATGAGCTCTTTTCATGTTCAGGAAGTTCATTATATAGGTTTTGCCATTTTCACATTTGGTGAATACCTTTCACTTTTTGCCAGCATACTGCATTGTTTTTGTCTCCCTTTAGAAAGTAACCGACATGGAAAACAATACAGTGCTTGATTGGTAGGACTCCAAACAAGCCAGTTTCTTGGTAGCTGTCCGCCAATGGAAGTCTTACATTTGAGAAGAAATTCAGGAAGCTTATGCCCACCAACATCTTTGGAATTGACTTTGCTAGCTTTCACATTTCTTCCAACGTCAGGACACCAGGTAGAACAGTTTTTTGACAGACAGAAACTATTCTCAGTTTGGGCCACAAGACTGGGTCTTTGAAAAAGCATGAATCAAATAGTGTAGTACTACTCTCTCCTGTTTTTTGTAAGCCTTCTTCTGAACGTGGTGGTGCTAATGGTCATATTACCTGACCATTGGAGATTGGAGTCACATGATGCATCTGGCAGCTTTTCTTCATCATCAGTTGCCACAGACACAGTCTCTATATTAAAATCATTTCCATCTTATTTTGTTCATCTACTTCCCTAGTTAGTGTATTGCCTGACCCAGACTGCAGAAAGGCCTCATCTGTTTTGAAAAACTGGAGGATTGATTGGTGTCCTTTAGTTTCTTTTAGCTCCCTTTGTTTTACCTTCTTATGTTTCTGGCTGCCTGATTTGTATGCATAGCCAGACATGGTGTGTGTATGTGAGAGAGAGAGAAAGAAATGTCCTTTTCTTCCAGGCACTAACCCTATCCATGTTTCAGTTCTTCTCTATGCAATGTTTAGATCACCAGGCCTAACTTATTACTCACTTTTGGGCCTGTAAATCCTACCAGCAACACCACGGCTTCCACTATCCCTAGGATCAATATTCCTGGTTATATGGTGTTTTGTCCCTCCCTTCTTCATCTGTATGCATAAGGGACTCTGGGACTTGTAGTTCTTGAGAGAGAATGTCTTATAGGGAAGCATAAATCCCTCTATCTTCAAAATACAAGTCCTAGAATTAACTGCACAAGCACATGCTCTCTGTCCTACACAAGGGCCCTGGGTTGTCCACCAACTCACTGTTCACAATGTTGCTTGTTCTGCTTCTGATTGGCTCCAGCAAATTTCACAGTGGAGACCCCGTATAGCAGGGGTGGGCAAAATACGGCCTGCAGGCCGGATCTGGACTGCAAGGCCATTCTATCTGGCCTGCAGGGCCTCTAAAAAATTTAGAAAATTAATATTTATCTGTCCTTGGTTCCTGTCAAAAATGACAGGACCCAGGGGAAGCCCTGGTGGGCTCCTGCAACAGCAGGGTCCACCTGGCCCCGTCCCACCAGCCAGAAGCCCCAGGAGGGGCTTCTGGCCTGGGACCATGTGGCTGCACCAGCACAGGAAACTCAAGTCAGGGGTGGGGGGGAAGGCCAGGGGAGGACTCTGGACAGGGAAGAAGCTGGTGCTGAGCATAGGGAAAAGCAGCCCCTCCCCCACCCCATGGCCAGCACTCCCTGCTGCAGCCGCTCGCAGCCTGCGCGAGGCTGTCCTGAGCAGGCACAGGCAGCCCCACGTGGGCTGAGTGTCTGCAGCACGGGGCACCAGCCACAGGGCAGGTGAGGGGCCACTTCTGCCTGCGCTCAGCACCAGCTTGTAACCCACCCCTGCTGCCAGCCTGGGCCCCGTGCCGGCTCCAGGCTCACCCATCAGAGTTGTGCTGCGGCGGCAGCAGCTGCTCAGCATGGAGGAAAGTGCCCCCCCTCCATTGCCACGCCTGGCAGTGTTTGCTGCTGCTGCCTGCCCAGAGCTCACATGCTGGACAGCACAGAGGCAGCGGTGGCAAACGCTGCCCGGCACAGCAAGTGGGGGGGCGCACTTTCCTTTGCACCAAGCAGCTGCTGCTGCCGTGGTGCAGCTCCAGCAGGCGAGCCCAGAGCCAGCGCGGGGCCCAGGCTGGCAGCGGGGGCAGGTTACAAGCTGGTGCTGAGTGCAGGGAAAAGCAGCCCCTCCCCCACGCCATGGCCAGGACCCCACACTGCAGCCACTCACAGCCTGCGTGGGGCTGCCTGTGCCTGCTCCAGACAGCCCTGTGTGGACTGCGAGCGGCTGCAGCAGGGAGTGCTGGCCACAGGGGAGGGCTGCTTTTCCCTGTGCTCAGCACCAGCTCCTTCCCTGCTGGCAATGCCGGGGTCGGGGCTGCATGCTGCCCCCAGCCTGTACTGTGGGGGCACTGGGAGTGAGCAGGTGCAGGAGCCAGCAGGAACGTGGGGCCTACACCAGTGTCCCAGCGCCAGCGCTGGCAGGGCCCAGAGCAAGGCGGCAGGAGTACAGGGTCCCAGCTGGCAGGGGCTCTATGGAGCTGGGCCAGCTGTCCCCTCTCCCGGCTGGTGCAGCCCAACCTGGCTCCACTGACCCCTGCCAGCCTGTGCCCTGCTCTGGGCCCCACCAGTGCTGGCCCTGAGATATGGGTCCCCAGACATTAGGACATTGGTCCCAAGACAGTGATCAGGGGGTGGAGCACCTGTCAAGGGGCGGGGCTACCCATGCTGCCCTCGACAGCTTGCCAAAAATAGATAAGCAGCCCCCCACCCAAAATAATTCCCTGCCTCTGCCATATAGGTAGTACATAACTTTCCAGACATATCCTCAAGCATGACCTAAAATTTAGCCGTCACTTTTTTTCCTCATGGTAATAGAGTCTCCAAGCCCTGGTAAAGTGTACCCTTTTCCCAGTCCATGCTTGGGCCCTGGGACAAGCTATCTAATTGAGAGAGATGTTAGACAAGCTTTTGGGTGCAAAATGCCCTTCCTCAGGGCCCCAGGGTCCAGGTGAAATCCAGTTTCTCCAAGGACATCACTGGAGTTTCTCCAAATTCACAACAAACGCTGGGGATGATGCAATCCCTTGCCACTCCATTCCTCTGGAGCTGGGTTGCCAGGAACCAGAATTTTTGAGGCTGTGCAGCGGCATCAGGCCTCTGAATGACTCCAGGTTTTAGTGAATTGTGGGAATCAGCTGCAGATTTCAGAATCTGAATCCTCATTCACTTCACGTTACAGGGTGAACTGGATTAACCCTTTCCTTTGGCTAGAATAATCGAGAAATATTCAACCCAAGAAACCTGTAAACTTCCTCCTGTAGGGCCCCACACCTGGGATTGTTCCCTTTTCTGGGATACTCTAGGTCAGCGTTTCTCAACCCATGGGTCATGACCCAAAAATGAGTCCCAAGAATATATGAAAGTGTCATGAACAAACTTAAAAAACGATTCTCCTCTAAAGGAGAAAAATGTGGGAAACTGGCTTTCGCCTTGCAGGGTGGCAGAGTTCCAGCCTGCCTTCAAGGGGCTGCTTGGGCCCCCCCTGCTCCACACCCCCCCTCCCCCACACATTGTGGGGCTAGAGGCTGGGGGCACTGGGCATCCATGTTTACAAGTGGGTCCTGGTACAAAAAAGGTTGAGAACCACTGCATTAGCTGATTGATAGAGAAATAATAATTAGGTAAGTAGTTACGGTAACAGGATGAGGATCTTGTAAAGCAGCCAAGAGGCAAAGGTCAAAGACGCATGCAAGTTACAAACTTGACCTCTGGTCAATGAATGGCTAACTATATCTATCTGTTAATGTAACAGTGAAAAAGGGGTTCCAAAGGTTTTATCTGCAGACCCAAGCCTAAGGGGTAATAGAATAAAGTGCTTGGTAATGTTGAGAAATGACCACAACAAGGTTTCTTTGCAGACTGTTTAATTTATTTTAATGGTGGAAACCAGAGCCCTGGAGCCTAAATTCCTTCAGTGATCCACAGAGGAGGCAAAGCAGAGGCAGGAGGCCTAGATGTTTAATTCCATACTATTGCAATGACATTTCACTGTGCATAAAGCTTTCTCCACTGTATCTGATGGATTATCCAGGGTTTTGCAAGGTTTTTTCTGGTGATTTTCAGGGACATTAAACAGTGATTTTTTTGAGGGGAAAACTATGTGAGTTGAGGTAATCCATCATAATAGCTGTTAAGAGTGTTAATAATGTTCACTCCCATAAATCTTATTAAGATTGACCATGACTATGACAGCTTAAAAGTGCAGGAAAAGGGGGCTACAAGTGGGGCAGAGGGAGAGGTGGAAGGGTTGAGCTGCTAGAACTCATCATACAATGAAGCAGGACACAGTTCTGAGCATCTAACCTAAGAAATTTTGACATCCTTCCCTGTGCCTAATGATCTCTGGAACTGCAGGATGTGGCAGTCAGCCAGGTCAAATAGCTTTCATGTGTAAAGTCAAATGCAGACCAGATGAGACACATTTCAGTGTGCAGGATTTTATTTCTCATTACCATTTTCTCAATAAAATTTAGTCATTTATCACACTGTGAATTCATACCTAAACTGCTCGTGGGCTAGACTAATTTTCTAGTCATGTAGGATTTAATTTCATCTTGTTAATCATGACAGCTTTGCTTGGAGAGGATTCTCAGCATTCTTCAATTAAACTTGCTTAGTAGGGTAGCTTTTTAGCATCAACTTTTTCCATTTATTAAGATCCTGCTATTGTTTTCCTATTCACTTTAATGGGGAGCTCTACATAGATACTTGTGGCATAATATGGCCTCTGGTTATACTGAAAAGGGAAGGCCTCCTCATCACTGCTGTTTTCATTTAAGTTTTTGCACTGTCTGCTTCAGGGATATAGGCCTAAATCCTGAGAGGTGCACTGTAATTGCCATTAATAAGGATTTGGGACATCAAGCATTATTGCCAGATTTGACCCAAATTGCCTTTTAAAACTAACACTGAAATCTGTATATTACGCCTCTTTTGCCTTCATGCAACAGTGACTTAGAGCTATTGCGCCATATTGTGATCCAGTTCCTACATCACTCCAGGAGGTGGAAGGCAGCCAGCAGGCATCATCTGGAGATCCCACTGACATACAGACTCCAGGTGGTTTAGTGCCTGCAGAAGTAAATCATCTGCTTCTTTCCCACCTGTATTTAACAGATTTCAAAAAGACTAAAGAGAAAGATGCACTTGTTTAGAAAATGTCAGAAAACTCCTGCTCCATATAACTTTCTTGGCCATAGTCAAGAGAAGTATTAAAACAAGCCAGGTCAGTGTTCATTGGCATCACACAGTTGCCATTTAAAGTCCAGCCAGTTTCAAAACCTGCCTCTCTCACCATGGAAAAACTTTTCAGCCTTACAGCCTTCGAGATTCAGTAATATAGGACTTTGAAAAAGAGCATTTGTGCATCTTCCCAATCATCCTGGCTTGATATGTGAATATTACTGTGTTCACTGGCCCTTTCGCAATACCATTAGTGTGCAAGCTGAGGAATGGAGAATTTACCATGGTGGCAGCTGTTATGGTCTTTTGCACTGTTGCACCCCAGCACTTTCCCACAAAGAGGGATGGCGATATGCTAATTCGTGTGTTGTCTCATCTGCACTGTTTAGGGAAGGTGACAACGTCCAGGCATTCCAATTCCAGAAGGCTCTTCAATCCTTTTCCAGACATGACATTCCAAAAAGTAGGATCTGTAGGAATTTCCAAAACAGATTTCTAATGATCCTTCTCCATTTCTGGTTTAACTGTTATGGATGTTCTAGAACATAGCTCTCCTGCTTCTTTCACTGCTTCATCATCACCATAGTATCCAAGTACCTTTTTCCCGTAGCACATTAAGCAATGTAACCTAATATCTATCATATAAAGTTCATTCTCCTGACCCAAAGGAACAATCGTGTGTTTAATGTAATGTTACGTTTTGGTTGGGTTGTAGTATTTGCTGGTGTCTTCAGTTCTTTCATTCAGCCATTGAAGTAGGTAAAGAATCTTCTTCCGGTAGCCACCACATATTCCAGATAATCTTTTGCTTTCTGCATACAAAGACACAAGTTGCTCTCCCCATTTCTATAATTAAAACTAAAAGACTGTAAAGGATGCATAGTTTAGATTAGAATACTTCATTTTGATTAATTTTGCACCTCAATTGAACTTTATCTCTGAACACCTTCCTATTAAAAGGCCATAGGGAGATGGGAACATAAATGCAAAATACAGATACCAATTTTACAGTGCTTTCTATATGTTTGGGATAAATCCAACTCAGGGGATGGCAGCACAATTTGGATTGATTTTTCAAAAAGGATGGTCCAGTGGCACTGACCTAGGATTCAGGAGGCTCTGCTTTACTTCCTTGCTCTACTACAAGCTTCCTGCGTGGCCATGGTCAGTCACTTAGCATATATACACCACAGTTCTCCATCTGTAAAATGGGAATAATGCCAGTAATACTTCCTGAGATGGGTGTTGTGACAACAACTATATGAAAGATAGTTATTTAAGTACTTTGAGATCTACAAACGAAATTAAAAAATCCCTAAACCCAAATGGACAATTAAGAATTTACATTGTTTGGTGCATGCAATACTATTATCAATGAACTGGCAGGGGATGGCAAGATCTGAACTCAACTCATGGCAGTTCTGGCTACAGCTGAGCAAAGCTTTTTATTTTTTCTTTAAATATGAAGCTCCAAGCAGGCTTGCTGAAAGCTTCATAGAGGTATTGGCATGTCTATATAGTACATGGCTTCAGGCAAGGTAGTGGCATTGGCTTCACTTTGTTTTGAAAGTTTAGATACAGTAACCCCTGCAAAGTGGGAGGAAAGATTACCATAACCCCTACAAACAGGAACCATCATATTTTGTACAATCCAAGGTTTTCTGGGACTTTTTAAAATGGAAATGTCACTAACAATACGGGAACTCTCTGTATATGTATCCATACAAATCTTATTCATAATGTGCATCTAACTGTTACCAGGCAGGGTCAGGCAGATAAACACCTGATTGACTAATAAGATACACCATACGTACAGCGTAAATTTTCATGAACTTGAGCTTGGCTCATCAGATGCTGTGATTATTTAGTTAGTCTATCATGTGCATATCTTCCATGCCTTCTGCCTGTCTTCAGGCTAACGTGACTACTTTTAGCTGCCCATTGTTTAGAGTTTAAAAGTTTTTTAGTAATATTCCTTATCCATTCCTTGCATAAAGAACAATAAAACTGGATCTTAATTTGCACCAATGAAATGTATTCATGTCAACCATCTACTCAAGGAATTTGGTCTTCCAAATGCTTAGCAATAGTTCCAATTCCAGTTTTATTAGGACAATTCAGGCGTGTCTACACAAGATGCTTAATGCTCAGTAAACCAATTCTACTGTGCATTAATGCGTCATGGCAAAAGTCGTGCTAATCTGTTAATGCACCATAGAGTTAGTCTACTGCACATTAAGTGCATGAAAAGACTGTGCAGTAGTGCCAGTTACTGTACATTTAGTTAGTACTTCATATTAGAGGTACTAAACCTAATAAGCCATAACAATGGCACATTAATGCACATGTAGATATGCCCCTCCTGCTTTCTGGATCTGGCCTTTGATCAAAATTAATCTCATTTGTCTTGACAGCTCAGTAAAGCAGCAAAAGCCCATGACAATGATCTTTAATTGAACAAACTTTTCTCTGTTTCAACTAGCCTTGACATATTTTCAGTAAGCCTCATCCAGATAGAATCAACTTCCTATAATCCATTTTTTAAACATATCTTTCAAATGCATGCTTTCAACCAGTGCAGCAGCAGGCTGAAGGCATCTGTTTTGCTGCTGGTCATACTAGCTCTTCTGTGGCAGGATTATAATTTTCAAGTTTGTGCAGCACCTAACACAACATGACACTCACTTAAGTGCCCTTATAATATAAATATCAGGTAATGACAGTGAGAAGTAACTGGTGAACATTGATATTACTCCAAGAAAGGGATAGTATCAGGTCCTACATTAGGCCCCCACTTCTGTCCCGACTTATAGGTCATTATACTTACGTATATCAGTAGACAACACAGCATTTATCTTTGGATTAGCATATAATGTTAACGATTTCCTTACCTGTGTTAGTGACCATGCCTTAGTTTCTTAAAGCAGGAAAGTTTTTATAAACTGTGCTTAGTTTTCCCCATTGTTTCTGTGTCCACTTGCTGCTTTTCATTTAATTTTGTTCCTAATCAGTTTTCACTTTTGGATACATATGCATAAGCCTAATAATGCAATCTTTCAGCTGGAAATCCTCTCGGGCAGTGTTTTCCAAAATGTGGTAAGAGGGAAAGGGATAGTTGTGGAGGAGTCATGAACAGTCAAGCCTCAGGACCTCAGCTTTTGTTTCCTAAAAAGGTAACTAAACCACCTGTTACAGCTGCAAGGAAAATTTTGTCATCATGACACCTGTCTGCCTAATTCTGTATGCATTCTGAAACTGTTATCTCTGAGGTACAAATTGTTTCATTTCTATAGGCACCAAAGGCAAGTGATACTTTAAATGCTCTGCCAATCAAACAGGTCAAAGGTCCAGCCCAGCCTAGCTCTAACACAGACAAGGCACATCAGCTGTGGCAGCCAACAGCATACAGGCAAGTTACAAGGCTAGTATCACATCCAGCTGCTTTCATCTCCACACACAAATGGAGCTGGTATCCATTTATAACTGTGTTGACTGGAGGGAGCCTTTGCTGTAAGTCCACAGCAAGGCTCAAACTCAAGCCTCTAGATCCACAGTTAGACCTGCACCCTGCTTCTTAATCAAACACATTGGGGTGCAAAACTTTTATTTTTCTTAAAGAAGAGAGTCAACTTTCCTACATTTCGGAAGCAATGACGGGAGTGGGGAATGTGAAAAAGGAGTCTTTTTTTAATTTAATGTCAGGCAGTAATAATAAATGAAAAGTCCCGTTACCATTAGGGTTTCTAACAGTTGTAAAACTTCTCTAAAACAATTAAAATCAGACACCTATATGTTCCCCTCCTACATACCAGAAAGCAAAATCCAATGGGAACCCCCCCACCCCACCCCAAAAAAAATGTTAAAAGAAAGTTAATACAATGTATTTTATTATTTGTGAGGGAGAAAAAGCCAGATGGAAAATAATGAGGCAGTAGCTTTTTAAGATTAATCATGGAATAAAAAAATCCAGTATCTCACTGGATCCAGAAGAGAACACTAAATTATTACACATAAGAGTTTTAAGTCGGTTGCTATTTTCTGTGAGAAGCCATATACTGGTGAAAGGTTCGGAGAGCACAAGGTTAGTGATTCACTCATATTTATGTTTCTGCACTCAAGATATGAGAAGACTCTTTTTTAAAGACGACAAATTTTCTGAAGCACAGGAGGGAAGGAAAAGAAAGTACAATGTTAAATGCAAGTAGAAATCAATCTTTTGTAGACTGTGACAGAGGTCCATCCCCGAGCCCATCTAATGTAGGCCTGACCCTCTGTCTCTGGGCTACCCACCAACCTATCTTGCCTGCCATGAATTGTTGGAACAATAATTATAGTGTTACTCAGGCAAAAGGCTGCCCATTCAGTACCCCAATGCTAGGGGTCGCTATCACTCCAAACCTCCCCTACACGGTGGCCCATGCCTTGCAGATGGTATGTAACTGTTGATCTGCGCCCTAGGGCATTGGGTCAGCTCACTCCATTGCTGTGCCTCTTGGCACTGGCACTGTGCGCCCCCTGGTGCTGGGATCCAGTCACCCCCCTGGTGCTGTGCCCCCCCTGGTGCTGGGGTCCAATCACCCCCCCCAGCACTGCACTCCCTGACCCCTCCGGCACTGGGGCTTTGCACAATAGTGTGCCCCAGTGAGGCCTCCTCCTCCCCAAATAGCCTCAGTCCAGTCCACTGGATACAACAATAACATAAATACAAGTCCCTAGGCTATAACAATACAAGTCATAAAAGCCACACTTTGGCTCCTTAAAACCCCAAACTGCTCCTTGCACATTTAGCACCACCCCCAGCTCTGGATACCTTATAGACTCCTAGAGCCTCATTAGCAACAGTCTGGCCAGCAACCACAGCGTTCTTGGGTAGTTCTGCTGTGCAGGAGCGCGCTCCTCCTGCCAGCCTCAGCCCTGGGGTTTCTACCTGCCCAGAGACCTATCCCCTTCCTGTCAGCTGACCGGCTTGGGTGGTTGGGCTATTAACCCCTACCCTCTTGATTCTTGTTGTTCCTGTAGACTTGGGTCTTAAAGACTCGTCTCTTAGTAACAGGGCTAGGGTTCCCTGTTACACAGACGTATAGAAAAATAAGACTGTAAGGGACTTTATGAGGTCATATAATCCAGTCCCCCACTCAAGGCAGGATCATCCCAGGCTAAAACATGCCAGACAAAGTTTTGGCTAACCTGCTTAAAACTTCCAAGGATTCCACAACTACTCTAGGTAATCTAGTCCACTCTTTAACCACCCTTATAGTGAGAAAGTGCTTCCTCATATCAAACACATTACCCTTCTTGCACTTTGAGATGACCATTCCTTGCCCTGTCTCCTGCAGTCAAAGAGAATACAAGCAGCCCTTGGACTTGCAACAAAATTGGTTCCTGAAAACCACATCTTAAGTGAAATGTTGTAACTCAGGACCAATTTTCTCATAAGAAACAATGTTATAAATGGGGGATTGGTTCCTGAACCAAGGCCCAATACCCTAATTTCACCAAAAATACCCAAGAATTTTGTACTTGATCAATTATAGATGAATAACATAGCTACATTAATGTATTTTTATTGTAAATAGCAACCATATTGATTTGGAAGGACTTCTTTGAGGTGACTTTGCTGAACTTTTTGAAGGGCTCTTGGTTGGACTTTTTGAAGGGTTTTTATCTGGAGTCTTCTCAGGAGTCTTGGCTGCAGGTTTTTCTGGAGTCTTCTCTGCTTTCTTAAAGAAAGTGTCCAAGGAAGTTTGAACAGATGTTCTCCAGGGAGATGGGTGACACTGTGAACTTGTTCGCTGGCATGGCATCACATCCGATCAAGCATTGTAAAGTCGAAACTGACGTCAGAAACTTGAAACAGGGTGTCAATTTATAAATGTTGTAAGTGTGAAATGTTGTAACTTGAAATGTTGTAAATTGAGGACTGCCTGTAGTCTATCACGATTCTCTTTATAATCACCTATTGGGTATTTGAAGGCTGTTACCAAACCCTCCCTCAATCTCCTATTCTCCACATTAAATAATCCCATTTTTTCTACCTTTCTCTTCCCTTCACCTTTAATTATTTTTGTTGCTTTCCACTGGACTCCTTCCTATTTGCCCATGTCTTTCTTGAAGTACAGTGTCCAAAAATGGATCGAGTTCTCCAAGGCAGGCCTCACCAATGCTGAATGGAGCAGAAAAATCACTTCCCTTGACTTGCAAGCAACAGTCCTAATACAGCCCAGTCTGCTATTGACTTTTCATCTTGTTTGAAGAGGTGATCTTGTGGATTCCTTGGATAAATGATTGCCTGTGAACACAGGAACTGGACTTGCTGGACCAGGAAACTCCTTCCAATCCAGTATTCCTGTTTTCTTCAGAATCATTTTATGTTCAGAGAGCTGGCGGGGGTCATTGCTGTGCCCTTGGCCCGGC
>NW_017728996.1:43367653-43375365 GCF_001723915.1 Gavialis gangeticus | reverse complement strand
CCTTGTCGTGCATCCAAAGATGCATCTCAAGCTGGTCCAAGGAGGTGATACTCCCCTTCTACGCGACATTGGTCAGGCCACAACTGAAGTACTGCATCCAGTTCTGGCACTGCACTTTAAGAAGGATGTGGCCTTCCTTGACAGGGTTCAGAGAAGGGCCACCCACTTGGTTGGAGGGCAACAAGGCAGGGCCTATGAGGAGAAGCTGAGCGACATGAACTTGTTCAGCCTCAGCAAACAGAGGCTATGGGGGGATTTGGTGGCTGCCTACAAACTCGTTAGGAGAGATTAGCAGCAAATAGGAAGGGCCCTATTCCCCCCAGCAGCACCTGGGGTGATGAGAAACAATGGCCAGAAGCTGCTGGAGAATAGGTTCAGCTTACAGATTAGGAGGCACTATTTCACTGTTAGGGTGGCTAGGATCTGGAACCAACTTCCTAGGGAGGTGGTCCTGGCTCCTACCTTGGGTAAATTAAAAAAGAGGTTGGAGGAACACCTGTCTGGGGTCATGTGATCCCAGCGTGTGCTCCGGCCAGTGGCAGGGGTTTAGACTAGATGATCTATTTAGGTCCCTTCTGACCTCTAACAGCTATGAAACTATGTTTTTGGGTTTTTTTCAGAATCAAAGGACAGAACTGTAAACCACCTTCAACTTGGAATAACCACACAATAGGTGGCAATAAGAAACCTTATTGGTTTAATCAACAGAAAAAGAAATAGATACCCAGCCGTGGAGCTCCAGATTAGCCGACTCAAATTTATAAAGTGATTTTATAACAGACCACCAAAATACCATTTTCTATTTTATTTTTCGCTACTGTCATCAATTACAATCGTCAGCTTTTCATTATACAAGCCAAGGCTTATTACTAAATGTGCACCACTACATTAATGGAGTTGTCCTCACCAAAGAGGAGAAACAAAGCTCTACGCTAGGGTGCCTAGAAATTCTTTAGCCAAAAGGTATGAAAACAGCCATATACTTACAGATTTTAATTTAAAATGAAAAGTATGTCCTGTACCCATTAATTATGAGGGTGTACATGTAAAAGCATTTAAACCATCTCTTATGACCTATATGTTACAAATTTAACTCACTTTTCCCTATTTGTGAATTATTCACAAATCCAATTTTCTTTGAATGCATTTGTCAGAATTTTGCCAAATAATTGCCCTGGATAATTCCCAACCTGTATAGTGTTTGCCAGGTGTTCTCTTGAGATGATTGTTCATGGTTATCTATATAAAAACATCAGAGAGCTTGCCTATGCAAGAAGTTCTTTCTACTTAATGTGATGGGTGGATAAAAGTGTCCACCTAGGGAGTTGATCAGGAGTTAATCCAGAATGAATGCATGTGGAAACAAGCCCTGAATCACAGTTTTAATACTGCTCCTTTGTTGGATGACCAAATCTTTTTAAACAGGATAAAGAAAGAGATGTCCTTCCAGTGTGAATTTATAGATGAGTAAACAGGTGTGCAAACATCCCCAACAATTCCCAGAGGTTGGCTGAATGGTTAGTAACAAATAATAATGACTCAAACTGGTTGACTATTCATATACTAATGCAAAGGTAATTTTTTTTTTCAAGCACATGATCCATCATTTTCATCCCCTCCCTCTAGAACACTTTCCCAAGTGCGATGCATTTCTATAGTGCTGATAAGTATTTTTAGAAACATTCGTCTGCCTTTCCCCATCACAAATGGAGGGCAGACTTTAAGCAGCTTACTAAGTATGCTACACAGCTGTTTCTAGTCACTGATTATTCCAAGAAACTGAGAATATAGGACTAGTTTTACCCCCATCGAAGTAAATTGCAAAATACCCAATGACTAAGTTATTTGGAAAATAAGTAGCATTTAAAGAAATGTTAGCAAGTTCAGGCTAATAGATCTGAAATGCTTGTCAAAATACTTTTTACAACTTTAAAGACAGCATGAGAGGAACACAGCTCAGCCTTCCATTCCAAGATCATTTAACTGAAGTCTACTTAAATATGACTTCATATCCCACTTCCCACTCCAAGGGAAGTGGTGCTGGCCCCTACCCTGGGGGTCTTTAAGAAGAGGCTGGATGCCTACCTGGCTGGACTCGTTTGAATCCCGTTTCTCTTTTTGGGGTTTTTTGTTGTTCTCCCGCCCTGGCAGGGGGTCGGGCTAGAAGATCTACTAGGTCCCTCCCGACCCTTAATCTATGAAATCTATGACTTATTTTCCTAGCACAGACCAGAACTGTGGTTTCACTGGGGCAGGACCAACGTGTTCCATACCTGTATATATGCCAAGAGTTAATAGATAAGGTGGCAATAGATGGTGCTCTATGTTGCTAGCTCCTGAGTATCAAAGGAACTGGTGCTAGTTTACACTAGTTCTAAACAATGAGGCCTTGCACAGCCACCTGCTGCATATTGTTTCTTTACACACATGCCACAAAAGTGATGTGACTAGCTCCTTATTTTTTAGCCTGTTTGGCCAAAGCATGTTTGGTTTCAACAACATTCAAACTGAGAATTTTATAGCACTGCACTGTTGCTTCTTAAATTTTATGAGCTGTACCCAGACTGACATCTTTCCTGGGAACAACAGGATGAGAGCTGGGAAATACTTCAGATGCCAGATACAGGAATGCTAAAAAGAGACTGTGCTTTGGTGCCAGGCCGACTAAAGGAACAGAACAGAGATGTTCCATATCTCCAGGAGAAAAAGAAAATTTTGTTCAGAAATTCCATTTTCTCATTTTGTGCATTCTGCGGACTTTGCATTCAGACCAAATAAAACCTCCTGAGATTTCAAATGCAGTGCTGATGGACGGACTTACAGTTAGTTGTTGAACAGCATTTAGGAAGCATATCTTTAAAAGTATAAAATAACCAACACAAACAGGCAGGAATCTTTATTCATTTCCCTAAATGTCCCTCAGGAAAAAACTCCCGTTCTGGGAGGGAGTTGTGCGCTGAGGCTCAGTACAGACCTCATTCCTGACAGTGAGATTTCTATTTATATTGAAAAGAAAATTCAGTTAATAAGTCCTTGCCAGTCTCCAGCTGTTCTCCTCATTGTTTCCTCTATCAAAACAGCTGCACTGATTGTCCTGGAAACTGAAGCCCTCTACATAGTAGGCAGCTGTCAATCCTCTGGATCATGGCACACACATAAGTAGTCTAGTCAGGTGCCTGATTAAACTGCTTGTACAGAGTCCTGCAACCATCACACCAAGACCTTCAACACATATGCCTAGGCAAGAGTATGCCAGTGGAAGCTGCCCAAGACATACCATCCCCACTTCAGACCATTGAGACAGAATCCAAAGGCCAGACTGAGTCCAGACATTCAGTGCCTTGCTGGTTGTAGCTTCTGCCAGAGAGCAACAGATGATAACTGCTGCTGACTGCCTAATGCTTCAGTGAGGGCATCTTTCTGTCAGGGTGATGTTTCTTAGCCTTTCGCCAACCAAGAGAAAGAGGTATACAGGCAGTCCTCGGATTTACAACACAACTGGTTCCTGAAAACCATGTCTTCAAGTTGAAACATTGCAACTTTGAACCAATTTTCCCCATAGGAAACAATGTTATAAATGGGGGATTGGTTCCTGAACCAAGGCTGGATACCCTATTTTCACCAAAAATAACCCAGAATTTTGTACTCAGTCAATTATAGATGAGTAATATAGCTACATTAATGTATTTATATTGTCAATAGCAATCATATCGATTTGGAAGGACTTCTTTGAGGTAACTTTGCTAGACTTTTTGAAGGGTTATTGGCTGGAGTCTTCTCAGGAGTCTTGGTTGCAGGGTTTTTGGAGTCTTCTCTGCTTTCTTAGAGAAAGTGTCCAAGGAAGTTTGGACAGATGTTCTCCAGGGAGATGGGCAACGCAGAAAACTTGTCTGCTGGTATGGCATAGTGTCAGATCAAGCACTGTAGAGTCAAAACTGAGGTCAGAAAGTTGAAACAGGGTGTCAATTTATAAATGCTGTAAGTGTGAAACGTTGTAATTCAAAACATTGTAAGTCAAGGACTGCCTGTATAGTTTGGGCCACATCATCAGTATGAGCTTTTCCCTATAATATTTTTTGAACTTGAGCAGAGACTTCCAAAGGCTTGTGGCCAGGCTGCCTCTCCACCCTGCTCCACAAGGCTGGATGGTGCCTGCTGCATCTGTCCTGGGTAGCGGATCGGGACCACCAGCCGAATCTGCCCACAGACAGATGGAGCACTTCATATTCAGCCTGTGGGGGAAAAGGTTTAGCACCACTGCCATAGGAGATGGCCTGCCTTCTCACAGGATGGTGATTATCACTCCTGCTCTGAGATGATGCTGTTACAGGTTACCTTTAAAACATTTTAAATCTGTGCAATGTTATACTGTCAGAGTTAGAACAGTTTCAGAGCAGTCACAGATAAGGTTTAATACTGCCTCAAACCTACACAACTGTGGCTTGCCATTAGAGGGCCCAATAAGCAGGGGCATGGACAGATATTCCTCCTCTGGGATGGGAGAGGAGGGAGGAGAGTGGCATGTAGCATGGAGGCAGAGAAACCGTCACTGGGGCTGTGGCTTCCCTTGCTCTGTAGCCAACCGGAGTCAGGCGGAGCCATAGGCAGAAGGCATAAAAAGTCTTGGAAAAAAAAACAGCTTGAAATGAATGGGAAGGGGGGAAGTAAAGATAAAAGAGTAAAAAAAAAAGAAAGGGGACTAGGTTGGGGGCAGTTAGTACTCACACCAGAGCAAAGCTGAGACCCAGCAGGCTCACTGCATGCATGCCACATCGGAGCAGAACTGGGACCCAGCCAAGAATGGTCTTCATTCTCTGGCTCATTGTCTTCATGGAGGTAGGTAGTAGGATTGCTGTTGTTGTCTGCACTGAGATGATAGAGCAAGCAGCTAGCTGGTGAGCTGCACTTGAATGCTCAGAGTGGCTAGGGGGTTCTGGGGTTGCATCCCCTGAGGAGAGGAAGGAGTGTTGACTTGAGGCCAGCACTATCCCCCTGGGCAGTAGAGTTCAAGAGGGTTGAAAGACTGCCCATGGAGCAAAGGAGTGGTACATCCCGGGATGCTGGAGGAATGAAAACATTGTTTTTGTCTCCTTGGAGCAGCTAACAATGCCCTGGAACAATCTGGGTAAAATGGAGCAAAGATAATCCTCACCTGAAGTGGCATAACTTTAAAATGTTTAAAAGGTATTTAGGACACATTAACACCCTTTAATGGGTGAATGCTCCTGTTTTAAGTACCTTTATGATAACCTATAACATCACCCTAATCAGTGGCAATACATAGGTGGTGCACATGCACCCCCTGAGAGCGCTGGTGCACCTCCTGACAGCATCATTCCCCACTTAGGCAAAGGGCAGGCGAGAGTGCTGATGCCCCCCCGAGAGCACCAGCCAGGGAGTAGGGGCACCAGAAGAAGCAATCCCTGTGGTCCCCCTGTGGCTGATCGTGCCAACTGGGGTGGGGTGGGGAGGGGGTTCCCGCACGGCCAATCGCATTGACTCATAAGTGTCACCCCCCCGATCAGCACGATCGGCCATGGGGGGACCCCCCAATCACTGACTGGCCACTGCAGGGCAAGTCCTCCCCCCCACCCCCCGGGCTCAGGAAGCACCAGTAACTCATGACCCTAATTAATTTCCATGGGCCAGAAAGTGCACCACCAACTCCTCCAATGGCTGCCTGCCACAGGCTTATGTATCCAGCAGCTGAACATGCTAGCCAGCTGAACTCAGCTATCCAAGTGACAAGCCGTAGTACCATATCTCCTGCAGTTGTCTAAATGGATGAAAGAAAAATAGAAGGTGCAACTGACCCAAGGTGGCTAGTGACAGCGTATAAACATATTTGTAAGCTCTGTGCAGGGGTGCATAGGAACTCTTGCCTGACGAAGGCACTGTATATACTGTATTAACCTTTGCCTTCCCCCCCCCCCTTCTAGATTGAGTCAGTGGAGAAGTAAATAAGTTTTCCAAAACTTCTGTGGGCTTTAGGGATCCATAATCCTCTTATACTGCCATGAACAATCCCCTCATCCCAGTTCATACTACATACCACATGTAGGTGTTGTAATTAATCTACATCCTCTCCTCAGCATTGAGGTCTGAGTATACTTTGGCTGCCCTTTAGACTCCCCTCCCTATGTGAGTGCTCCGCTTACCCTTCTACTTCCCACTAGAGGAGCTTGTCATTTTGGCTGCATTCTCCAAAGTGGGCTTGAACATAAGCCCCAGATCTGAACACCCCCCAGGCTAAGTTATTCCAAATGCCATTCCATATTTTGAGTCCCAAATTCCTCTCTAGTTCTTCATTTCACCTTGGGCCAGCAAGTCAATTAAAAGGTTCTTATGAATTTTAGTAAGATTTGGGGTAGAGGCCTTTGTAATTTTGTTTGCCTTTAAGGTGCTATGCTTGAGCCTCACAGTGTAAGGGTATGGCTACAGCAAGAAATTAAAATGCCACTGCACCATGGACAGGAAGTTCCAACGTTGTTATTCCTGCATGAGCTAGTAACCAGTGCAAAAACTCCCAGGAACTGAGTACCTCCACAGATTCCCTGTCTGGGCTGAAGTCCACACTTCCACGTCATTCCTGTTACTATAACCTGTGCTAGATTAAAGTTACTGTGGGACTGTGCCTATGTGCACTGCAATTACACCTTTGTTTTGCTGTGTGGACATCCTCTGAGTCATGGACAATGCTGTTTACTGCCATCGGGCACAGATGACTCACCAAGCATTACCAGCTGATTGGAAACAGGAAAAAGTTTCTTGTCAAATAAGGATCTCAGGTGGTTGGGTGGAGGTAGTTGGCACTTGCCTGTGCATGTTGCATGAACCAGTTAGTTTCTTAAGAGATTTTGCTGGCAAAATAAAGTACCTTTGGGAAAAGAAACTCTCTATGCCAGGGCGGGCAGTTATTTTGGGTGGAGGGCCACTTACTGAGTTTTGTCAAGCCATCAAGGTCCACACGACAGGCAGCCAGGAGCAGATAACTATTAATTTTCTAAATTTTCAGGGGCCCCATGGGTTGGATAGAATGGCCCGGTGGGCTGCATCCGGCCCACAGGCCGCATTTTGCCCACCCCTGCTCTATGCTATGAGTGCATGGTTACAGAGGTACTGCAATTAGGCTACTTGTACACATGACGGGCATTTAGTTCTCCCTAAATTGAAACAGTGGATTTTTAATTGGTGGGTTTTTGTGTCAATTAAAAACCTACTGTTTTAATTTAGGGACCTCCATCACATCACAGTGACAGACCCCTGTCAGCTCATCTGTCTCCCTCCACCCCTGCTGCTGTGGGCAGGCTCAACCAGAAAAAAAAAATCATGTTTTAACTGCCCCCACCCCCTGCAGCTCAGGTCCTGCTGGCAGCTCAACCCTTGGCCACAGGAGAGGTGGGTAGACCCTGGGAGGGGGGGGAAAAAAAAAGAAAGAGAGAGAGAGAGAGAGAGAGAGAGATCAGACCCCTCACCACTTTTTTCTTTCTTTTTTTTTTTTTTCTCTCAGGGGAGCCTGCCTGCATGAGCTGCCACCAGGTCGCACAGCACCTGTGCATGGTCCCCACTGCTTTCCTGCCACCTGGGACCACCCAGGGATGGGCTGGCTTGCTCCTGGGGCAGTGCAGCAAGGCGGCAGGAGGGCAGCTGGGTGTGCTGGGGACCAGAGAAGGCGGTGGGGATGGTGCAGGGGGTGCTGGAAACTTGCCAAG
>NW_017728996.1:43359592-43362653 GCF_001723915.1 Gavialis gangeticus | reverse complement strand
GTCGCACAGCACCTGTGCATGGTCCCCACTGCTTTCCTGCCACCTGGGACCACCCAGGGATGGGCTGGCTTGCTCCTGGGGCAGTGCAGCAAGGCGGCAGGAGGGCAGCTGGGTGTGCTGGGGACCAGAGAAGGCGGTGGGGATGGTGCAGGGGGTGCTGGAAACTTGCCAAGCCTGAGCTTTCCTGAGCATGTCTGGGTTTCCAGTACCCTGTGCACTGCTGCAATCTGTTACACAGCAAACTAAAATACATCTGAAGTGTTTTACTTTGCTAGGTAACAGGGTCATTTAAAGAGAAATACGCCGCCGCATGTGTACAGTGTGACAAACTTAAAATTAAATATGCTGCCACAGGTGTAACCAGTGACGCCATTAAAGCAGGGCAAAAGGGCAATTAAGCCACTTGAAAGGCTAATTTTGTCATGTGTACAGGTGCCCAGTGAGAAAGGGCCCAACTTTCCTCTCTATGCTACCATAAATCAGGATTATGGAGTAAAACCAATATAAAAAGGGAATCACGAGAGGATCAGGCTGCTGCAGGATCCTTCCAAAAGACACTGTCCTCACATGCAGTATTACAGGAAAAAGCATCCTGGGGGAAAATGGATGCCTGAGATGACTGACTTCTGCACTCAGCCCTTGAGTGGGGGACAGTTTATCCCTCCTGCAACCAGGAATAACCCATCAGCTGCTTGAGTTGGAAATAATTATCCAAGATCATTAATTTCTTTAACCTTGAGCTCTCACTACTGCATGCTCTCAGAAAGTACAAGCTAGAGCATTTAAAGCCTGACTATATTTTCAAAACTGACCAAAAACTCCTCGGTTCACAAATAAATCAGTTTCTCCTAACTGTGTGCTCGCCTCAGGAACTGATAGTCAAGCTCAAATGCTTTTCATCAGCACCAGCAGAAAGCAGCCTGCAATTGGATCTTTAGCAATGTTACTGATAATGCATGAGGCACATGAGGTTCTAGCTCTTTTCTCTACCCCCTCGGGATGCATTGACTTTGAAATAGGGACTCTGTCTTATTTCCTTGTAATGGGAGAGTTTTCAAAGACATATAAAGGAAACCAACAACCTCACATCCAACGACTAACTGGTAAACTTATGCAAGTAAAAACTGTTTAATAAGCAGACGTGTAGAATTCTTTAAAATTCAGAAACAAGACAATAAGCAAGATACCAAGAGGAACTACTGTGCTATTTAAAAACGTAATCACAGCTGTGAAACGGAAAGAAATACTTTAGTTTGGCTGTGAATACGTCTGTCACCTTGAGGTACAAAGAGAAATGACTTCATCATCCCTCCAAAGCAAAAGTGTGGTGAGTACCAGTCAGGCACAGAGGGAGGAGAGAGAAGCTGGGAATACACAGCATGAGGCTAAAACAACAACAACAACAAAATAAAAAGAATTAGAGGTCTAAAATTTAGCTCCCAACTCCACAGGAATAGGGACATCTTATTTTAGTGTCTTAATTAGAATGGTGGAAGCTCCTGGTGGTTTGTTCAACTGACCTTATTTATGTGAATCCAAGACTAGGTTTTTTACTCCATTCAACATGAGGGGAAATAAATCTCATCTTAGCTTTGAGAACTAGCCTGGGGCAGGTGGGGGCTGGAGCAACGGCCGGATTGGGGTCAGAGCGGCTCAATTTGGCTCATGTGGCAGGCAAGGGGTGGGGAGAAAACAAGTTAGCTGACAGGCAAGGGCCAGGTGTCTTTCTGTCTGTCCCTTGCTGTTGTTTTCCATGCTGCAGTGGCAGCGGGGTGAATTTAAAGACAATCTCCCCACCCCCGCCAATAATTATATGCATAAGTGGAAAATTATAAATTCGTTATAATTGTCCATGAGCTCTCATACCAACTGAGACTGCAACATAGCTGAGAAAGATATGTACACCCATTTCACCTCACAGCAATAACAACCTCAGCACAAGGTGCTTCCTGTGGATTAATGAGCAGGTGGGTCCCCTTGGGCTGTTTCTTGCACCCACAATCTTTTCCAGCAGGTCATTAATCCTCAGGAAATACCCCATGTTTTGTGCGCGCGCGCGCGCACACACACACACACACACGTACGTATAATAAAAACCCATACGGCATCTGATTGCTGACTGCTGAAAAATATCAATATAAAAAAAAAATGGCAGAGTTTTTAGTTTAAGATGTCAAGAAACTTTCTTGGCCAAGGCATACTGTAATGAAATCCCAACCAAGTGGTATCCGAGCCCAGGTTCCATCAGTACAGCCAAAGCGATCCATGGCAAAAGATTATAATTTTCTTTGCAGTAGCACCCAGGTATGTGCTGGGTCAGTCCCAAACCCTTCAGGACAGTCCCTACTCTAAGAAGTTCAAAGTTTAAAAGCTGTTGTAACACCAGAGGTGGCTGTACCACACTAGGTCATGTCTGTTATTATTACTATGTGTGCAGACCCAAACTGTAACTGTTCTGGGGGTACAGTTTGCTGTTGTCCATGTAGACAAAGCCAACATAGGTCCATTGTGGTCTGGGAAATCTAATGTAAAGACACTAGGGCCATAGGTGACTCACAGGGGAGCACGTGCTCCCCCTGAGATTGGTTTCCACTGAAGCTGCTGCTGGCTTCTGCAGGCAGTTGCTGCTTGGCACCCGTGCCTCCGTTGCCATCAACACTACCGTTGCCAGCTATAGGCAGTCATGGCTTGCTGCTGCTGACACCATCACCACCCCCTGCCACCGCCAACACCACCACTGGCATCTGTGGGTGGTACCTGCTCGCTGCCAACTATAAATGGTGCCCCCCCCGTCTCGGGAGGCACCAGTTGTTCATGACTAGGGCCGATACCATCTGCCACAAACCTTCTGCAATCTGAGGTCTTTCACAAACAACGCTACTGGGACACCACCCCACTTGATACATTACTGCTTACTGCATTTCACTGTCCATGCTGTTCCTTAAACCAGGGTAAGTTACTATTTGAGGTACAGAGGTACTAGTAACAGTAAAATGCATCTCTGGGGGTTGGGAGTGATTGTCCCAGATTAAGGACAATAAGAAGTCTTTTTTTAAATACA
>NW_017728996.1:43359244-43359581 GCF_001723915.1 Gavialis gangeticus | reverse complement strand
AGTACTCTTTCCTGCCATGGCAGAGGGTCGGACTAAATGATTTTCTCAGGTCCCTTCCAACCCTAGACACTATGAAACAACTCTTCCTCAGTCATGTTCAAATATGAATTGCAGAAAAGTTTATAGATTCATAGATTCATAGATTTAGGCATCTATGCCACAGTCGCCTAGTTTTTTAACTAGGATGGGGTGAGAGACGGTGTCAAAGGCCTTGCTGAAGTCCAGAAAGACTACATCCACCGTGACACCTGCATCCATGGCCTTTGTGACCTGATCGTAAAAGGCAATCAGGTTGGTCTGACATGATCTCCCCCTAATAAATCCATGCTGATTGCCC
>NW_017728996.1:43352668-43358232 GCF_001723915.1 Gavialis gangeticus | reverse complement strand
CCTGCGGCCAGGACCAGGTCCAACAGGGCACCTCCTCTGGTGGGACTGTGCACCTCCTGAATCAAGTGGAGGTCCTGCATCTCAGCCAGAAACCTCCTGGAGCGGTCCGTCCCGGCTGACTGCTCCTCCCAGCAGACGTCTGGGTAATTAAAATCGCCCATGACAACTACATCCCTTGCTTTTAGTGCCTCTGCAAGATGGCCTGAAAATTCCCTGTCCAGCTCCTCCTCTTGGTTGGGGGGTCTGTAGTAGTAAACAAAATCACTTTAAAAGGTTGAGGAGCTGAATCATCAAGGGACAAATATTAAACCCTTCTCTTTGGCTTGAAGGCAGGGAGTTAGGCCACTTGCACTGCATGGAGGTTTGTATGAGGAGCATTACAGATGGGTACTTTCATGGGTGACTGTTGCCTCCCAAGTCTGGGGGGCACCTGCAGAAGCCAGCGTCAGCAGCAGAGACAGCCTTGTCACCGGAGGGGTGGAGCATGTGTCCCCCTGCCCCCCCCCACCAGTCTCCTATGAGCGCTCTGCAGAGACCTTTAGCCTTAGCCCCCGAGGTACTTTGAAGCTCTAGAGGAGGTGAAGTCAGGGAATCTACCACTCCTGGGTGGCCCTGCCAATGAGCTCAGCGAGAGGGAGTGTGCTGGATGCAGTAGGAGGGGAGGGTCTATTGTAGCACTAAAATATGTGGCAGTCTGTCTGTGGAAGATTCCTGCTCTCAGAGATGGCCGAGACTCACCTTTATGGCACTTTTCCCACCATTTCTGATTGGCTCCATCCTGTGGTTTCTTCCCTTGCAAGTTACTTTTGTCCATTAATTTCTTTTCCTGGTTATGATGTTCTGAGTAGGAAAACTAATCTGCCCAAGTCAAATGATCCTGCTCACCTGTCTGCCTATTTTAACTCAGATCCATTAAAAAAAAAAAAAACAGCTTTATTTTAGTTTGTCAGTAAATAAATAACTAGGACAGAAAGGTAAAATGGGAAAAATCTGTGGGTTTTTTGCCTGTTGGCCACAAAACTTAAAAAGCCATGCGCATTGTAGTAACATTTTCATAGGCATCCTTCTATCCAAAAGCAGCTCTCTCATTGTACGGTATTTTTAATATGCAAAAACAGTTGCTTATCACTATTACATTTTAAACCAAAAATATATTTTAAATTCTGAAATCTCCACTTCAATTCTGGTAAAAAGAATTCAGCTTAGACTGACATATTTTAGCATGGCCATTCTTCCACAAATTCCTTTTCAGAAATACTCAAACTGCATCATAGCTGCCACGTGGCAGTGTCAATGGTTATTATATATTATGGCCTGATTCCAAAGCCCAGTGAAGCTGAAAGAAATAGTAACTACACTGGGCTTTGAATCAGACCCATATGGTGGATGGCAAAAACTGAGAAGGTCTTGCCATTAGGGACCTTGCAAAAAAAAAATTACTGTTGTTAGAGAAGTTGAGTACTGAAAACAAAGATCATCACAGTAAAAGTGCTGATCCTAAAGAGACATCTACAAAAGCACTCTACCTAAGATTAAGGGGCCTGGGCTTTAGGTCCTTTTGCAGAATTTGTACCATGCGTAGATGACCCTCCTGCTGTATGCTAACTTTTATTCAGTGCTGTATACAAGTAAGATAAGCTGATTTTCTTACAGTCTCGCAGGCTACCACAGGAAATTGACCTATGATTGGCATTTCCAGCTGCAGACATTCAGTATTAATAACTAGAACACTTCATTAACATTGTTTAGAAAGGAGATGCTGAAAGAGATAGAATTAGACCAACAAGGGCTGATGATATATTAAGGTCCCACTGTTTCATCCATATTGCTACATGGTACCTTGGATCTGACAGCCTGGAAACAGAGAATTGACCAACTAGCACACAACACTGTAGTCTTTAGGCAAAACTGCCACTAAATAAAAATAGAAAATTTGCGTTCATGGGAATGCAGGATCATGCCCTTTGAATGCAGCAATTATTTATAGGTTAGCAGGGGGGTAGAATTTCAGTGGGTTTCAGAAATCAGGTCATTAGGCAACAGGAAATAGTGCAGACAGGGTTAATTATCAACTGAAATACCATTTTGAATTCTCTGCACAGAAACAAGTTTATTTGGTTTTGTGAATTCTTAGCAGCTTTCTCCATATAAGTCACCAGACTGAGACAGCCACATCGCTTATTAAGCTCTGCTCATTACTTAGGGTACTTTCTGTTGATGCAGTACCCAGGAACAGCTTACAAATTGGCAGAGATCTTGCTTCTAGAAAATGAGACAGATGTGAAGCCAGAGCCAAGTCTTATGCACATTTATACAGATTTTCCAGTGCACTCTTGGAAAGAGTACAAAACATACTGCAGAAGGAAAATTATAGAGCCTTCCTCCATTAAATGGACTTTGCTGTGTACATTTTCCAAAAAGTTATACTACAAGGGAAAAACATATATTTATTTTCTCTGTTGATTTAAATTCCCAAATTTTCTTTAGTTGATGTCCCTATTTGACTACATAGGAGTCATTAAAACACAAATCTAGTTCCAAGATGTCTATGGAAAGATATCCCGTATTCATTTTGGACTGACTGTTCAAAAATGTTTTTTTCATCTGCAATTCTCTTTATTCCTTACATTTCTTGGTTAGCTAATTATTTTGAGTCAATTTCTTTTCTCACTGCCACCTACAGAAATTGAGAGCAACTCTGCTCAAGTTAGCAGGTTTCCACTAGTGCAACCAAGAACAAAAACTAGCTAATTATGTGCAATGTCTTGAATAGATTCCATCTGGCACTTAGGAGCTACCTCTTCAAGTTGTGTTCCATTGATGAAGACTCCACTTGTACTGCTGGAGATAAATCACAAGTAACTTTAAAAGTACATAATGGACTTTAGGTGTGCCAGAACACTCTGTAAACTTAAAATGTTATACAATGAAAATAACATATTTCAGCCTGCCAAATAGATGATTGAATTCAAAGAAGCTAAGAGCTGCTCTCACATGAGGGCATACGCTACTGAAACTTAAAATGATATGGGATTCCATAACTTAACAAAATGGGTTGTCTGTAAACTTAGTTTCCTGAGCTACTAGTTCTGACACAATAGACAACAGCAGCTGGGAACACAGCCTATGCTTGTTTGGGATGGCATTAGGTTGGGTCTGAAAGGTGGAAGCTTCGACTGATTGTACTTGCAAGCATATTTCAGTGAGATTTGCCTCAGTAAGAATTGGAGGAATGCATCTATAATAGCTGCTGACTGAGGTGTACAATGGCAACTTTTTTTTTGTATCCATACTATGTGCATGGATGTGGCTAATCAACAAGTAAGACCTGTTTGGGGTGAGGCTCTCACTAATGTTCACTTTCGTTTTCAGTTCTTCCTGGAGCTGGAAGGCCTACAGTGAGGGTTATGAACTGCAGCACTTCCACTTGGGGAAAGGTTACTACAGAAGCAAAGATGTTTTCAGACAAATTCATCTCCCTCTTTGCAGCTCTTTGCCACTTTAATAATTGAGAGATAAAACATGTAGCAACCAAATGAGAAGGGGAAATTTATATGCCCACACTGGAAGCACAATTCACAGCCTCCATGAAGACAAGAGATTTTAACCTGCAAGCACAAAGGGTTTAACCTTACTCGAACATACTTGAGATTTAAATACAAAAATCAGACTGTAGTACTATAAAACAGCCCATTGGTACAGGCAATGCATTCTACTGCATTTAACTCAGGGCTGAAAGCCAGGAATGCCTCCATTCAAACCCAGCACAGCCACTGACTCACTGTGTGGCCTAGGGCCTAATCATACAACCATAGCCCTAACTACCGTGAACTCACCTCCTTGCTTTAGTGGGGCAGCTCAGAACAGCAACTGAATGCAGGCTTGGACTCCTGGACCTACAGGTGAATGAATCCTAGGACCATTCTAGCACCTACAGGTCACAGGCCATGCTGGCAATGTCCTAACCCGCCTTTCACAAATTGGCAGGAGGCCTTTACAGCAGCACTGCGCCATGTCCAGAAGCCTGACAGTGGGAATATTTCCACCAGAGTATTTCCATCCCTTCCGCACTGATGAACAGAGGCTAGGCACAAAGCAGGGGGCAGGGGGGAAGAGGAGGGAAATCAGCTTACATCTCGTTTTCTAACTTGTATACAAACACATTGCATACTCCCTAGTCTTCCATAATTTCTAACAAAGTGCAAGCCACGATGGAGTCACTTGGTGTCTATTACTTGCTCAGTATCCAGCAGTACTAGTCTTTTGGATTAAGTACAGACAAACAAAAAGCCCAAGGCTGTGTCAATTCAGTCTTCACAGGTTAGTCTAAGCTGCGGAGATTGAACCGGTAAGCAAGTGAACAGTCACTTTTGATTGCAGAAATGCAGCCACATGCCTGCAGTGGTTCAGGCCAGAAGCCAAGGGGTGCTAGCATAGGTGAAACGTAGGGTGGACATGTGCTCCTCCTGAGATTGGTTGCCACCGTCGGCTTCTGTGGGCAGTCCCCGCTTGCCACCTGCCCCCCACTCCCACCCCTTCGCCATTGCCAGCATCTGTGGGTAGTCCCTGCTCACCCCCACCCCCCACTGCCTCTGGCATTTACCTCTGATTTAACCTAAACCAGTTAAGCCTGATACTCACTTCAGCCATTTTGAAAGCAGTTTATGTACGCTGAACTCCTGTTGTGTTACAGATTTGAACCTGTTTCCTAAAACTTATACTAGTTTATATGCCATTGCTGTCCCTAGCCTTGATGATCTTTAAAGTAGTCTTCATCCCACTTACCTGGCTGCTGGGAACAGGGGAGGACAGGCTACCCATCCTGTCTCCCAACAGTGAAGACAGGAACACAGAAACAGAGGGAATGATTATCCCAATCCAGATCAATCCTTTTCAGGAATCATGGGAAACAGGGCATACTAGCTAGCCCCTCTGATACAAAAGGACTCTTGCCCACGTTTCCCTCTCCTGTCAAAGTAAAAATTAAAGCTAGTTTTGTTTTTGGCTGCAAAAGTGAACGACATTCTCCCATACAGCATGTTGGCTATTTGCAGTGATGCCTAAAAATCCTGTCCATCGATTTTAAGACATAGACCTGACATGTTAAAAAAAGTCTTCATCGTAGAATTAACTTGAATTACCTACATTTGGAGTGAGATTTCATAGATTTCATAGACATTAGGGCTGGAAGGGACCTTGGAAGATCATCGAGTCCAGCCCCCCACCCGAAGGGCAGGAAGTCAACTGGGGTCATAGGATCCCAGCAAGATAAGCATCCAATTTGCTCTTGAAGGTGTTCAGTGTAGGTGCTTGAACCATCTCCGATGGCAGGCTGTTCCAGACCTTGGGGGCTTGGACAGTAAAGAAATTCTGATGTCCAGCTTGAAAAGGTCTTGCAGTAGGTTATGACCATTCGACCTCGTCATCCCCTGGGGCACTCTGGTGAACAAACGTTCCCCCAGATCCTGGTGGTTACCCCTGATAAACTGGTAGGTGGCCATCAGATCACCCCTGAGCCTGCACTTTTCCAGGCTGAAGAGTCCCATGGCTCTCAGCCTGTCGTT
>NW_017728996.1:43334653-43352604 GCF_001723915.1 Gavialis gangeticus | reverse complement strand
TTTTTTTTTTTTGAAGTCAAGTAGTAAATGTTGCATTAGCAGTTGATAAGCTATGTTAACTTGAGCTGTAAATGTCTCCTGATTGGCTAGCCTTTTTGAGTCAACAGTTTCACATTTAAAGTTAATGGTTTGTGTGTGAAGGCAGGACTCAAACTCAGCTGTGAAGCCAAACTCAGTATCCTAATTTTGAGGTGTATTTTTGAACAGTTTCCAAATTCCTCAGTGCAGGGCTGGAAAATAATATAGCACTTATTTTGACTCTGTTCTTACAGAACAGAACAGGGAAAGTCAGTGTGTCAATATATTTTATTCTTACGAGCAACCCCTGCATGCGCATGCCTTGCATAGATAATTATTTCGTACAATGAAAGACATAAATCACAGGAGGCCAACATTTAAAAAATGTCCTAAAATGTGCATTTTATTTCATATCATTATACAATGTTTACATACAGGCATAATTTTAAAACTGCTTAAAAGAAAGTGTGTAAAATAAAGTGAGGGAAATACCAATTTATAATCCCCCCTCCCAACTCAACACGAATAAAATACAATTTAAAACAATCTCTACCAAATTCACGTTTTCTCCTGAATTTAATGAATCTTTCAATTTCAACATGAAAAATACAGTGGAATGAATACTCAAGTTGAAATGCTGACCTACACATTTGTAATGAGCTGCAAGTCTACTAGTTAAAAAAAAAAAAAAAAAAATCAGAGTCTTAAATATTTTGCTTCTTGCCTATCCCTTTGTTTTACTGAATTCGAAGGCACAGAAGGTTCAAATCTTCACAGATCAATAAAACTCAGATAAAATAAATTACCATGCTGCACAAACATTTGAATTGTACAGTATCAAACTAAAAGCCCACTGTTGTATCCTTTGTTAAAAGTAGCACCAGTCCGCACCTGATCTGTCTCTCCAACATTACAAAGCCTTCTTGTCAAATACAGTTGGCACTTAAAGGTGGGACACTTTCTGCCGCAGCAAGGATTCCTAGACAGACTAAGCATACTGTATTGCTTAACTCTCTACAAAGTGTAGGCGACATCAGGTTGGGAAATGGCACATTTAAACCATAATAGTTTAACCCGCATATGGCTTGCCCATTTTGGTTTCCCTGACCCCTGCCTGGTAGGTAAGCAGATGTTCTTGTGACTGGTGAAACTAAAATAAAAACATGTTTAAGGGGTTTCATGGCAAGCAGGTGTAAAAACAAAAATAATGTGGTTGCATCTAAGAAGGTTTTCACATGTTGTTTAACTCCAGTAAAGTTTGATCCAACATCTGATGCATACTAAGGTTTTCTTCTTTGGCATGTGCCACTTTCTCTGTTATGGAATTAAAAAATTAAGACATGAATAACAGTTCTTTGGATGCATCAATTTCTCAACATGAAAGCATGCAATCATCTTTTATCATGGAGGAGTTTAGAAGGATGAGATATATGCATGCTCATAAATACAAGCATCTTTAGCCAAGAGAATGACAAAAGATCCAAAACAATCAAGTGAACTTCAAGTGATGCAAGTTCTGAACTGTTGTGCAGCTACATGTCTAAAAAACTGACCATTGTCAAAAGAGGTAAGATGTTTGTAAGGTTCATAAGCCACTTGGCTTGGGGGGGCGTGGGGGGGAGAGAGGATTATAAAAAGAAGGGGGTGGAATTTACAACAATCAAACCACCAAGAAGGACAGAATTTATGATTCTGTACTCCAAAAACATTCACACTTTTCAAGCTGCATCATAATTCAGAACTTGCAGAGAAGAAAACACAAAAACAACCCCCTTCCAATTAAATGGCTTCTGAGAAAATTAACATATTATTTTGGCTATTAAAATATAATGAAAAGGTGTTTTATTGGCAGTTAGTAGTTTTACGCTGCATGCACACTTTTATAGAGCGGTCATTTAACACTCTTATATGACAATATATAAGCACAATGTTCTGGAGCTACATGCTACCAGAATCCAATAACAACAACTTTATGCTGATGCAAGCATACCTTTAAACTGACTAGGTATTTTAAGATGGGGCTCCTATTTCTAAGGCTGCTTTCACCCAAAAATAAGGCCATTTCATTGTAAACTCAAAACAGAGCACTAAATTTCCAGTTATGAAAGAGCTGGGAATATTTTATTTTGGTTTTGAAATTGGAAATCTTGGCTAACATCCCCTCTCCGCCCTCACTTCCCCTAGTAGCCAGTGAAACGCTTAGGTCCAAATTATAATGGGAACTAAAATGAAAGAATAAGTTTTCTACAAGAAAGGGTGCTGGTTTTTAAATACTATTGGCCAAAGACTAACTGGTAGTATAGTGGAAAGGATATACCTATTACACAAAGACAATGTGCCGCTGCTCCAAGACACACATTTAAAGGAGCCATATCACAAGGGGCACTTCCACATTTTTCCAGCATTATTTGAAAATGTCATCCATTAATTTATAGTAGATAAAATACCTTGAATATCAATTTACAGGTTTCTTGCATATTTCTACATGGATTTATTCATTCTTGAGGAATTTAGGTAAGTTTATGTTTAAAAACAGCTGACAGTATATCCACACCAAAGTTTAATCCTCATTCAATGCCAAATTTAGTTCATTAGTTAGGCGACTCTTTTGCTCAAGTTGCTGGTAGAGTTGGTCTGTACAGTCAGCAAGCAAGTTAAAAGGAAAAAAGGCAGAATGAAGAAAGATTAGACAGAAAATAAAGATAAGTAAGAGTTAATACGAACTAGGTCACAAGACAGTTCAGTAACTAGTAAAACAGAGAGAAATTCCTTTCCTTACCTTTAGTCACCAGAGTACTAGAATTATAAATACCTACTCCAAAAACCCAAGGAACATCTACTACAACCTTTGAAGAACTTCTCTAACACTCCTCTTGTGGGATTAGATTGTGGGACAGATCAATAGTGAGAAAAAAAACAAAAGGCAGACCCAAAAGTACCTCCCAAGTGAAACCATATGAAATGTAGTGTGACTTCTAAACCTAGACCTGCGTGCAGCAGCAACTGTGCCAGTGTTTGTTTTAGGACTACCATCATTTTGTGCAAGTACACAAGACATGGCACAATTTCATAGCTAAACTTCACGTGACTGAAAGCAATTGTATAGTCAGGCTTTATAACTGAAGAAGTGCACTAGCTTAGTGAAATCAACTGCATCTTGGCTAAGTGTAACAGACACTGAAATCACTGCACCCTTTTCAGTGAGTCTCTTGGAGTCTCAGCGTTCAGTTTAACACAACTAGATCAAGCCCTGCATGACTAACTGCATGTTCTCTGTATTGTGTGATTTGGCAACTGAAGTAGCTTTGGGAAACTAAGGTGCATTTCCCAATTACTAAAATGAGGAGGATTTAAAGCCCATGAATGTAATATGAGATTCACACATGTACATGTGACAGGCTTCACAGTAGGCAATATTCAGGTGAAACAATAAGTGCAAGCTGCCATTCTGCTTGAGTAGAGCAAAATACTCAAGGACTGTCATGACAGGTGAGCTTCAGGATCAAACACCACACATACAGCTACAGTATTAAAACAGAAAATCTAGTTAGGATTGTTCCATGACAATGTATTCTGTTTCCTTCTCTTGTTCTGTATTTTTATTGACAGCATAAATATGAATTGAGACTATTTTACATGAATATTTTGACCGTTCATACCCAGTTTTTCCAGTGTGCAGAACAATCTGTTTTGCCATTCAGACAACACACCTGAGAGCTACAACAACAATATACATCATCCTACAGCAGTGACCAGGCCATACAAGGCCACAGGACACATTTGTGCAACAAATGGAAAACACCTGAGCCAGGTAAGATCAGAAGATAGCCCAGAACCCGGGGCTGTTACCAATGACAGACTGCCTTAGCATCCCTCTTCATCACTGCAATGTTACACATTAAATCACACTTGGAAACACTCTCCAAAATCTCAAGATAGCCAAGCATCCACTCTGAATATCAAAATCTATATAGTGATTCTTCAAAAAAATATGGTGTTGTAATTTGAACTAAGAGCTGCATATTTGTTTGTATCATAACACTTTCTTTTTTTATTTGAGGCAAAAAAATTAAATTCTAGACGCCCAAACTAAAACTAATTCTAAAAATCACTAGTCAGACTTGAACATCTTGATCTCAAGTTTTCCAACTTTTAAACGTGTGTATATATATAAAAACAGGAACAGGAAGGTTTAAGCATTACACTTGATAATTGTATAGTTATCGGCCAATATGAAGATTGTCCAAATTACACATCTTTATTTTACGGGTTATAATTCTTTTGAGAAGAACTAAATCTATGAGGCTTTTTTAGATTTGACGAAAGTTGAAAAAAACAAAAAAAAAAACTAAATAAAAAACCAAAATAAAACAAACACACACCACCAAAAAACCTTGAGTTTCTCTATCCTCACCTGGTTCAGATTTTCTAATGATCAATATTCAGATCAAGCATGGTATCATGTTATGAAAAGATGCTACGAGGTGAAATTGACAAAAAAAAATAATCAAAAAACAGAAATGGAAAAGAGTGTTGATTTCCAATTAGAACCAAAACAAGAGAGGAAAAAAAAGAAATTACCAATTATGAAAGGACTGCAAGAGGGAAGGATGCATTTTCAAGCCTCATGGAGTACTATACATTAGAGAAAAGTTAAAAAAAAATAATAGCTCTCTAAGGCAACTCCACATTACCATTTACATGGGAGTGATATGCAATTAAGTATGAATATCAGGGTACGGAACAGTAAATTTAGGTACACTGATTTGAGCTGATTTATGTTTTACAAGCTTTGGAAACTTTAGTAACAAAATCTAATGAAAGGAGTAATTAGAAGTCAATTTAATTTAAACTGATATTTACTTTAATGTAAAAACTATTTTAATTTTCCCCTCATTATGAACAAAATGAAGTTAGAATAGTTGCAATGAATTTAAAGAAATACCACTGCACTTGTAATTATATATAACATAGGAGAGCAAAAAATGACAATAATTTCATGTTCTATACTTAAAAGAACAATGTCAAGGTCAATATGAACCCACCATTTAGGTTTTTCAGAACAAAGATTTAAAGGGCCAGAGACCAATGAAAACTTTTAATTTAATATGTAATGAAGGCAGGGCAGTATGAGTTAACTACTGACAATTACAAGACTGATTTAATTTTTAAAGCATTTCTTTGCAACTCAAACTTTGAATTTTATGCCAACACAAAATTGTAAAACTGATTAAAGATTAAAGTGAAACTCCACTGCATTTTCCCCCAACCTAGGTAGTAAAATTTAAAAAGTAAACAACATCTACGGATTTCCATAGCTCCAGAACTCATATAGTTAATCAGAGACCAGGTAATCTGGTGTTTTTATTTAGAAAAAAGTGATTTTTGACCTGACATTATCCCTTTAAAAGTTATTTCCCTGAAAAGTTAAATGATGAATGCACTTATGTAAGGCAGGAAGTCTTTAGTATCAAGCTAATAGGAAATTCTGGACTCTGGAAAAATGTAACTGCCAAGAGATCTCTAAGGGCCAACTTGCACTCTCAGCTATGCTCCCATGACCAAATTACCTCAGTGGGAATTGTATGCTTGCAGATTTTGGCCCAAGAATAAAAACCTAAAAAAAACCCCACTGAGCCTGAGTCTCATATTATCTGCATTTTAATTTGAGGGGGAAAAAATGAAGATCCCACTACAGAAGTGATCAATTTAGGATACCCAGGTGTAGCACTGTCACCCCACAAGCTAATATTATTGGTTTTACATTTTTGATAACCAAGCAAAAGGTTTGTGAAAAAGGGTAGAAAAGTAAAGAAGGGAAAGGCAGCCAAAAATAGATTCCTAATGGCAAAAAGCAGATTTTTAACTTTATTAATAGTTTTCAATAAATAAAAGGCAAAAGAATAGCAAAAGGGATACAGCTTACACAGTGGGATGTTTTATTTTACATTGAAAGAAGTAGAGTTTCTGTACAATAGAAGGCACAAAGAGCAATATCCTGAGACAGGAGTCTAAAAGAAAAGGATCAAGGTAAGCTGGAAGGCAGGACAGTGAGCCCATGAAACATCCAAGAGCTTGGAAAGGTGGTTTAATCCAGTTGGACGAAGATGTCTTTTTACAGGTGAAGCAAAGAAATTTATCTGCATGAAGAAAAAGTTGGAAAAGGTGGAAAATGAAAATGGCATAATGGAAAGAAATAAAGGGAAAGAAACAGCAATAGCACAGCAGAACTAAGCATGCCAAGCTAGACTGCTAGTAAAATACCATCCCACACCTACTACTGGAATGTCACAGCAATGCCTCATTTACACTTAGATGGGTAAATGTATTTATAGCTGAGAGTCAGTTCTGAATGCTCTCTCCCTTACTTAAAGTCCACTTACTAACAAAAGAAAGAAGAAAAACCTCACAACTATAATTCAAAGCTCATTACAGACAAGCTGTTACAACAAAGAAATCTCCAAAGCCTGTGGCATTGCTTTCAAATTGGACATCTCTTAGATTTACGTTATGCTAGTATAGTTGCTAATGCATGCAAGAAACTACGTTTAGTTCTCTGCACAGGAAAACCCAGAGGCCTGCAATTTGTGCATAAAGATGTTAGTGTGAAGAGCCACTAAAAGTATTTTCCGATTTAGAATCAAAACATGCAAAACAGATAATATTAGACCACCACAACTTTCTAATCCTTACAAGGTATGGCAAAGGTAATAATTTGTGCACCAAGGGATTTTTTTAAATTAGATAGGATAATTTTAAATTTTTAACACATGCAAACCACATTTGTAGCTCTACCCAAAGCCTAACATTTACTAAAATACTGGAACTCCAGATCCTTTGGATGCAGAAGGAATATCTACTGGCATAATTTAGAGTGCACCACAATTGGCCAAGTTCTGCTTTGTCAGTTTTTCAAAATTTATGCACAAGAGCATCACTATGGGGAGGAAGAATTTAAAGGTTTCAGCACAGTTGACTCCTGTTCCCTGTCTTTAGTATCTATCAGAAAATTCAGTCTGTTACAAATACTAGACTGCCAGGCACATCATGGGTTGGTCATATTCTTACCAACCTTGCAGTTTTACTACTTTTCATATTTCTTCCCTTAACTGCATGTTAACTAAAGCCAGTGTTGCAATAGTTCTGTCTTGAGCTATTTCTATCACTACCAGTAAAATATGTGTAGATATTTTCGAAGACTCAAGACCACATTCCAAATCTGTGTCCCTTTTTTAATAGAAGGTCTTAAAAGTATTTTGTCATTAGCAATAGCTGTTGAGATATTAGGGCAGGCCAGAAAACTAAGAAACACTACTAAAAAATGAATGAAACACGTTATTTAAATCCCAGACTACACTGAAATTTTCAGAGTAGATTCTTTACCAGAGGTAGTTACTACTCACAAGAGTAAAACAAACTCTGAAGAAAGCCCATTGTATAGCACATACTGAAACATTTCTATTCTGGCAACTTTAAAATGGTGGTCTGTGTAACATATCTGAACAGAAGCAAACTGAAAATGAGAAAGTAAAAGCGAATTAAGCAAGACAACTATAAGGAAAGGCCAATTCATGGATCCAAAATGAAAATGCAAACATGAGTTTATAAAGCTAATCTTGAAAAACTCTTAAGAAAATTCACTAGGACAGGCAAAAAGTACTTGCCTACTTTTTACCAAGACAAAAAAAATAGCTATATTTTACATGCTTGAACAAACTAAGAGAATTTGTTTGCCCTAGAGAGTTTAATTTCATAAGACTGCAGCTAAGCAATCAGGAAAGTAGCGCAGGCACAGGCGAAGAGGACATTTACATGGAAGTCATATCGTTGAGAGTGTGGTCCAGCTCCTCGCTGATCGCTTTGTACTTCAGTTTCTGAGCATATAACTCATCTAATATTTCCCAGGGGAAGACGGAGATGTGCGAGGAAATGGTGTAAGGTCAAGTGATGGAAGGTGAAGGTGGTGGCATGGGATACCATCCGGAAGCAGTGGCAGGAAAAGGGAATAGTGCACAGAAGGAAGTGGTGTAGTAGACAAAGAACAAAAACAAATCAAATATAAATTAGGAAGGAATAAAAACAGAAAGTAGCTTTACATGAAAAGTCAATGAATATTACTGCATCACTGGCAAGCCAAGCTGAGAAAGATAAAGCCGAAGAAAATCAAGCATGAAAAGAAAATACAGTTACCATTTTGCTAAACTGTATTTGCTTGTATTCTACAAGTTGTATAGGCACATGCAACAAGTTACAGATCTAAAAATACTGCTGTGGTAGAACTGAGCTTTCTACATCCATTATTCTTTGAACAGATATTACAGTGTTTGCTACTCTGAAACAGCTTTTTTCCAGAGGTTTTGTTCTTCCCAAGCATCTTAACTTTTTTCTTTTTTGCTTTCCCTTTCTTGCTCTTTTTTTTTTTAAAACTGAGTCACTGACCACTGTGCAGTTGGCTGGTTCTTTCATACCCTTTAAAGACCTCTAGCTCAAGACAGGTCTCCTATACCAAGCAAGAAATTTTATTGTAACATTAAAGTAGCACATTTTCAAGGGAAATATTTTTAAATTAGAAAGCACAAGTGATTTCTCTAGAGCATAAAAAGTACTTTGCTAAAATTCTGAAAGATTCTAAAGTATCCAAAACAAATTCCTTGTCCTCTATCAAATCATCTCAGCTTCTTGATGTGTACACAATGCACTGGTTTTACTGGACAACAACAAGTATTCTATTTCAAAAAATAGTTGCGCTGACCTGTGCTTACTCCCAGTCATAAATCGAATTAGCTTGCAACATTCCTAACAACCAAACAAAATACTGCTCCTTGCTGATAATTATAAACAATTAAACCAGGGTATTCATTTTATTTTCTGATTATTTACCTTCTCCATATAGCCAAGTAGAAGAGTTTAAAGGAAAACAGGTCTCAGAATATAAAAGAAAAAAGAAAAAAGGCAAGAGCAAAACACTGTCCACCTAACCTGGCAAGTCAATAATAAATCTAGACTGGAAAATACTATATTGGTTTAGGGGGTATTCTTCACATTCTACTTAAAGGATTATTTTCTTTTGTTGGCATGGGACTGGTCACATAAGTAAGAACTTGCAGGACATACACTAAAGTATATACAGGTGGGCACAAGCTTTGTATTTGGTAGCAAGTGAGAAAAAGAAGAATCATACCTTCTAGGTCATCAATGCTCTTCTCCAGCTTGGTTACTGATCTCTCAGCAAATTCAGCACGAGTTTCAGCCTGAGGTTAAGAATGTACATGTCAAAAAACACAGAAGTAATTTTAGGACATTTATGATATATCTAGAGGTACAAAAGCAATTATAAGTATGAGAAAAACAACACAGCAGTGGTTTTTAAGTGCACCTTTTTTCTTTTTAAGTACATTGCACTTTATATGCAACATGGACCTAATATCACATCCCCGACCATCTCGACTGCTGTACTTACTGTATTTTTATGCACATAATACAAAGCCAGAATTGCTTGTATTGTAAAATGCTCTTTTTTATGAGCAGGCATTTAACATACTACTATTATCCATAAACTGACTACTTCATATTAAGAGACAGAGTGTTATTGTAAGATTTGTTACAGAATTGCTCAAATTTTACCTCCTTCAGTTTGTCGGTCAGGACTTTAATCTCCTCTTCATATTTGTCTTCCTTCTGTGAGTACTGCAATTAGAAAGAGTATCACAGATGTTAGACCAAGTATTTGGTCTAGGAAAATATAACATGCATGACAAATCTTCCAATGTAACATTACCCTCATATCAGCATAGTTAATGGTGCAGTGTATTTTCTTCTACAAGGAACCATGATCATGTTTTGGTTTATTTATTACAAGAACCAAGTTTTGCTCTAAAATGCATGGGACTAGGTAGTGGTAACTCAGGGCAGAATTTAACCCTAAAATTTTAAAGTGGGAAGATAGGTTAAAGGCAAGATAATATCTTAATACTAAAGCTGCATGACACAGCACATAATATATATTACAGTTTTATATACGGTTGAACTGTTAACACTGATTGAATCTTTATTTGAGTAATGATTCTCATGATTCTGGAATATGGCCAAATACCAGCTAAGTAACAGGTCCAAATGCTTCTATTTATCATACGGCCTTAATGAAATACTGTGCAAATATTTAAAAAAAAAAATGTAGGCCTTTTGGATTAATTACTTGCCAAGTGACATGCTTTCACATAAGGCTCTAGCCTACCTTCTCAGCCTGAGCCTCCAGCGACTTCAGGTTGTTGGTCACAGTTTTCAACTCCTCTTCAAGCTCAGCACATTTGCTATTATTTTGGAACAGAGGCAGGAAAGGGGGCAGGTGGAAGACCAGTCAAGCCAAAGAAATAGGAAAAAAGGGGGGGGAAAAAGATAGAGAAAAATGAAAACAATTATGGAGCAAAAGAACGGCCTAGAAAGTAGCTGAAGCCATCACAGAATTGAAAGCAATCCTTCAGTGCCAGAATTATCTTTAAAATATTTTTTTAAAAAGCAATTATTTTCTACAGCACTGAGCTTACTTAGAGTGCTTAAACATCCTTTAACTATGAGATAGTTCAGCTTCTTTTCTGGCTGCACAAAAGATTGGTTGTAAAGGTAAAAATGAATAAGAGACTAAGAAAGCCACCAAAGCAAGATGCAAAGAAAGTAAAGAATGCAGTGAGGATTCATTCATTATTACCGATGGGCTAGGAAAGCTGAAAGATTTGGGTTGCAGCTAAACCTAAAAACTGTATATTAGTATCAGTACCTTATCCTCTGCAGCCATTAATGCTTTCAAGGTTTGATCCATTATTCTTAACTGTTCTTCCAGCTGTCGGACTTGGCTGTTAGTGAACACATGAAATGCACAAAAGCCATTCACAAAATCAGTGTGCAGGTAGAGCATGCAGTGACAACACATACACATATACATACACACACATTTACTTGGGTGTTTACTGTTTATCTCAATCATTACAGTAAATGAGCAAATCATAGCTTTGAGCTGAACACATACAGTGTACTGCCAACATTTCATGCTGTTACAGTTACTGTCTTGCAGCACCTCACGCACTTCCTGGGGAAGTTCGATCCCTTACCCTTCCGAAAGTTCAGCGCGTTCCTCAGCCCTCTCAAGATCACTCTCAATAATTACCAATTTACGCGCTACCTATAAGAGGCAAATATAAAAATCATGTGTTATTGCAAGCTCTGTGCTAATGCAGTCAATGCCTTGGGTAATATTTCTTGCTAGAATAATCTAAATAAAGGATCAAGCCTTTTCCATAGCATTATAGGTTTACGGATGTAAGGTCAGAAGGGACCTGAGCAGATCATCACGTCTGACCCCCTGCCCTGGGCAGGAATGAATACTGGGCTCACACGTCCCCTGGTAAGCTTAAGCTCATATGACCCCAGCTAGGTAATTATCAAGTCTCCTTTTAAAGACCCCTAAGGTAGGAAGCAGCACCACTTCCCTTGGAAGCTGGTTCCAGATCCTGGCCACCCTGACTCTGAAGTAGTGCCTCCTGATGTGTAGCCTGAACCTACTCTCAATCAGTTTGTGGCCATTATTCCTTGTTACTCCGGGAGGTGCTCGGGGGAAACAGGGTCTTACCCATTCGCCTTTGGTCCCCCTTGGTACAAAGTTTCCCTACTCCAAAAAAAAATGAGTTTACAAGTCAACCAGACCTTTTTTTACTCAAAAAGTTCCATTCATATTACCGTACATTGGGAATGGAGCCCATGGAAAATATCAGCTAATGTGACAGAATCATAGAAAATTAGGGTCGGAAGGGATTTCTGGAAGTCATCTAGCCCAACCCCCTGCTCAAAGCAGGACCATCCTCAACTAGATAAAAAATATGTTAATAGTTCAAGAGTATTTTTTCTTTTTCTGATAGCTTCTCTGAAGGAGGCAGGGATTCTTCTCTCAACCATTTTGGTGCAAGTGTAGCATAGCAAGATGCCATGACACTAACTGTGTGGTGTCAAACCACATGGTAAGAGAACTGACAGGTTAGCTTCATTTAATCCTGTTGGTACCAATTTTAGCTGCTGGACCAACAGCCTGCTGTGCTAAGGAATAAGCAAAGCTCTTCAGCAGACACAGAACTGCCTCATCTCTGGAGACACCCGGGAGTACACTTCTGCTATAAGTCCTTCATGGGAGCAGCACTGTGTTTCTGACCTCTTGTGCTTGTATGACAAACAAAACCAAATAGCTGTAGTCAGAGTCTGTATGGCCTCTGCTCTGCAATTTGCACTCAAGAACTGACCTCTTCATATTTGCGGTCAGCCTCCTCAGCAATATGCTTGGCTTCTTTAAGTTGGATCTCCTGGATTTCCATTTTCTCTTCATCCTTTTGGGCTCTGTTTTCAATGACCTTCATTCCTCTGAAGACAGGAAAAACAGGAAATACAAGGTTTAGAGTTTGCTAGTTTACCTCTAACCCTCATGCCATTAGATTAAGATGAGTGAAGCATCAGAGATATTTGACTTCGCTGTGAAATTAAATTTCCAGGGCTTAGTTCTGTGTACTTGCACTTGCAGGCTAAGAATAAACTCTAAGGGAGTCAGATTTAAAAGGAAGAAATAGTTCATTATGTTGTTTGTGCAACTCACAACTAAGCAGACATCTGAAATCATCCATATCTGTAGATTTTTCATACTTTTTTAATGTAGTGACTAGCTCTCTCCCCCTCAAAATGTATGACAATGGGAATTGCTTTTCAGTCCCCTAAGAAAAAATGACTAAGGACAAAATGTACCCTACAACTCACATGCTAAATACTTCAGCTCCTTGGCACTGCATCTCCAAATCCCTGGAAGACTGGCAAAGGGCATATTTCTGAGGTGGATATTTAAAATTCTGTAACACCTCCTGTATTTAAGATCCTTTCTGCTCTGCACAAGAAAATATATTTTTTCTGTAATTACAGGGATTTACTCCAGGCACCTGACAAAAATTCCCTTTCCTAGCTGTTACACAATGTGCCATGCACCTGTTCAAAGCTTTTTCACCTTAAAGTGGCTGCACTGTCAGTGCTGACAAATGCACACTCTGTAAAATGTTCAGTGATCTTTCCAGAAGAAATAAGTTGTGACAGATAACTTGTAAAAGGCCAATGGTGTAAAAGTCCAAACACCAATGGGACCTGGGCTCCTAAAGCACCTCTAGTGCTTTTGAACATTCTATCCTAAATTCTCCTGATCCTGCATTCATAAGAGCATAAGAAGCTGCACTGATGCACAAACTGCATACTGCCAGTCCTTTCCTGTTTGCCTTTCCAGACCATCTAGTCTTTGTGTAAGATTTTTCTTGAGTGCTCCAAGAGTGATGCAAAATACAGGCTTCTATCAGGGAAGCAGTGTGCATCATCTCCACAGCCCCTAACGATTCAAAGGATACTTGAAAATATTATCTCTACACTTGGCATGTAAACTAAGATTAAAACCTGAATGCTCAGTAAGTCTTTGTGGATTAGGGGAAGGATTGGCTGAGGTCCACATATGCATAGGTGAAACTGACCCCAGGCAATCAGACACAACAGTAGTTTAGCTTACTTTTGGTTAACTCACACGTGACTATATTTGATTTGTAAGGATAGGGAACTGATCAAAAATTGAGCCATACTCACCTTTCACTCTCATCTGCTGCCTTCTCAGCTTCCTCCAGCTTTTGCAGAGCAGTTGCCAAACGCTCCTGTGCACGATCCAACTCTTCCTCAACCAGCTGGATACGTCTGTTCAGAGAAGCTACATCGCTCTCAGCCTAAATAAAGGAAGCAAAGAAAATAAATTCATAATATAAGCTAAGTCTTTTGTAAAGGACCATTGAGACAGTATTAAAATGAAAGTTGGGAGGAAGCACATGGAACGAACCCTACGCTAATCCATCAAGTAGCCTGCGTGCACATACCCCCACCAATGCCTTCATTAAAATGTACAGTCATCAATTGGATTTATTGGTCCTCCATTTCATATGAAGTACCTAAATACCACACAACTTGTACTAACAAAATACGGCATACCGTCAGTTCCATTTTTTCCCCCCTGGTTTTGTGCATTCAGCTTGCAGCTATGAACAGAGTAAAGACACTAAAAGCTTTGTTTAAATGTAGCAATTTTTTATATGAACTAACTGGTCTGCCCCAGACCAGTGTATTGACAGAAGATGTGCAGCATTAATCCCGAGTCTAGGGGCAGGAATTTGCCCTTATTTCTAAAAAAGAAGTCACGTTACTTCTTTGAGCTACAGGAAGGTAGGAAGCATTAGCTCTGTGAGTTAGCACAGTGAATACCCACACTTACAATATATCAGTGAAGGAATCTGCATAAACCTCTCTCACAAATGGAGTGCTAAAACACTGGAAAACAGTGTAAATGCAAGATATAGATGGGGGTTGTTTACAGAAGATACAATGCTAACAGGTATGTTAGCAATTAAATTTACATTACAGAAGTCCTGGGTTCTACAACTGCCAGATACAGGACATGTGAATGGGTACGGTGATAAGCATCCTCCTCATTATTTCCTCCATCTTTGTCTTCCTTGCATTATCTACTTCTCTGGTCTTCTGCATACCTCTTTACAAGCTTTCACTTGAGACATTTTTCAAGCTACATCTGCTTTGGTCACAGAATAAGTCCTGTAACGGGATTCTATAAACAATTTCCTTATTAACCCTCTTCTTTTCAAAAGGACACACAGGTGAGAAGTGCTTAGAATAAAAGATCACTATTTTAAAAGGTATATTACTTCCAAGAAAACAAACTACATTTTAAGTTATTGAAAACTTACTTCAACATTTACCCAATATGTTCTTCCAGGAAAGTGCAACTGTGATACCTGACAACTACTACTTGCAAATACTGGTACCCTTTTGTGACTGAAGATTTTTAGGTGTTACTATTTACAACCATAGCAAGAGGCCTAGTCATGGGTGAGGGGATTCTGAAAAGGTGTGATGGAGAGCTCCCTGGCACGGCAGGGTGCACTTGGCAGCAGTGACCAGAGCTATCAACGGCAGAGAGCTCGCTACCTGTGCGCTACACAGTTACAGTACAGTGCAATTGAACCAGTGCACCTCCCTTCCCCCCACTTCCCTTCCACCCCAATCTGTCCCTGTCATCAACTAAGACTCCACTGTGGTAAGTTTAAATGAGAACAGCTTCTATATGGGGCAATCTCTACCTTCTACTACAGTGGTAAAACTGCCACTAGAACAAATGGAAGTTGCACACACAGAGCAAACATACACATTTATGAACTATTAAAGGTCACTGAGAAAACTGGCAGCGAGACTGCAAGATTAGGTACAGAAAGAAAATAAATCCCTAAACATCTATGTTATCTCAAGTTTTCTATTTTCACTGGGCATGTAATCAGGCTGTAAGGCTCAGCACTCCTTACAAGCCACAAGATTTTTAGAGGAACACAGATATTTCAACTTGAAAAACAAAACTTTTTTTGGCAAGTGGGGTTTGCAGATAGTACTTTTGCAAATGCCGGTCGAAAATACTTTGGGAAAGTAGCAATACTGCAAGTTAATTATTATCATGCTAAAACTGTTCTTACTGTGATGAGCATACAATATACTTAGAAAACATAGGGTGATTAAAGTTCAAGTTCTTACTTCCTGTTCTGCAAGCTATAACTCAACAAGGGTTTACCAACTAGCCTTATAAGGCCCAAGTTATTCTGCTGCAGAGCAGTACTTCTGTCCTTATATGGTAAGGAAAGGGAAAAAAATACTGATGACATTAATGGGCACTCCCATGGCTAACAGATAAACATAACCTTTTGCATTTATGCCAAAGCTGTTGTACGCTACATATTTTCACCGTGAGATGACATGAATACATTACAGGTTGATTATTGTTACTGTCTAAGGAAGATTTTTTGTCAGCTATTCTCATAACTGGATTCACCGACTTTTGATTTTTTAAAAAAGAAAATGGCTGCAGGTTCTCAAAATCTTAGTAAACTTGTTAGCAATCAAAAGATGTAAGTTCCAATATGCTGTGTCAAGTGCCTAAGCTTTCTTATGGTTTGCATTTTGTACCTGGCACAGGAGAAAAAAAAAAATCTAGCTGATCACGTCTCAGTATTATACTAAGGGAAGGGTCAGCGTTATACCCCAGACTGCTAGCTGCAGTGAACGCTTTGATAAGAAAAACTTAACAGTACAGCAGCAGCTACGTTTGTGTAAATGACACTCTTTCCATATAGCAAAGCCATGTATTTACATGTGCTCATCAGGTCCATTACCTGTTTTTATTCACATCACTACTTATGTCTATTAAACGGAAATATAAATATTATTCACGATTATAAGCTCCCTATGAAGTCTAGATAAAATATTCAAGAAACAAAACCCTGCCTTCAAGCATGCAAAGCTCAAATCTGTTTTATGTCAGAGATTTTATAAGACTTGCAGAAGTCTTCTTATTAGAAGTGGCTAAAGCCACCTTTATGGGCCTGACCCTGTTTTCCATTGAATGCAACTGCAAAACTCCTACTGTTTTAAGTAACACAAGATTAGCCCATTGTACAACAGAAAATGTAACTTATCAGTAAAACTGTTTTTGCTGAAAAAATTCCATAGTGGCTAAGTTACCCATCACCTCAAATAGGAAAAATCACTTTCCTTTCCTGACCTAGTCCCTTCCTTCACTGACCTAGTTACTGCTATCAGCTTTTTAGAAAAACATGTCATTGTTAGGATTGTTTAAAAAGGAACTTTTAAAGAAACAAATTAGCAACCTGTGACATGATCTACCTCCAACTGCAGAAACGGTTATGTGAAGTGAGTTTGTAAGAATGTTAAATACAGTCAGAGAATTCAAATGAGCCATCACTGTAGTCTCCAGGAAGGCCATCTGTAACCAATCAGGAAACATTTCTTTCACTGATGGATATCAGATAGCACACTTGTGAATTTACTGCCTAGATTAGAACAGACAGAAAATTCCAGGCAAAGGTCCCCAGGCACCTTTTTTATAACCAAGTAAATTGATGATAAAACAACTGTTTTACATCATTTTTCTACAACTACCAAAGACCTCAAAACACCTCTACGAGGAATATTATAATATATATTTTACAGAAAGAGAAATTTAGGTACAGAGATGTTAGGAGAACCACCAAAGGTCAGTGGTAAACCAAAGAGCAGAGCTCCTGGTCTCTTTCTGTACCCACAAGGGAAAGCTCCATCTCAAGGCATCTACCAAATGATGCTTCTCTCTTTTGTAACTTACTTCATGTGGAAATCTGGGTGGAACAGGTGACTTGGCTCTTACTTCTGATATCAGAGCACTCACTGTCCTCGAAACCATTGGCTAGACTGGAAACATCTGAAAGAGGATGCTCACAGTGCTGGCCTCAGGTGCTTTTTTCTGTCTCTGAGAACCCAGGTGTAATTCCCTGGGTAACCTCTGATAAGCAGCCTCTGTGCCCCAGCTCCGGGTTTACAAAATGGGCCTGGTTTATAAAACGGGACAGCATCAACACTGCTCCAGAGGGGTACTTGGAGAAGACATCCATTCACCACGTTCATCACATACTACACTAACAGAAACACCTCAATCCAGGTACACGCTGCATGGCAAGACACTGTAGTCAAAGCCTCAGATCCGGCGGCCAGGAGCTAGGCCCCGAGTTCAGGCGCCCGCACAGACGTGACCCGACATTCAGAAGGAGCAGGAAGGACGGGTAAGGAGGGGAAACGTGGCCTCAGGGCGTCTCAGCAAGAGCTGGCCTCCGCAGGCATCAGGGGCCCGATGGTGCCCCACGACCCTGGCACCTAAACTCTGCCCCGGGTGACTTGCTCTGCAGGGCGGCGGCTCCGGCCGGCACCGCGGCCTCCAAGGGCTGAGCAGGGCTCCGAGCCGCCTCCCCCCACACTGCGGCCGGGGCCTGCGC
>NW_017728996.1:43332345-43334005 GCF_001723915.1 Gavialis gangeticus | reverse complement strand
AGGGAACGGCCCGGTCTCATTAATCACTCCAGGTTTTCACCTCCCAGGTTAGGCGGGTTGGTGGCTCAAAGGAAGTGATTTGTGGTGACTGATCGGGCACCAGTGAGTAATGCTGCTGAAATTTCCTCATCCCACTGTGTAATGGGAATCCTCCCCAGGGAGCTCGCTCCCCCCTCCCCTTCCCGCATGGCCTTCCTCAAGCTGGGCACTGCTGGCACTAGTAGCAGAAATAGTAGATTTGTGCCCCAAAGATACACCATGTATCAATCACTTCCTCGCCTGCCCACTGAAAAAGACTCTTGCAATATGAGGCATATTCATATGCAACCAAACACAAGATGGAAAACCTTTTAAATCTCCCCTTCTGTGTTAGAGAGATGCAAGCCTGGCACCCTAGACACCTCCTCCCTGAGAGCTCCCTACAAATAAAAATCACCCTTCTCCTCACACAGTCCCAAATGGGGTTCTCCAGTAAAGGAAAATGCCATTGCGACTGCTCAGCAGAATCCTTTTTTTCCTTTGGAGAATGTAGTAGCACTTCTCTCCCCTCTCCTGCCTTCATCTCAGGCAAGCTATTTCCAAATAGTCTGCATACTTTTCCTTATAAGGAATATCTCCCTTGGATCTATATGCGGCTCCTTTGAACAAGTTAAATAAACCTCCTGCTGGAGAGCAGCCTCTCATCCATTTAGCCATATACAGAGAAAGAAAGAGACATCTGATCCAGATTATATACAGACTCCTTCCCTCTCTCACGCTCTGCAGCAAGCTAGATGATACAACTGGATGTCTATGCTGGGGCTGAAGTATTTTTACTGCTTTTTAAAGTAAACTAAATGCAAACAAAATATTTGTCTTTTCACACCCACAAACAGTTCTTTCTTATTTGCTTTTCAACCTCCAAAAGTATTTTTCTTGCACTTGAAATCTCTAGTCTGCTTCATCACTTGGAGAAACCCTTTCCTAGTTTTATTAACTTTACAGGTTCATTTTAAAAGCTGTTAGAAGAAGATGCCACCACTTTGGAAGGGCAAAATCCTATCGAGCAGAGATGAGATTCACTCAGAGGGGACTGTATCACACAGCAGCAGCTAGTGAGATCTGGATGGAAAGCTGCAGAAATGCTACATGTTTACGCGTTACATACATGGAACTGTTTAATGCTTGTCCAGGGCAGACAGGTGGGTGGGATGGCTGACTGGGAGGGGTATAGGCTCTTGCACTATACCATATAAAGTACTGAGCTATATATAACCCCCAGCTTACTCTCTAGATCTCTGTCCTACAGACTGCAGACCAAGCAAGTATCATCTTCCGAGCTGATTTTTACTGTATTTCTCTCTGACAAGTGAATTATTAGGCTCAAATATCTCCAGGTGTAAAATCCAGGAAAGGGCCTTCAGGTGCTACTCTGAGTTATCACTGCATCTTAACCCATCTAACCTAATACATGTTGCACTGGGTACCTCTGCGCATGTTAAAGACCCTCGACTAAGAGAAGAACAGTGGTCCTTACTGGCTGCAGCCAATGGAAGGACAGAGACAATTAACTTGCCATTACAAACACCTTTACAATACTCAGACAGGAATATTTTTCTCCATACGCACCCCGCAACTCTCTGAATTGACCACCCCCCCCCCCCCCCCCCCCCCCCCCCCC
>NW_017728996.1:43325625-43327345 GCF_001723915.1 Gavialis gangeticus | reverse complement strand
TATCTCCAGGTGTAAAATCCAGGAAAGGGCCTTCAGGTGCTACTCTGAGTTATCACTGCATCTTAACCCATCTAACCTAATACATGTTGCACTGGGTACCTCTGCGCATGTTAAAGACCCTCGACTAAGAGAAGAACAGTGGTCCTTACTGGCTGCAGCCAATGGAAGGACAGAGACAATTAACTTGCCATTACAAACACCTTTACAATACTCAGACAGGAATATTTTTCTCCATACGCACCCCGCAACTCTCTGAATTGACCACCCCCCCACCCTCCCCTCCTCACAAGCTCTGTCTCCAGAGGTGAGTACACATGGAAAGCACTGTGCAAGTGAGCAGAAACCCGTCAAATGCTTTTGGCTGTGTGCACCTCATGCAAGGAGGCAGTGTAGTCGTTCCCCCCCACCCCCCACTGGCCAGGAAGCACCTGGAGCCTGCCTCAAGCAGGGCCTTGGAGGGCTGCTGGCCAGAAACACAGGCTTCTCCTGTGTGAAGGGGGAAGTGGCACTGGGAAGGTGGGAAGAGAAGGTGGGGAGGGGGGTTGTGCCTGTAGGTGGGAGGAGGGAAAGGTCCAACTTACATCGGCAGCCTTTTTCTCAGCCAGCTCCAGCTTTTCCTGGGCATCTTTAAGGGACTCGGAGTATTTGTCCAACTCATCCTCAGTGCCTTTCAGCTTCTTTTGCAGAGCCACCAGCTCATCCTCCAGCTGTGACGTGGGTGGAGAGGAGTGGGGAGGGGGCAGGAGTGCAGCAGGCAGTGTGAGCGCGCAAAGGAGAGGTGCGGGTGCAGAGGGACAGAAAAAGGACAGAGACAGAGAGAGAAAGGGAGAGAAAGAAGGGGAGAGCGTTAGATTCCCTTTGGCTCGTGACAGAGGCACGGTACCTTGGTGGCATTCTCGTCCGCCGAGAGGAGGCTTTCCTCAGCCTTGTGCAGCTCCTCCAGCACCTGGTCCCGCGCATCCTCCGCCACGTGCAATTGCTTTTCCAACTGCACAATATCATCCTCTAGCTAGGCGCGGGCGGCCCGGCGAGACAAGAGGGAGACAATGCACAGACACGTTGCTCCGCCGCCCCGCTCCGCTCCGCTCCCCTCCCGTCCCGTCCCGTCCCGTCCCTGTGCTACAGAGACAAGGAGGAAGAGCCACTTTGGATTCCAAAATAACAGACAGTGTGGATTTCAGATCAACACAAACTACAGATTCAAAGAACGATCGTTATGGTGATGTCAGTTTAAATCCTGTTACTGGTGACTAGCATCTCAGAAGTGTGGGAGCAAGGAGTACCAGCCACTTCAGTCACAGGTTGAAATACTACTTTCCCAAATTCAGCACGCAATTTAACAAGCAAATCCACTACATAATAATGGGTATAGCTTGTTAAGACTGTGTGGAATGCAATTCTGGACCCAAGAGGGTATACTAAGTAAGGCCAGAAAGCCCAAATGTTATGTTCTTCAAGAAGTGGCAGGCAGGAACAACCCGGCAGGGGGAGAGGGAGTCAGAAATATGACTATTGGGTAATAAAGCACCAAGGATAAACAAATCATAGCTGTTTTTCTCAACACTAGTATCCATTTATTTTACTGGATGGATTCTGCTCGTTCTTTATGTACTACCTTTTGTGGTATCCGAAATGCTATTTAATAAGGCACACATCATGTCTCCGTCTATGTGATGAGGATTTAGAATGTGAGCTGATCGATGTGTCAACTTAAACTGCT
>NW_017728996.1:43315302-43320625 GCF_001723915.1 Gavialis gangeticus | reverse complement strand
CGCGGCCGGTCGAACAACGTGTAAGCACGCAGAGGTCTCTCATATTCCTCCTCGGTATGTCCGCTGGCTTCTGAGAGCAGAGGGGGGCCGGGGAGCAGCCTGCTCTCGCGTGCCGAAGTGGCCCAAGTATGAACCCTCGGTTAACACATGGAAAATGCCGAGGCCACGATTCAGGGAGGGGGAGCCCGGCGGATTGTGTTTAATTAGGACTCCCTCAGTAGTTTGTGCTGGAAAGGAGGCAGCGAGGTGGGATGTTTAAGACCTGTCAGCACCAGAAGCAAGAGCCTACCTGGTCTCTGTCACTGACAAACCCACGACCTGGGCACCACTGCAGAAAGTAAAACTTGCATGGAGAAGGGTATGAACCCAGCAGCATTCAGTTCTCCAAGAGGCTCAGCTAACCAGTCTTGTAGGGTTGTTGTCTGCTGTCACCGTTCAGTTGAACCAATGCTAATCCGAGGATAGGCAAATGTCTGATTTCTGGCATGCTGTGATTTCAAAGGAGCCTAAGGGACTTAGGTGCCCAACTTCCATTCAGTTTCAAATGTTCAGAGCATGAGCTCATAAAACTTTTAAAACTGAGATTTTAATTCACCCGGGTTTCCTTCCCTCCAGCCAATTATAAAGAGAGGCATTTTTAAAGTCTGAGTTTAGATACCAAAATTTCACAGAGTTCAGAGGTGGTTAGATCGCAGCTTTGGTTCAGACCTGTTTCAACAACAGTGCACATGCTTTCTCTATGGCTAGCCTGAGCCACGTAAAGTTTCATTGTATTGCTGGGATATCATCTGGGTATCCCACAAGAAGAAAAGATCATAATGTTTCTATTTCTAGAAGGTGGAATTCTTTTCTTAATCCTTCAAAAGGGATTTCCACAGTGACTGGATATCTGCCCTCACTTCCATCTGGACCAGATGCCATAGGACAATTGTTTGATGGAAATGTTATTTTAAGCAGATCTTAATATGAACAGAGATACTCTGCGTCCTGTGTGTTTTAAAATATTGCTGGTAGATTGTCTGCCCAGGCATTTATTAGTGATTACCTCTGTAATATATAGATGTTTTTCCCCCATGAAACCCAGAATTAAATCTTAGGTCTGGATCTTGCTTTGCCTAAAGTAAATGCCAACATTTGCACCAACCTCAGTGGCAGCAAGATGAGGCTTTAAAAAAATCTAACTACATTTTACTTGGCAAATAAATTTTAGTTGAAATGCAGCAGTATGATTTATGCATGTATCTGGATTCCAAAACCAAATATTCCTTTAAAAGTGTAAAATACCACAGGCTGGGAATACTCAGAAGTAGAGTTTTCACTGGATAGAGTGAATGTCTTGCAGAATTAAACAGCGCTTTGTCTAGCCAATTAAGGAACGGTGCTGATAGGCTCTGACAAGGGTCCCATCCAGTTCCTTTATCTGAAAGGAAGCTGGTCATGACTTGGGACCCCCCACGGGTGGGATGGGAAAATGGGAAGGTAGTGTGTAAATGAGGGAGGCAGGAGATCCTTGAGTTCAAAGTAAATACCTAGAGAGTGGCACTGCCTCCCTGGGAAAATGCAATATTTTCAAGTTGAGATTTCTCAGTAGTGAGGCTTTTATATCAATTAAAAATATTTAAATTGTTTTACTGGAAGAAAAGATTAAAAGCACAGACTGTACAGATGTGCTCATTTAATCTTTCACTACCTACCTCAACCTGCATAGATAGTCCCACTTCAGTTGGCCAGCAAAGGTAGGCCCAGAATTCAAAAGGCCCACGTGATTTTTTTTTCAATTTTTAAAATTGATACTCAAAGTGTGCGTGCAACTTAGTTCTGAACACTGAAAACAGATTCAGGAAAAGCTTCCAAAAGATAATAGTATTGTAGTGTTCAACTGGTTACCTACAGTAACCTACAGTACTTTTTTCATCACCTTATGTGGCATTTAGAGCAGAGATTGTAATCTCACTCAATTCACAAACAATAGTTTCCTAACAAAAGTCTTACTTGTCTCCAGCAAAATGCTAGAGATCCAGTTATTGTCAGTAAAAGAAATTACTGATCGCAATCACTGGGTTTAGCTCAAAAAGTACGCATTTTTAAATCAGCACTTCTTCTTGTGTAAAGGAATCTGTGACTTTTAACTTAATTCGAAAGTGGCTGGCAGCTGTCTTAGACCAGATGTGCAGGTGGAATGTGTCAGGGAGGGATGTGTCCGTTTGTCCAGGACTTTGGTTAGGTTGAAACAAAATTCTTATTGAAGATTCTGAGAACAGAGAAAGGAGCAAATGGTAATATTATTCTGATGGCTCTTGCCTTAAAACATACTATTCACTTCCTGACAGGGCAGTTCTTAGGAATATGCAGGAAGTGACACCTAACTAGTGACTAGGACTGGTTCAGCCAGTTCTGGGCAAACGCCTCCTAAAAGATGATGAGGCATTCAGATAGGTTAGTTGGAGTGAGTTCATAAAAGTCTTCTGCATTTCATACAGGAAGAGATACAGTTACAGCAATGCAAATTTCAGTGCAGACACAACCTGATTTTACAAATTTTCTTGAGCATCTGAAACACTTTTAAGATGGGAAAGTTCAAAAATGTATTTTTGATAGAGATAATGTGAAAATTGGCTATCATGTATGTTAGGTACACAAAAATTTCACTTATCTAGCAAACAGTGTTTTAAAACATAATAATTGATTAATTGGGCAGGCTTTGCCAACATTTGTAGTATTTTTTTTCATCTGTGGATCTCAAAGAGCGTTACAAAAATGAACTTAAACACAATTTGATTATAAGACATCTATATTAGAGTTTACTAGTAGGCAAGATTGAACCCACAAAGAGGGTCAGTTACCTGTCCACAGTTCCACAACAAGGGCTTGCTCTGTGGGTCATTGGTGTATATAGCAAAATTGCTATTTACTTAACTGGTGCAGGATCAGACCGTAACAGTCGCTGAACATGAAATAGGAGTCCTTAGTCCACTAGGGAACATACATATGCAGAGGGGCCTGCATATGCTAGGATCACAGCTTCATGGAGCAAAACTTCTTGGTGTCCTCACTGTGAACTGTTTTCTATGATACTGTTTCTAAGATTACTGTAAAAAGCAGCATGATTTTGAATTTAAGGTTGGGAAACAGTAGTGGACTAAACAACTGGCACTTTCTGACAGGATTTTAGAGTTTCTGCTTTAAAGAAGGCACCACTCCTCTCTGAACTTCTGTCATTCAAGAAGGCAACTCCCTGGAGCCCATTAAGTTCCTTAAGGGTGAGAGTATTTATAGTACTGTCTTCTGCACCTGCCCTGATCTATAACCCAAGGGTCTACTTAGATGCCACACCAAATGCTGTGGGGTTAGGAACTGTGAGTTAATGTCTTAAAATATCTCCGAGGAGGCATTTTCTTGTAGACTCCTTTAATCCCAATTACTCTATTATTATTCATTACTACTAACTTGTGCAATGTTACATATTCCCAATTGTTTTAATTTTAAATCAAGAGGCCCTGGGTTTAGTAAGCTGGTAGTTATGAACTGTTAATTTCACTCTCTGGAAAAACAAACAAGGACGGAGTAATGGAGAGGCAGAAAAAGGTCAACTCTGTTAATATGTTTTGCCACATCCTTCTTTTCATAGATTCATAGAGTTCAGGCCATAAGAGACCATTAGCTCATCTAGTCTGACCTCCTGCGTATCACAGGGCATCAAGTTGCACTCCTGTATGGAGCCCAATCACTTGTGTTTGACTAACGTAGAACTTGTTTCTGGTTATATCTTCAAGAAAGACAACTATTTTCTTGACTTAAAGATGTAAAGAGATGGAGCATTTACTACCACACTTGGTAGATATTTTTCCCTATAGTTAATCACCTCACTGGTAAAAATATGTGCTTTATTTTTTATTTGACTCTCTCTGGATTCACCTTCTAGCAATTTATTTTTCATATATGTAGTGGAGAAAGGTATAAGGAGCCACTTAGTACCTGGTGCTTTTTCTCTACAAAGGTACTTAAATAGTGTAATCTCTCAATCTTTCTGGATAAGCTAAGAATTGAGTTTTATAGATTTTTAGGGTCGGCAGGGACCTCAGTAGATCATGGTGTATGACCCCCTGCCCTGAGCAGGAAAGAGTGCTGGGGTCAGGTGACCCCAGCCAGGTGCTTGTCCAGGCTCCAAGGGAGCACCACCTCCCTTGGAAGCCCATTCTGGAGTCTGGTAACCCTTACTGTGAAGTTCTTCCTGATGTCCCATTTAAATCTGCTCTTGTCAGTTTGTGGCCACTGTTTCTAGTTACCCCAAGGGGCTCCCTGGTAAACAGAGTATCTCCTATTCCTTGCTGCCACTCCCCGCCCCCCAAATGAATTTGTAGATGGCCACAAGATCACCTGTCAGCCTTCTCTTGCAGAGGCTGAAGTGTGGCACCCAAAACTGGACGCAGTATGCCAGCTGCAGCCTTACCAATGCCAGATAGAGGGGAAGTATCACCTCTTTAGACCTGTTTATGATGCACCTGCTAATTCATGATAGAGTGCAGTTAACTTTACTTATCATTTTGTCACATTGACAAAGTTCTTAAAGTCTTTCTCTATAAGTCACTGTCTTAGATCCTCCCATCAGTCCATGGGTCTTTGATGCACCCACTCCAATTATTTAGCATTATTTTAAAAGATAGACATCAAATTGTACGCAATATTCCAGCATCAGCTGTATATAAAGGTAAAATCACCTCTTGACTCCTACTTGCTTTCCTTTTTATTCATCCAAGAACTGCACTGAGTCTTTTTGCCACTGGATGGCAAATGGGGGTTCATGCTTCTATTCATAGTTGCTTACATGCTTTGTCCTATTTTCTTGAAAGGCATAAATAGTGAAAATCTTTGGTGTGGGTCTTTTACATCTCTATTCATGCCTTAACATCATAGCACATGATTTAACACAAGAGTGTTACTCTTCTGTTTGTACATCTAGACCAAATTAATATGGAAATGACAAGACTGAAGGAAAAATGTATTATTTTTAAACTGAGCATATTTAATATAGAAATAAATGAAGCCTGGTGGATAAGGAACCCCTTAAGGCCATCTTTATGAAGTAACTTTTTAGAGCAGAACCACAGTAAATCATCATGTGAGGCTCTGCTTGCTTTCTTTTAACATATATACTTGGAATTATTTCTGCAATAAGACCTTGACTAGTGAGTGAAACTGTTCCTTAACTTTAATTCATTTATGTTTATGGAGCATGTGAAACACTTAACGTGCGATATAGAGAAGAATGCTGAAGATGACAAGTTTTACCCAAAGAACCTTGTCTGCCTATGTCCTTAGACCA
>NW_017728996.1:43306569-43315291 GCF_001723915.1 Gavialis gangeticus | reverse complement strand
AACCTTGTCTGCCTATGTCCTTAGACCAACGCAGCTACAACCAACACCCCTAAAGGATGACAAGTAAAACTAAAGTTTTTGGTTATGTTTTATGGAAGTAAAAATTAGTCTAAACTCCTGTCCATTCAAGCACCAAACTGAAATTAATGTGCTCACTACACCACAGTTAAAAAAAGCAGCTCAGGTCTTGTGGCTCAACTGTAATCTCACACTGACATGAAATTCAATGCAATTGATCTCAAATTCACTCCCTTTGTGTGTTGGGGTACTACAAAAAAGGTGTAAAGGTGTCTATCACCTATGTCTGCTTAGTGGTTTGGATTGGGGATAAGACAGACAGTAACAAACTCCACACATTCAGAGGGTACAAGTCTGTCTTCATTAAGCAATTCACTTGCCAATGCATCAAGATATATATAGCTATACACACTATGATCACACTGTCAACATCTAGACGATTACAAGTTCTGCTAAAATACAAGTTTAATTTTTTGGCAGAATAAAAAACAGTCACTCATTTATGAAACTCCTAAACAGTTTTTAAGTTACTACCTTTATTGATAGGACAAGATAAATAACTGAGACTACAGCGATAATAAAATCAGTAGCTGAGAAATCCAGTAGCATTTCTATAATCCACCCTTTAGCACAATTCAAAAGAATAGACTGTAGAACTAGATCAGGACAGAAAACTATTTCTCTCCTTTTGGCTACCCAGGGAAAATCTGAAAGCGTTTTAGGAATGTCCTGAAATCATGTGACAGAATTAGGAGCAGAGAGCCATGAGCAACAGAAGCAGAGTAGAAAACTGGAAAAGAATGAGAAGCCTCAGTAACAGAATCAGCAGAAGTTTCTGGGCCATACACAAAAATAGTAATTTCCTGGCAGGAATTATTTTTTGGCTTTGTGGTAGTGCTCAGAAGTCTCCATGAAGTTTCAGTTCAGATTGGATCAGACACAGCACAAAAACAAAAGAAAATACTGTCTGCTTTACTATTCATTTTTCTGGGGCAAGTTACCAGAGTATTTGGTGTTCCACATATTTAAGCTTCAATTACACTGACTGTACAGATCTAGAAAGTACTTCATTTGGATATGGATTTCTTCTGTAGAAAGATTCAGATAATTTAACTGTCAGTGTCTTTGAGACAGTATTCAATAACCTCAGTCAATAACTATTCTATCATGTTAGTCCCAATACTTACCTATTATATTCCTACTAGTTTAGCAAATAAAACATTTATATTAATTCCAGATTAACTATTAATGACTATGTGGTGGTTGCATGCAGCAGAAGTCATGCCAGTGAATCCAAGTCAATATATGACACAAAATGGGAAGCTAATGAAGAAACAGCCAATATTAGCAAGATTATACATGAGATTTCTGAAGCAAATCATTTGATGTCAAATAAACAAGGGATTTAGAGCCCTCAGTCACATGCATAAGTAAAACTAAAGAAATTAATAATTAGGGAGTTCATAAAACTCTAGACTGCAACTTATGGACTGGTCCTTTACAAACAGCTGTTGCCTATTAATAACATTTCTAAAATAGGATATATATACACATATATACACAACCATCATTTTGAATATTACTAATACTACATAAGAGATTTTAAGATAAACTTAATTATGGGTATTGAGTATGGGTAGAAATTTTAGCTTGCTTGGCCCATCTCTTTACTCACAAGAGTTACATATTTCTGATCTGGTTATGAAATATGCTTAAAGACCTGCTTAATATACTGAGCACAAAGAAGTAAGAGAAAGTAAGAATACCTACACAGATACAAGCTGTATTCTCATATGGTCATTCTCACAAACTTCTGAGAAAATGTTAATGGGTACCTAAATGACTTACTGTCTTAGTTAAAGGTACATAGTCTGATTACTAGCAGCTGGTTTGAATTTAGGCAATGTAGTTATTGTTTCAGCCTCGATCCCAACACTTGCATGCAGACAGACTACTGCCCTTGTGTGGAACCCTGCTGGCTACAGTAATTCCATGCAGAGGTAGCAATCTGCCCGCAGCCAAAAAGTTGCTGTAATCTAGATGCCCTCTACATGAGCTCTGAGATTAATTTCAGATGAATGGATAAGCATGATTATCACAGAAACCAATACTACATTTGAGATGCTCACAGAAGAGTCAGTAGCCAAAGTAGGCTACAAATAAATGAACTAAAGTTTAATCTAGAGAGAGGACTGCTTTTGTGTTCAGCAATACCGAGGCACATTTGGAGGGCATCAAGGGGAAGCTGCCATTACTTCAGTCTGGTTTTTTTCACCCTTTTCTAAGTATCCTCAGAGTAAATTGCAAAGTATTTTGGGCATGGCCATGAGTCTTTTTGTCCTTGCATATCCTTGGGAGTTCTAGAAATGACAGAAAAATCTTCCCCCATTTTAGCTCATCTATGAGCTAAAAGGACAGCGTTTGAGATGGAAAGTATTCAGCTGTAGAGTGTATTCAGTCTTTGGCCTCGCCTTAGAGACTAAACAGTACCAATGAATGCCAAGGGTAGGGACATGTGATCTGGGCCTTTGTCTATTCAGTACTACACAGTACTATCAATTTATTTAAACCATAGCTTTCATTCCCACCACAGTTAAGCTAAATCACAGTTTAGCTAGGGATAACATTTGATACAATGGCCTACTAGTGAAAAGGATCCATATCCAGTGTTCTTGACCCCAGGGTTATCCAGCTCCTCAATACGTTTAAATTATAGACCACATTATGCAATGGCCAGTAAAAAATTCTTTGTCAAAACTAATGGAAGGATTTATGCTGGTCTGTTCTGCATTTCTGACCAGTAAGGAAATAAAAGGAAGAGACATTGAGGGCTATCTTACAAACAATCCTATTCTTGACATTTCCATTCAATCTTTGTCCTATAGCTGACCTGTTAATATTTTATCTGCTGTCTTTAAATTTGTATGGGGTGAAAACTGCACCTATAGATAAAGAATGATGACAATGTTTAGTCTCAGATCAGGAAACTGGGGGTAGACTAGGTACAGTGCAACAACTGTAACTTCAGCTGTCCAAGATCTTGCTCTCTGTTTTCAACATTCACTTGCTTTTTCCTTTTCTTCCATGTATCAGACTGAGATCTTTGAGTTTGGCAATCTGCCACATTACCATTTGAACATCACAAATGAGATTCAGCTTTAACCAACACAATAATTTCAGTCCACCGGAAAAAAAACACTTAAAATTGTCCCTGCATTTATCTTTTATTTTTTTATTTCTGAATCCTTTTACCATTTTCTTGGCAGTTAATACTTTTCTAGTTAAAGGGCTTCCTTGTTATTGTCATAAGTCTTAATGCCATTTTTGCCATAGAAGAGGATGGGTGCAGTTGAATAGGATGCAAATTACACAGATTTATTTGTAAAAGCTTACATGTACAATATTGTTTTTTTCTCCCATTAAAGTGGAACCTGTTTATACTGACGTAGTAGAAAGTGCCAAGTTCTTGTTCTGACGAAAAATTCTTCTGTAACTTGTGGGGTAGCTCCAGAGACTTCAGTGGAGATACTGCTGATTGATACTCCAAATTGACATCAACCCCAGCAAGACCTGAAATCATCTCACTGATCACACCAATTTTAATCCCAATTTCTGGAAATTTCTCCTTAGAATTACATTTTCATTTTCAGAAAAAAATAGTCTTATCTTTGGGCTAAATTCACCATAGCCATGTCTGTGTGATGCCAGAATAAAAGGCAGACAGACATCAACTTTTGGGCCTGGTGTAGAACAGCCATTCTGCATTAACCACTGTCTTGGAATAGATGCCACAAAACCAGCAGGCCCTGTATATGCATAGACCTTTTGCAAAGATATTTTTATAATAAGTTGCATACACTGCAATGAGCATATTACAGTTTCAGTCTGCTATAAGAAAATTCCATGTATAGCTTACTACAAAACTAAGATATTAATAAAATTATTTCTATTTGTTCTTCTGAAAGAAAGATGTTCTTTATATTTCAGGTTTCCAAGTCAATATTTGTGAGTAACATTGTTTTAAAAATGTCCGGTGGCTCATGTCATACGCCTCTCAGCTAATCACTGATGTTGTAACAATAGTTATCAAAATAGCAGCTCACAGGTGCCAACAATGAAAGCATTTAAAGAGCTAATCCTCTCTGTGTCAACTTGTTTAACATCCATCCCAACCATCCCATGGTCTGCATGTATTGTTAATCAAGTAGTATTGAAAACTGGCATTGAAATGGCATAGCTGTTACAGCTGGAGAATAGGCCAGGAGCCAGCCAGAAGCTAAAGTTTCACTGGAAGCTATTTTAACATTCATTGGTCTACAGGGACAATCAGCTTAGCAAACAATTGGACTTTTACTACAGCTCTCTGCCAAAGCGACTTTTGAAAGTTCTTGGTTGAAGTTAACATTTTACTGGGAAACAGCTCTACATTTCTCTGACAGAATCAGCTGTGAGGCAAAGAAAAAAAAAAGAAAAAGAAAAGAAAAAGAAAAGAAAAAAGGTCCCACTGGCCTCTTTGGAGAAGCTTTAGTTTCTTGAACACAATTTCCGTTAAGCCATTTGTGGTAAAATATGATGATTTTCCATCTAGTTTTTTGCTGCTTCATATTCCACTATGACAACAGAATGTGTGGCCCATGTTCAGCTGCATGATGAATCTGAGTTCTACCACACACCCCACAGCCATCTCATCTTTAACAGACGTTTAAAGTCTTCAAAAGCATGTTATCAGTCATATGTGTTCAAAATGTCTCAGTGACAGTCAGCAAGACTTACACTTTAAAAATAATATCCCTTGTCTACAGAGACAGTGGGTCTCTGAGCAGAATGATGACTGGATCTAGATGGAATCCTTTATGAAAAGATACATCTCCATGCATGACATCTTAAAAATGAGAATAACTACAAATTTATTATGTGTGAATTAGGTGCAGCCCTTGACTTGGAAAGTTGATACTGTAGTCCTGACTGGGCAGTGTTTTGACATTTTTTCCTACTGTCCCAATAGCCTGTATTATTTTCAAAAGAGAAATACTTATGAACTGTCTTTATCTGGTGTGAACCAGCATATTTAAAGACATCATAGCTACGCTGACATATAGTACATCAGTGATTCTCAATCAGAGTGCCATGAAATCTTTTCAAGGGTGCTATGGAGTGCCATCTGCTACGAGCATTGTTAGGTGTGCAAGCATCTATAAATGATTCACAGGATACCTCAAAAAATGTCAAATAGGAATCCACAGTGTCAAAAACATTTTGACCTGCTGTGGTCTTCCTGAGGTCTCCGCTACAGAAGAATTTCTGTATTATATTTCCACAGGCAAGAAGCAAGTACAAGTTAACAGTTGGTATTTTCTTCAGGTTTCCTTGAGTCTAAAAATATTGAGAACCATTGCAGTAGATTATCTGGACTGTGATGTTTAGATACTCTTCAGACTATAGCATCCAGAAAATTTAATGGTACCACAAATATTTGCTTTTAACTACTTAGTTCACCCACTGTCACATTTTTCAATGCAAAAAAAATGAGGACAGGAAAAGCACATGCACATCTAGATTTATTTTACTATTCCTCTGCAGTGCTGATGCTCACAGGCCCTTCTCTGTTCTGCACAAAGGTATGGAACAATGAAAATCTAATCCACAATACTGTGCAGAATGCTGTCAGGAGTTCTCATATCATAACAGTACAAAGAGGTGCTCTACTTTAACATCATCGTTCGTTTCCGGTCATACCCTGTATGCTTAATGCTGTAAATACGTGAAAGGGAAAATGATTCCTGCCCCAGAACTACTACTACTAAAAAAAAAAAATCATAGACGGAAAACCCAGTCTAAAGTATGATAGTGGGGACTATATTTAGGATTCAGACCAAGAAGTCCTGTTTATCCTCTTCTTGAGCTCACATAAGCAATAGTATTAATTAATTAATTCCGGGCCCATTTTTCCTCCATTTGAACTTTGTAAAATGATTACAAATTTGGTTTCCAAAACTGACAGTTTCTTTGCTCAACAACTGTGATGTTGCATCGACTACAAGAATTAAATACAGTACTTCAAAGATTCTAAGAAAATGGTTGGAGAAATTTTAAAATGTATATATATAAATAATTGACTTGTAATGTATAAGATCTTGATTTTTAAAGGCACAAAATCCTGTACTTAAGTTGAAGTACTAGCTTGAAAGTAGGAACCAATGTAAGTGCTTTGATTGATGGGTTTTAAATAATTAATCCTTTTTTGTTAAAATGAAGTGTCTATAAAAATGTATATAATATTTTGCAGGGACAAGTAGAAATTCTTTTTTTTTAATTATTGATGGATAATGTTATGATAATTACAGAGGCAGCATGAGCTACATATCAAACTTCGGGACAGGGTACAAGAAAACTCCTGTGTTCTGAATGAGGGCTGGCCACTACCAGATCTGTGGCTCAATTTCTGTGTCTGCAAAGTGGGGGTGATATAGAGGCACTGTTAAATATGATATAAGGTGTAGTGCTTTGAAGATGTAATGAATCATATAATGTTCTACATTATTACAGTAATTTGTTACAACACAATTGTCAGCTAAAATATGGGAAACAATCTTTAGCAGTCTGTTCAACATATCTTAATATTAATTCTTGGGGGTTGGGGGCAATTTCTATTAATAATTTACAAATGTCACCATAAAATATTACTAAAATCAACTGTAAATGCAAGTCAACATGGAATAATTTGATGGGTTATTTTAACAGTGTCATATTTCCTTAAGAAATGAGAGCAGGGTGGTGTCTAAAAACTCCAGGGCTCTGATTCAGCGAAGCACTTCAGTGTGTGTTTAGCTTTAAGCATATGCTTTAACTTAAGGCTTTACATTAATTTTAAAAAATGGCATTTTAAATCACAACAGCGTGTTCTCAGAAAGATATTTTAAAATTAACTCTAGGCTTAGGGGCCTGGCTGAGAAGGAAAGGGAAATTAGACTAAGTGCAACATTAGGTCAGATGCATTCACCAAAGAAATGCCTAACTAATCTTTCTTACCCAGTGCCCAAGACCAGGTCCTGTTTTGTCAAATGAAAACCTTTAATGTGGAAAGTTGCAGAGAAGCAGAGGACATGGGGGAAAATGCTGAAAACTGCAGGGGGACTAAGCTGAGAAACGCAACTGGATCTGGAAAATGTGATGTTCCATTAGGCATTGAAAAGAACCAAAACATAAGAGTTTGGTTTCCAAAAGGCACCTTATTTTCAGGATTAAAGAAACTGTCTCAGGTCTGTGTGTATGTGGAGAGGAGACAACCTATGTTTATCTCAAAGAAAATCTACTTTAACTGTCATTAACATCTAGACACATTTTTATGTGCTCTCTCTCCTTTGAAAATACAGTTATTAATATGATACGTAGCATTGTTTTGCAACTGCTTCATTCTGTTACTAAGAAGATAATATTTTATTCCTTCTTGTGACAGGGGGCCGTCTTGAGGTTAGTCCAGTTGTAGGCCTGCCCACCTGTCCAGGGCAGTCCACCAGCCTGACTTGCCTGCCCCGCCTTTGTTGGAACTGAATAGTTGTTCAGAGGTGAGAGGCTGCCCATTTATTCCTCCAACGTTAAGGGCATAATACATAGCTCCAACCTCCCCTTTTCTGTGTCCCATGCCTTGCAGATGGCATCCAAACAAATGATAATTCTCTTGGCCCCTTACTGGGCCAACTCAGTCCCATGCCATCTCATACTGCCCCTAGCAGGGCCACACTCACTGGGCCACAATCACACTGCCCCTTGCTGGGCACACTGCCCTACTCTGTATGGCTCTTCAGGCCCCCTTGGCCCTATTCCATGTAGCCCTTCAGGCTTCCTTTTTCTCACACTTGGTCCTGGCCACTCGCAGACCTTCAGGCAACCCAATTCAGGCTCTACTCTACAACGGGGCGTCAGGCCTACTGCCCCACACACTAGGTTGATTCCAGCCCCTGGCCCTCTCTGGCTTTGGGCATCTCAAATGTGGCCAAAGCCCACTCAGGCCTAAGGTGTCTGTTGATGTGCCTGGACCCCAAGCCTGTCCCTTCTATAGGGTTACCCATCAGGTCGTGGGGGCTAAGGCTATGCAGCACCCCATCCTTGCCTGTCACTGGGGAGGCACAGGTCTGGAACTTCCTGGAGACTGCCCTGCCACAGAAAGCCTGACCACACCATCCTTCCCAGCAGGGTACAGTTTCAGGTTTTACCCAAGACCAGGAACCTCCTTCATCCTCGTAGTTCTTACTCTGACCTCTAGATGTTTAAGGAGCAGTAGCTCTCTAGCTAAGCAATGTTACTTCAGCAGCATCTCTGTAGCAACTGCTGCCTCTGCTCTCAGGGCCTGGTTTTATACCCAGGCTGCCCAGCCCTCCAGCAATCAGGCAACCTCCTGGCTGCTATGTGACTGCCTGATTGGGTCTGCTCCCACTTGCAGGCTTGTCTGCAATCTATTTAAGCCCTTAAAGTGGCAGGCACCCAAAAGTGCACTGCCACACATCTTAATATTATGAGCAGGGTCCTGGCTTTCCCTGAATAATAGTTGCAAATTTTCTGATAAAAAATGGCAAATTCTCTGATAACCACCCCCGAAATCTGTGAGTAAAATGAAAGCCCACTCTCTATATAAGTATCAACTGAACACAATATTTTCTTGATACATTTACAATTTTAAAGCAATTTGGAAGCCTACCCGTGCCTC
>NW_017728996.1:43305262-43306392 GCF_001723915.1 Gavialis gangeticus | reverse complement strand
TCATTCCCCCCACCCCTTACAACCCCTCCGGTCCTGCTGATGCTTCTTGCTCCCCCCTTGGCCCACCACCCACAGCCCCCTTCCCCCAAGCCCTTCTGAAGGGGGCCCCCCAGCTGCCAGGGCTACAGGACTGGGACCCAGGTCTGCAACCCCTCTGCCCCCCACAGGAGGCAGGGTTTGCTGCAGTGGACTGGACTGCGGAGCCTGTTTCTGTCCCTGCTGTGTGTCTTCTGTGGGCTTGGGTGGGGGTGGGGCCAGCTCCCTGCAGCTGCATGCACTCCTGGGATGTAGGGGGACACATGCCTCCATAGATCTGTGTGGGGTGCGGGCAGGTACAGGCTGCCTGTTGCAGGCTCCCCACCCTGCTGCCCTCCCCGGGGACTCTGCAGCCCAGCAGGTGCAACCTGGCATTACAGGGCACAGTGGGATGTGTGGTGAAGCTTGTTGCTGCTGTGAGCTCTGTGCTGCCCTTGCGAGGTACCCCCTGCCCATGCAGCAGCAGTGGGGATGGCGGCATGGTTTTGTGACACTCACTGCTCTTGTACGGGGAGGGGACGTATACCCAGGGCAGTGTGGGGCTCACAGCGGTAAGAAGTTTTGTGGTACAGCTCCACTCTGCCCTGCAGTGCTGGGTCACACCTGCTGGGTTGTGGAGGCTCTGGGGGAGGGTAGTAGGGTGGGAAGCCTGAGTCCACAGCAGGCGATCCACTCCCCCCTCACCCCACACACAGATCTGGGGAACATGGGTCCCTGCTCCCTGGATTGTGTGCAGTGTCAGGGAGCTGGCTCTACCTTCCCATCCCCTGGACAAGCTGCCTGTGGCCCTGTCCCATTCCCTGCCAGTGCCCCGCTGCTACGCATTGCAGCCCTGGGCCCCAAACCCCATACACCTTCTGGCTGGGCAGTAGCTCCAACCCTAGCCTCAGCCCTGGCCAACTCTTTCCCTCCCTCCCCATGGGCAGCAGCTCCTGCCCCCACAGCTTACCTGCAGGAGCTGCTCTCCAGACTGCCTGGAGCATGCACGTGGTGCCCCATGCCTGACCACCCTCCTTCCACTCCCCTGCCAGCCCCCTGCAGGCTGGAGCTTTGCCATCCTTCAGAGAGCTGATGCAAAACTGCAAAATCCACAG
>NW_017728996.1:43298181-43300262 GCF_001723915.1 Gavialis gangeticus | reverse complement strand
CCTGGGCCCCAAACCCCATACACCTTCTGGCTGGGCAGTAGCTCCAACCCTAGCCTCAGCCCTGGCCAACTCTTTCCCTCCCTCCCCATGGGCAGCAGCTCCTGCCCCCACAGCTTACCTGCAGGAGCTGCTCTCCAGACTGCCTGGAGCATGCACGTGGTGCCCCATGCCTGACCACCCTCCTTCCACTCCCCTGCCAGCCCCCTGCAGGCTGGAGCTTTGCCATCCTTCAGAGAGCTGATGCAAAACTGCAAAATCCACAGGTTTCTTTGTTAAAATGAGAAACCCGTGTTTTCCTTGGGTAAAGGGGGAAATCCACGTTTTTCTCTATTTTTCATGGGAAATGGAAAAGCTGGATTCCTGATTATGAACCTCCCACTGGAGAACAGTAGAGGAAGTGTCAAGAACAGAAACATAAAACATTGAAGCAAACTGATGCCATATGCCTACTTGGAAAAAAAGTAAGTTGAACAGAATAAGACAACATTTTTGTCTCTCTACAAATCACAGATTTATTAGTATTTGAAGCCCTGCTGCAGTATAGAATGTCAAGAGGTAATTAGCCATGTTAGTCTGAGCTGAGGTCAGGCAGAAAGCCGGACAGAGTTGTACCTCATAAACTATTATAAGTTTCATAAGCAACAGCTTACTTCCTCAGATGCATCCTCATAGATATCTGAGGAAGCAAGCTGTTGCTCATGAAAACTTATGGCTCTGTGAATTAGTCTATAGGATGCCACTCAGCTCTACCTTCGGTACAGAACGGGGGTAGGCAACGTTTTTTGGCTGGAGTGCCGAAAAACACCACAATGCCTACTGTGGAAGGTGCCAGAGTGCCAGCATGGCAGAAAAACAAAATGAGGGCATGGGGTACATGGCTGGATGCCTTGCTTGTGCCACTTGCCCCCCATCCAAAGCCCCTGCCCCCTGCCCCCCATCCAAAGCCTCTGCTCCCGGCACAGAGGTGATGGCAGGCTTCCACAGCCCAGCGCAGCTGTTTCTAGCCAGCCTGGGCTCTGGGCAGCTTCAGCAAGCAGTGGGCAGGCTGCAAACAGTTGCACTGGGCTCCACAGCTCTGGCATCAGCTCTGTGCTAGAGGTGACTGCACAGGCACCTTAGGGCAGACAGCGGTGCAGTGCAGCCCACTCCGAGGTGCCCATGCAGTCGCCACCAGCATGGAGCTGATGCCAGAGCTGTGGAGCCCAGTGCAGCTGTTTGCAGCCTGCCCCTTGTTTGCTTGCTTGCTGCAGCTGCCCAGAGCCCGGGCTGTTTACAAAGAGCTATGCCAGACTCCGGAAGCCTGCCATCACCTCTGTATTGAGAGCAGGGGAGAGACAGGGGCTGTGCTCCCTCAGGCCCCTCTCTCACTGCCCACTCCAACCCGTGAGTGCACACACCAGTGTGGAGCTGATGCTGGAGCTTGGAGCCTGGCACAGCTGTTTGGAGCCTCCGGGCTGCAGCCGGCCCTGGCTCTGGGGAGCTGCTGCCAGTCAGAAGCCCGGGCTGCTCCCAGCAAGCAGCTGGGATGCTGCAAGCTCTGCTAGAAGCAGCCCGGGCTCTGTCACTGGCAGCAGCTACCCAGAGCTGGGGCTGGCCGTGGCATGCCAAGCAAAATGGCCTCGCATGCCATGCCTGGCACATGTGCCGGGGGTTGCTGACCCCTGGTATAGAATGTCATTAGCTGCTGCATTAAAAAACAGTAAGTTATTTCAAACAATGTCCTACTGGACCCTGGCTGAACCAGATGGGACAACTGAGAACTGGAGCCCAGGAAAAACCCAACCTATTAAATGAGTACTTTGCATAGGTCTTTCATCAGTCCCTTGCAACACCCATGCCCACTACAGGACAGGGAGGTCCGGGTGAGGGAGATCCCCTGCCCTCCATCAATGCTGACCTTGTGAAGGAACACCTTGAGAGGCTGGATACCTTCAAGTCAGCTGGCCCTGACAATCTACACCCCAGGGTACTCAAGGAGCCAGCGAGCATCATAGCCCAGCCTCTGGCATGGATCTTTGAAAACTCCTGGTGCTCTGGTGTAGTGCCCGAAGACTGGAAGAAGGCCAATGTGGTGCCTATCT
>NW_017728996.1:43286254-43293181 GCF_001723915.1 Gavialis gangeticus | reverse complement strand
AGAGCCACGCGCATGATCAGAGGTCAGGAAAACAGACCTTACGACGACAGGCTGAGAGCCATGGGGCTCTTTAGCCTGGAAAAGCGGCTCAGGGGTGATCTGATGGCCACCTATAAGTTTATTGGGGTGACCACCAGTACCTGGGGGAACGTTTGTTCTCCAGAACACCCCAGGGGATGACGAGGTCGAACAGTCATAAACTACTGCAAGACCGTTTCAGGCTGGACATAAAGAAGAATTTCTTTACTGTCCAAGCCCCCAAGGTCTGGAACAGTCTGCCATCGGAGGTGGTTCAAGCACCTACACTGAACACCTTCAAGAGTAAATTGGATGCTTATCTTGCTGGATCCTATGACCCCAGCTGACTTCCTGCCTTCAGGCAGGGGGCTGGACTTGATGATCTTCCGAGGTCCCTTCCAGCCCTAATGTCTATGAAATCTATGAAATCTATACCAAGACTATTCAAAATGAGATTTTTATAAATATTTCTACCTATAAAAAAGGGGAGAGAAGCCTTGATTGTAAAGGACACTGTCACTTTAGACTCAAAGGGTGAATCTACATGTCTCCCTACAGTGACACAGCGATGTGCTACGTTGCCATATGGTGTGCTATGGCAACCTAGTGATCACACAGATCTACATGTGATCACCAGCTACGTCACCGTAGTGGCACACTTCTTCAGTATAGCGTGCCACTATGGCAATGTAGTGGTGAAATCTAACTGTGCACCAAGTGCAGTAACCGCCAAAAAGGTACTCCAAAAGGAAATACTAAAGCATGGCACCGTGTAGATGCACCCACAGTGTACTAGTTTTTTTGGTTTTAAACAAAGAGTATGTCTGCATAAATGTGTTCTAGTGAAAAAACATTTTGAGGGGAATTTAAGCAACGCTGTCCACCGGTGAGGACCTATGCAATATTAGCCTCCACATTTAGCATATTCCAGACCTCTTAAAGTCTCAAGTCTACCATGTTGATTTCAATGAATCAGCCAGATGCACACAGTTTGCCTGTTATTGCTTCCTATCCCAGTCCTTTGATTACTAGTCTTTTTCTAGATTGTGAGCTTCTGAGAGCAGGCACCATCTTTCCTGCTATATGGAGAAAGTTCCTAGTACATTCTGGCCACACAGCATAAACAAAAAAACAACAAATGTGCAAGTCCATGAGAACCAGATGGTGAAACCCTCATACAGCCACAAAGCAAAACTGGCAGAATTCCAGAATCATTATTATTCAAGATGAGAAAAATGCTAAAAGCAAATAAACTGTTTATATTATAAAAGTAAAACAGGTTTGCAGAAGTCTTTAGAATCTGAAATGTTTAAGTAACCTAGGTAACCTACTTCTATAATCCTCTGGAGAATTACAGAGCTGGTATTCTTGACCATAGAACTGAGAACCTGATCAATGCACTGAGATGTAGGTATACCCCTTTCCTAATGTTTTACAATTAAGAAATATTTTGTTACATTGTTTTAAGGATGCAAACAATCCCTCTAATGATAGCTCATTTCTATAAAACATATCTTGCAGTTAGTAAAAATATACTTACCCAGTGGTTAGTCCCATAGCGTCAAGCTGGATCTGACATATTTTGCACAAGAAGCATTAACAAGAGTTTACTTCATATGGCTCCATGTGTGACCTATATGATACAGAGATCTGTCCATAAGGAAGAATTAAAAAACTTGACATTTCTTTCACTTCTCACTCCTACCCCCAGGTTTCTCTTTGACTTCTGGGGAACAAATAACAGGGAGTACTGTATGGGTCTGACTCTCACTCTTTATTTCCCTCTAAACAAACCATAAAACCACACTTGAGTTATACGTAGGGTCAAACTGAAATCAGGCCCCTGACAGTCTTAACATTTGTACGAACAGTATTTCTGTGCAGTAAAAATACCACGTCAGACATTTTTTTCAGTGTAGTTTTTATCTTAGTATTTTAGTGCATTTATCCCCTTGGGTCCTTTCTTTGGTATTTGATTCTTCTGTGGGATTTTGTGAGAGCAAGAGCTGTTCAAGGACTTTATCTGTGGTTATTGGCTTATATTCAAGGAAAACGCTGTTTGTACTAAAATTTAACCTGCAAATGTGGGATTGACTTACATACTGGGTCAATTTATAATCAGAGTAATACAGTATATTCTCTTAAATAAGTATATCCCCTCCTTGACAGAAATGTAGGCAAAACTAGTTCTCAAGAACTCTGAGCCAGAAAGATAAATCAAGAACTTCCTTTTTTGAGGCCTGTTTAGGGAGGACCCATCTTTAAATCCCTTTTTGTTCTATCCATTGTTAATTATGTTTGCAATAACCGTAGCCCAAGTAGCTGTGGCACCCATGGTGTTTATAATCCTGAGATAGAGAATCAATGCCCTATGGTTTTGTGCTGTGGCTGTATATCAGGTAGTATTAACTGGTTTAATAACTGAGCCCTATTTACCTACCCACAAGCAAGGCTGAACAAATACTACTTTTCTCTATTAGGCCTTTTCACTCTATCTGTAACACACAGGGACTTTCTAACCCCTATGATAAATATTATGTGGCAACACTGTATGTGGACTGGGGCAAAGGCCATCACACCATTAATCAGTCATAAAAGCAGTTATATTTTCTGATCAAGCTCACTGAGGCTTTAAAAGAACTCTTTAAAATAGAACTAAGACATGATTTCAACTATTCTATAGAAAAATGGTTCATTATATTAAACTGAGAATTACATCAGGTTATTGCTGTTAGCATTTTCCCGACCACATCATGAGGAGCGTCAGGAGGAGAAAATGCCCAAGTTATCTTACCTGAAAGCAAGAAAGAAACTAGTGTGTGCACACCCCAGTCTGTGCTGACAAGGTCAATCCAACACAACTTGTGAACAGGGACAGGAATGGTGTGGGCACTGAAGTGCACAGCTGACAGCCCAGAGTTTGCAAATTCAAGGCCACAGCAGAAGAGCTCCAAGTGTGGCCTGGTCAGATTCCAACAAATCAAATAATTCTGCTAGATACTTTGTCACAAGGACAGGAGCCAAGAAAGAAGCTTGAGAATATTATGAAATGACCTTAGGATGACTGGCAATCAGCAAATGTACTTATACTCAGGAAAGGTGAACTTGAGCAGAGGGTAAAGCAACTTGTCCATGTCACAGGATGACAACCAAACAGAAATAAAATCTGAATCAACCTGAGGATAGTAGGTCTCTGTGCAAATGACAAAGTCTGATGATGATCTCAAGACTTGATAAGTTCTGCTTGTGGAACCAGGATGACCTGCATATATGGACTGAGCTAACACAACTACAAGACAAGAAAGATGATCTTGTGGTTAAGATACCAGGTTCTTCCATCCTTTGCTTCTTTTGTCTAAGTTAAAGTGTAAACTTTTTGAGGCACAGATTTTCTCTTCCTTTCTGTTTCCTAGCTCCTAGCAAAGCAACCTGTGTCCTAGGTGGGACCTCTAAACTAGTGGGTTTCAATCATTTCAGGATCAGGCACTTTTTTTTGAATGTAGTGGCAAGCCTGGCTGAGAACCACTGCTGGTGCTGCCTCAGCTTACCTCCATGCTTCTCATCTAAGTTCTGCTGCTAGGAAGGGCTGTGCACCTTCAATGAAACTTCCTCCTACTGCAATGCCAGCCAGGCAAGGGCTGTGCCCGCTGTGTACACTCATCCTGTGTACACTCATTACGGCTCTGATCAGCCTGAAGCAGATAAGAGCTGCCTCATGCAGTGCAGTTATTTCTGGTCTGGCACCTCCACAACTCCTACCAGAAACAGAAGCAGACAGAACAGTTTCACTTGCTCCTGTTCTGAGGAAAAGCATGACAGAGAGGACCAGAAAGAGCTGCATGGCTGGGCACCTTTGCTGTGTGCTTTAGATTAATTTAGTAGGGCTGACAGATGATTACAATAATTAATCACAATTAATTGTGAGATTAAAATTTTTTTTGCAGTTAATTACAATTTTAATCGCACAGTTAAACAATAGTCAGGACCCGCCCATCCAACAGACCCAAGCCTGTGGGCCCTGTCGCTCCTCACCATCACCACCAACAGGCACAACCCTGAACATGGCCCACCCCCTGCCTGCTCTGGACCTCGTCCTGGCCAGAGCAGACCAGCTGGAACCCGTGCAAAGAACCCCGACCCTGGCCTGCCCCACGCCTGTGCCAAACTCACCTGCCCATGCTAAGCAGCAGCAGTGGCCAGGCAGAAGCTGCTGCTTAGCGCAAAGGAAAGGCAGCCCTTTCTTCTCACCACTGCCAGGCCCACACCTGGGCTGTGCCTTGGCTCCGCTGCCACTGCTACCCTGCTGGGCGCCCCGGAGGCGGCAGTGACAGCAGTGGAGAGGAGCTGCACGGCAGCCTGGGCACTGGCGCTGGGCAGCTGCAGCAAGAAGGGCCTGGCAGCGGTAAGGGAGAGGGGCCGGTTTTCCCCCATGCCAAGTAGCAGCTTCTGCCAGCTGCTGCCTCTGCTCAGTGTGGGCAGGTGAGTCCAGAGCAGGCGTGGGGCAGGTCGGGGTTGGGGCTATGCGCATGGGTTCCAGCTGGTCCAGAGCTAACTTGCTCCACTGGTCAAAACAATGTGCGCAATTAATGTGATTAAAAAAATTGCATGGCCGAAAAATTGCATGGCCCGGGCCATGTCCCTACGCGTTAATTTGTTTTTGCATTAATAATGTAAGTTAACTGTGATTAACTAATAGCCCTACTAATTAAAGAGCCCTCATGCAGGGGGAGCATGAGGAGCAGTTTTACCTGACCACTTCCCCCACGGCACCCAAGGGTAACCCAGTTGAGAACCATTGCTCTAGACATTACTACACAAAGAGCAACAAGTCCCAATAATTCTGTAAGCTCACAGGTGATGTTTAAAACAAAACCTAAACCCAGAATAGTTAACTCTTTGTTATGCTGTGGCACATTTCTCATTTTATTGTATGAATCACTGTGTTTGTGGGACAGTCAGTTCTAGCACTCCATGTATAACCTACACAAATTAACATGAACTAGATCGGGGCGTGCAATTATTTTGGGCAGAGGGCCGCTTAGCAAGTTTTGGCAAGCTATTGAGGGCCACATGGGTAACCCCGCCCCTTGACAGGTGCCCCAGCCCTGGTCACCATCTTGGGACTGGAAGTCCTGCCCCAACCTCTGACCCTTGCCACTGGAAGTCCCTCCCCTTGCCCCGGAAGCACTCCTTCAGAGAAGAGGGTTTTTGCTATCTTAGAACCAGGAAAAAAAACAAATTTTGTACTAAAAATCAAATACCCATAATATTATCTTTTAATTCAATTAAAAATATATTTTTGTCTTGATACCTGTGTGTTTGTGCTTTATATGTAAAAGTAATTGCATAATAGCTCAAAATGTAGTCTTACTCTTGTATAGTATGTGGGGTGTGCAGCAGTGTTGAGGGGTATGGGTGGGTGGGTGGATGTGGGGTTTGTGGGGATCTGTGGATGTGTGTATGTGTGTGTGGTATTTGTGGGATGTGTGATTGTGTCTGGAGGAGGGTGTGGCTGTGGGGTTTGCAGGAAGGGTTGCAAAGGGGGGAGCCAGTCGGGCACTTGCTGCCCCAAGCCTCATGGCTACATATGCGCTCTGGTGGCTCCTGCTGCCGCCAGGAGGCTGAGGACTGCCAGGGAAGGGCCTGTCAGGCTTGGAGAGCAGTGTAGGGGGATCCTGGAGCCACTGGGGGTGGCATGAGTTGGTGGGGACATGGCCCGGGATGTAGGAAGCCCAAGGAGGTGGTGCAGAACTTGCACTGCGTGCCTGAGGCTTGGGGTAGTAAAGGCTTGGCTGCACACCACTACGGGCAGCCCAGGGGTTGCCACCACCCTGGGGGGATGGTCCAGCACCCCTCCACCCCACAGGGGTCCTGTGGCCTGACAGCAGCTTGCCCCCCAGGCCTGGGACAGGCAGGGAGCCTGCGCCAGGAGCCAGAGCAGAGCTGTGGCTGCTTTTCTGCTTTAGAAGCTCCTGCAACTTCCAGGAGGCTGGGGGCCCCGGGAAAGCTCCTGGCTGGGGGCGGCATGTGGCCAGGGACACTGGAAGTCCAGGGATGCGGTGCAGAAGTTGCATCCTGTGCCGGAAGCTTGGGATGGCAACAGCCTGGCTGCCCCTCCCACGGGCATCCCCAGTGGGTGCCACCACCCTGGGGGGAAGGTCTGGCTCCCCCCACCCCACAGGGGCCCAGCAGCCTGGCAGCAGCTTGCCCCCCCAGCCCCAGGATGGGCGAGAGGCTGCACTAGGAGCCAGAGCGGAGCTGCGGCTGCTTTTTTCCTCTGGAAGCTCCTGCAGCCTCCCCAAGCTTGAGGCCAGGACTCTGCCAGGTGTGCCACCCCCAGCAGCCTCAGGAGGTGACCCATACTGCCCCTGGGGCTGGCCAGGAGCTTCCCCAGGGCCCTTGGGCTCCTCATGGCCACGGGAACTTCTGGAGCAGAAAGGTGGCCGCAGATCTGCTCCCACTCCTGCTGCAGCTACCTCGCCCATCCTGGTGCCAGGGAGTGAGCTGCCACTGGGCCCCTGTAGGGCAGAGGGGCCTGGGCCTTCCTCCGGGGTGGCAGCATCCACCAGAGCCTCCCATGGCAGGGGGGACAGCTGGTCCACTGCTGCCCCAAGCCTCAGGTGCAGGATGGAAGTTCTGCACACCCCGGGCCATGTCCCTACACCTCGGGCCATGTCCCTTCTGGGTCATGCTGACCCCAGCAGCCCCAAGCATCCTCAGTGCTGCCCTTAGGGCCGGACAGGGGGGTTGGGAGCCAGCAACAGCCAGGCAGTGCCCTGGGGCCAGTGCCGGCAAGGCCCAGAGCAGGGTGGCAGGAGCCCAGGGTGCAGCTGGCTGGGTTTTATGCAGGAAGAGAGGGGAGCCACCCTGCTCTGGGCCCCACCGGCACTGGCTCCCACGCGCCCCCCC
>NW_017728996.1:43275181-43285969 GCF_001723915.1 Gavialis gangeticus | reverse complement strand
CAGGCCCTGCTCTTCCAGGGGCCTGCTGTGGCTTCCCTTGGGTCCTACTGCCCCTAGCTCCTGTCACTTTTGACTGGAGCCAGAGGCAAATAAATATTAATTTTATAAAATTTCTAGGGGACCCGCGGGCCGGACAGAATGGCCTGGCAGGCTGGATCTGGCCTGCAGGCCATATTTTGCCCACCCCTGAACTAGATATTGAAAACTTGCAGGGAAAGGAAGTATCTTATCAGGTCACTGACTGAATCCTCCTGCCAGTGCTGGACTGTAGCAGCTGATAAACTTCCAAATACCTTGGCAGGGTTGGGTGTCTCAAGTGCTACATATCCTGCATATTTCTGCATATCCTTTTCAAGCAAGTATTTTCTTCATTTAGGTACTAGTGAGTGAGCCAAAATCCTTCTCTAGCACTTATTATTTTTTTTTTTTTACTTTTGTGCCATTGCCTGGTAGAGTTTTTGGAGGTTGTAGAAATTACAGTAACATGGAATCATGTCCGCACTGACTGATTCAGATTGGCACTGGTTTCATCGAAGACCACTCACCCAAACAGCAAGTGAGAGAACTAGTTCAGTAACTTACTAGCCAGAGATGGCCACAGTGACTGGGGATTTTCAGAGCCCCATGGAGATGGTTTCTTTTGGATTGGACAGAAACAGAAGTAGATCCAGGATTTTGCAAAGGGGGTCATGGGGCTGCAGGAACAGCAACTGGTGCTGCAAGGATGGCTACACTCCTGCTCCCAGTCTCCTCCCCTCTCCCCAACAGGGTAGTCTGACTGCCACAGAAGCAGCAGTCAGAGACTTTTTAAAGTCCCCAAACTAGGTAAGAATTCCCCCCTCCCCTTCATTTCCCCAACTCTACCTGCTGCTGCCACTGTCTCTGCTTTTCCAGGGCCAAAGGGAGCTCCAGAGCTGCTTCAGCTGGGCTGTGCAGGGGCTGAGCTCAGTCCAGAACAGCACCGGTGATGGCAGATGGCAAATGATGTCCCACCACTGTCCTGGGCTGAACCCAGTCCCAGCTGGAGCAGGAGAAGAGCTCCCCTTGCCCACAGGACAGCAGGGACAGTGGCAGTGGCAGGTGGAAACATGGGGAATGGAAGGAGAGAGGAAGGCAATGGCTTATACCCTGGGCAAACCTTATGGGAGAGTAAGACGGGGGGATGGGCACAGTGCTGAGAGCTGGTGGGTGTGGGTTGCATGGGTGGTTTTGGGAGCAGGTGGCAGGGGGGCAGGCACAGAGGCCTTATCTATGCTGGCAACTCCAAAGCAGTCCCCAGCTGCACTGTCCCTTCGGCCACGTGGTCAGCAAGGGGGGATGTAGCTGAACCAGTCCCCCCTCTCCTGCCCTGGATCCACCCCTGGAGAGAGGCAAGAGGAACAAACCTTGCAGAGTTTGGGTATTGGATATAGATAGGATTTTTCAAAAGCCTGAGGTGACTTAAGATGACAACTGCCACTGAAAGTCAGTGGGACGTGTGCAGTCAAGTCACTTGGGTGCGCTTGAAAACTCTACCCTAAATATACCAAAGCTGTTTTAGGGATTTCAACTGTCAGAGATTCAGCTTTTCTCCTGCTCAAAATGGCCAAATAAATTAAATTAAAATTTAAGAACCAAATTCCTTCTTGGACTGCATCTTTGTTTTATACCAAGTTTCAGCCTGGAGCAAATTTTTGTGGTTGTGTTATTAACCCTCTAAAAAGGATGGAAATACTGACAGGCTCCATTCAGCAGTGCCGGAGTCTCTTGTTTAATTACATTAACCTAACTGCTGCACTGAAATTAAAATAAAATCCCATTCAGTTAATTTTGAGTGAGATTTCAAATAACATGTCAATGCCTTAGCACCAAGAACAGACACTGGCCCAAACTTTTTCTTGTCATTGCCTGGGCCCAAAATCCACAGCTAAGTAAGTGGGTCTTCTGGGGCTCCTCCTCACTCTCCTTGACCTGGAAATACTCAGAATCTTTCAAAATCAGACTACATATAGATTTAGGTGGAGATTTTCAAGGGCACAAACCTTACCCCAATCACAGTCAATAGGCAGCAGGAGCTACCTAACTGCTATTTCTGGTATCTACTATTTTCCACTTAGGGCTTAATAGTACAGAACTACAGGTGAGTGAGTGGGGCACAAGGCCTGAAAGCTGCCTAAAGGTAGCAGCCCCAACAGAGGAAGGGGGTGGCTCAATCTCTCTCCCCTGCCTGCATTCTGCGCCTTCCCCTCTAGTCGCTCTGACAGGCAGGGCAGGGGAGCAGTCATGGGGCTGACAGGGGCAAGAGAAGAAGGTGCTGTTGAGGGAGGAGGTATTGATATAGGCAGGAACCAGAGGGTTAAGCCTTTCCTTTCCTTTTTTCAGGCCAAATTCCATATTTTAAATGGTTGCTGAGTACGTTCTGGCAGTGTTCATCCCTGCAGGGGTGACCTGCCCTGGGTGCAAACTCTACTGGTTATGCCTCTGAACGGTAATACTCTCATATGTCAATGTTCTGGCTACAGCTTTCAGTAAGGCAAATGCTGAGATCAGTGAAGTATGTAGTTAAAAGTGACAGCTAAACATAGTAGAAGATTTGTGGATGTTGCCATTTGTATTTATTTATTTGTTTATTAGATTTACATTCCACCCTTCCCCAAAAGGCTCAGAATGGCTTGCAATAACCAAACAATCCAGAGATAGTCCCCAACCCCCCCAAACCCTGGAACTCCAAGCACTGCTTCCCTGTCCAACCCCACCCACAGCTCCCAACCAGCACTCACATCCAGATACAGGAAAACTTTTCTCCAGTTCCCACTCTTAATACTCCCACTCCTAACATCCCTTCCATTTAAAAAAAAAAATGTTATTTAATGTTAGCATGTATCTAGCTGGTAGTAGCAGATGGCATCCAGACAGCAGCAAAGTTCTACAAACTTGCTGACAACTTATTTTAGAGTATTAACTTTAAACTAGCATTAGAATTTGATATTCATTGCTAGGGCTATTTTGGAAAACCATAAACTGTAGCACTAATATGTAATTTAACTACTGTATTCCAATGCAAAACCACTGTATGTTAAAATATATACTTTTATTTATTTATGTTACCAGTGTCCTTTTTAGGAAAAATATAATGAACAGTGTTGAAGACAATAAAGATGTAAATGAGTTTAATAAAACAATACTGTGCAATTTACTCTACCTGAATATATGCTAGATAATTGTCACAATAAGGTAAGTTTAAAGTATTATTTTCTGGGCACCTCAAATAATATTTTACAACAGCTGGTTCCAGAGCTACGTACATGTTTTTGACATGTCCCAAATAACATTCATAAGTTAGTTCAAAAAGTAATTATTATTGAGCTGATTGAAAACATTTTAATGGAAGAGTTTTCCATTGGAAAAAAATTAGTTTTGTCATAATCTAAGCATTTTGCATGAATGTGTCAATTTCTGCATAAATTCCTGACTGAAAAAATCAAAACTTATTTTCCTGATAAAGTAAATATTTTGTCAGTAAGGTAAACACATTTTGTTTCACTTAAATTCAGTTGTTAAATTATCGATATAACATTATCTGTACTACTTTACTATTATATGAAGAAAAAACATTTCAACCTTAAAAATAATTTAGCATTTATTGAAATAAAATCTAAAATCTAAAATGAGAAACCTGGGTGACAAAGGCTGAAAGTTAAGTGACAGCTTAAATTAGTTACCATCATGTTACTTAAACAAGTGTACCCAAGTCACAAAAATAATGTAAACCCAAAACAGGTTAAAAACCCCCCAACCTCAGATGGCCAAAAACAAACAAAAATATGTTAAGCACCAAATTTTGCTCCTCAGAAATGCAGGATGATCTGAAACATTATCAGAGATTTCACAGTTAAATGTTCCTTCTTGCAGCTTTAGCTGCACAAAGTATAGAAATGTAGATAAAACAATGGCAGGTGACATTAATCTCTGTAAAAATAAGGATGCACACTGAAAATATCTATAGCCATATCTTCCTAAACTTGAAATTCACTATGACTAATCAGGAAGAAGACTAAAGTTAAATGTCTGTTAAACCCTCTGCAGAAGTGGCCAGAAAAGTAAACACCTGGATGAGAATGAAAATACCAAACATATTATAATGTAATTCCAAAAATCAGTGGTAAATCTTCACCTGTCATAGTGTGTTCAGTTTTGGTCAGCCTATGTCAAAAGCAGAAATGAAGAAGTTTCAAAGCGGATGGGGGAAGCAATCAAAGGAATAGAAGGACTTCATATGAAGAGAAAGTAAGAAGATTTGACCTGCTTATAAAGAAACCTACAAAGGGGAATAAGAAGTAAGGCATATTAAAACTAATTCATTGTGTAGAGAAGGGAGGTTGGGCATTCCTATTTGCCCTCTTACATAACAAGACAAATGAGATGGCCAATGAAAATGAACAGCCGTTTAACAATATGTAGAACTCACTGCTACAAGATATGAAGGGCCACGTTTCAGTAGAATGTTTAGTAAATAACATTAAATGCTAACTAACATCAAGTAAAATGTTATCTAGGACATAGTTTAAACTAAGATAAAAGTTCTCATGACTCTGGGCATAAGCCAAACGCTGAACCCCCCTCTCCCCCCAACCTTTAGCCACGTTACATTAGAATCGTACTTGGCAAATTTGCAGGTAACTTCTTTTGAAATATCTGGTACTGGCCATCGGAGCCAGACTCCTGGACTAGATAAATCATTGCTCTAAGCTGGTAGGGCAATTCCTGTGTTTAGCATTTGCCTTTACATTATGGATATTTTGCTTTCCAGTCTCCCTATCTGTTACAGACATAGTCAAAGCTTCCTGTGTTTATGGAATGTCTGCAAAAACCACTAGATTTCTGGGCGGGGAAAACTGACCACAAGTGCTGAATGCTCATAGATTGTCTCAAAATTCAGTGGATAATTAAAAACAGGCTTTATGAACTAGAGTACCCCATCTTTTCCTTCCTCTTACCAAAAAGTACATTAAGATATCATTAACTTTTTACAGTGAGAAAGAGAGAAAGAGAGAGAGAGAGAGAAAGGAGGGAAAGAAACTGCTTCTAATAGAAAGATATTTGATTGTGTCAGCCTTAAACTTCATGAGCTCTGTTCTGTTTCTGCTTGAATCTCAGTCTGGCATCTTCCCCTGCTGTGCACATTCAGGCAAATGCTCTTCAGTGTTTTTTTATGGGGGAGGGGAAAGGATATATAAAAAAGACATAGATCAAACCAACCTGTTCTCCACTCTTCTGATAAACTACCACCTTGGATCAGCAATGACTAAAGGACTGATTCTGCTTGTTTAATTAGCACAGGGCCAGATTCTCTTTTCCTATTCTGGCCCTAATTGGCTAAATAAAAATTTACCTACTGTGAGAGACTTTTTAGTTGGGGTAGCCTGCTTCTATACCAACTGCCCCCACGCACACTATCATGCTGGGCAGAGAGGGTGGTGCATCTGAACTACACCAATTTTTAACCAGTGAATGATCCCCTGACCACAGCTGTGAAAAAGAGTAGCCCTTGCAATACTGCTTGGGTACATTTCCACACTAGTTTAAAATCTGTTGTGAATAAACTCAGCTTTGGAGGTTTTAGCTTTCTGTTGGCTTTTTGGTTACGGTTTACAGACAAAAGAGATCTGGAATTAAGAAGGGGAAAGTATTTTTTTTCTAAATTGGGCTCAAACAAGTGTTAGTGCACCAGCTCAAATCTACCCCATTTTAGCTAAGTCATTTAACAGTCCACCTTTCGCTGAAGTGGTTTAATCTCTGTGTTGAGACTGGCCCAGGGTTTCAGACAAATGGAGAGTGACAGTGCAATGGACAGAAAAAATGGAAGACTGTTTGCCCAACCAGACTGGAGAAGACACAGGGAGGGGCTTGCAGCTTTGCAACGCCATTTAGACTCAAGGCAGCATTGGAAATCTCTTAATGTATTATAGTAATAAATCTTGTGTTTTGCATTGGTGACCCAAAAGGGTTTTAGCATGGCTAGAGTTGGAAGTTTTATGCTTTCTCTCTACCTTTGGAAATATTAAACAGTTTTAATGTAAATCTGCATTCCCATTCTGAATTAGACTGGCTGAGGAAGATTTCTAACCACTAAGAGTCAAAATGGCTGGATTACTAGAGCATACAATGTGAACAGTATTCGTAGCACACAGATTACACATCTTACAGGTTTTCCATTGTTCAGTGGACGCAGCCCAGGATTGGATGTTAAGAGATCTAAGTTCTTCTCCTGGCTGTGCCCGTGGCCCAGTGAGTGAGCAAATGCAAGTCATAGCCTTTCTCTGCCTGGGTTTTCCTTCCAGTCATCTGTTAGTCTTGTCTACATAAATTGTGATTGTTTAGCAGCTGGGATTATTTCTTTGTATGTTTTTGTTTAGAGCCTATCTCAATGGGCCCCACTTTAGAAAAACTAATGACAACTACTAAACAAAAAGATGGAACTTGTGAAGAGATTTAAAAGCAACTTTGTATGTGTTCCTTGGTAGAAGTATAAGGAGGATGATCTCTGGTGTGGAAAAGAATAAGGATACAAGGTCAGATCATAGGAATGTAGAAGGTGTGTAGATTTAAACTTAGACCAAAAAAATCAGAGAGGCATTGCATAAACTTTCATGGGCTTGAGCTCACTTCAGGAGGGGGCTTCTTGGGACATAGAGTCTTTGCAGCAGTGGCGATGCATAGGGACTCCACGGGGGTACATGTGCACACCCTGAGAGTGCTGGTGCACCCTCTGACTGACCATGCTTGCTGCTTAGGCAGTGGTTGTGCAAGTGCTGGCTGGGGAGTGGAGTGCCGTGGTACCCCCAGAAGTGGCCACAGCCACTTCCAGAAGCGATCAGCCGCAGGGGCCCCCTACCTCCAGTTGGCAGGATCAGCTGTGGGGGGACCCTCCCCCCGCTGACTGGTCACTGCGGGGGGCACGTGCCCCTGACTAGGGCAGTACCAGTCGCCCATGCTTTGCAGTCATGAGTAATCATTACCCTAAGGGCTCTCCATAATCCTAACTTCAAATCCTCGTGCTACAAGGCACAAAAACACCCACTATGGAGCACTTCTTTAGAAGATAGTTCTGATGAGGACTGCCAGGAGAGGTAGGGTTGGCGCTTTGTTAAAGCACCCCTGCCACTATTTTGAAGTGCAGGGATGCTGATACATGAGATGTGGAGGCTGTTGGAGCACACTAATTAGCATGCTCCAGCAGACTTGGTTAATCAGGTCTGCATCAGAGCAGCATCCCTGCACATCTACAGGAACCCTAAGGTCTTCCACTCAAACTTGCACCAGTTTCCATAAACAAGTTGGGTTAAACTGGTGCAAACCCCTGTGTGGTCATCAACTTTAGTTTAAGAATTGTTTATTTGGTTTTAGTTTACCTATGTCCCTATGGCTTAAGTTAAATGACCTAACCCCCATTTAAGCTCCAGTAAAATGACCTACGCCAGGGGTGCTCAATAGGGTTGTGTGAAGCTTCGGTACTTGATTCAATTTGGAGGAGATTTGGTTTGATTTGGCAGCCAAATCTCTGAATCCGAATCAAATCGCGAGACCCATTAAAAGGTCTGAATCAACTCAGAAGCCTCTGAATCAATTCAGAAAGATTCAGAGATCTGGAAGACTTGCAGGAAACAGAAACTGAGAAGAAGGAGGGGGAAAGACTGCTTTGATATTGACATCTGTAGCTGGCCAGTGACTGTGATCTTTCCCTGACTTCCCTTCCAATCACACTGCTCTGGGGGAAGGATGTAGAAACAACATATAAGGCTGTGTGTGAAGTGATCTGTGCCTTTTGTGAGATGTCTCTCTTGGACCAGCAGCATCTGAAAGGCTCTGGCTTGCTATCTAGTCTCTTGGTAGCTAGCTAGTCTCTCTTCTTCTCTGTTTTCCCTGACAGAGTGTCATCACTGTGTGCTCCAGGAAAGCACAACGTATATTACAGACACATACACATTTTGCAGCATGCCCAGCTTTATGAAGCATGCTAGAATGGCAGGTGTCAGGTCTTCTGGCAGGGGAGGGAGAGGGGGCAGAGGAGGTTTTAGCTTCCCCCCACCCCCAAACATAGATGCACCCTCTTTCCTGGCAACGATGAGTCTTCTGCTGCTAATGGGAGTAAGGAGGTGGCAGCAGTGTCTGCACCTAACTCCATTAATAACCACCAGCACCAGCATGACAGTCTCCACCCCAATTTCAGTTTCCAGTGTGAGCCTTCTGGTGCCAGAGGAGGAGCTGGATCTGGAAGCAGTGGAGCTAAGTGCCATAGCTGAGGAAGTTCTGGGGAAGGAGGGGGAATCTGAGTCTGTGCTTCATGCCTCTCAAAGTTCCCCTAGAGGCAGGTCTCTTTTGGAAGGCACTTTGGAGGAGGTTGTGGGGGCAGGTGGCTCAGCTCCTCCTGGTGTTGTGCCTCTGCCTGGTGAGGAGGGGGATAAGGCAGGATTCCCACTCTCAGTCCAGAAGTGGGTGGGTAGTGTAGTGTGGGATCATTTTAAGGTGGCAGATGATCCCAGGTATGCTACCTGCCAGCACTGCCGAAAGCAGATCAGCTGGGGCAAGGATGAGAAACACTTCACCACCACAGTGATGCTGCTGCATCTCAGGAGGCAGCACCCCCTTGCCCTTGTTCCTTCTCAGCCTGGCATCAGTGGGACCATGCCCAAAAAGAAGTCCTCTTGCTCCAAAGCCCCCATCCCCAAGCAGCAGAGCCAGGCCATGCTGGACCAGTGGGGGAAAGTTGGAGACAAAGTGGGGCGCATTCCCAAGGTGAGCAAGGTCCCCAGAGCATTGGAGCTATGCTGCTCTGGATGGCCAGCCCTTCTCCTTTGTTGAACGTCCAGGGTTCAGGCGGTTCATGGCACTCATGGCCCCATCCTACCAAGTGCCTGCATGCACCACCTTTAGCAGGATGGTGGCCTTCCTGTATAAGGCATACAGTGAGCACTTGAGGGAGGAGCTGCGCAAGGCAGGGCCACAGGTAGCTTTGCACCTCATAGTCAGGGATGCCTTGGAGGGGGACAGGGCTCCCAGTGATAGTACCAGCCAGCTCATTTAAAAATGCAGGAAGGTGGTGGGCTACTTCCACTGCAGCATCAAGGTGGGGAAGATGCTGCAGGACAAACAGGCAGACCTGAGCATCCTACAGCACAAAATCATGCAGGATGTGGAGACTCGGTGGAACTCCACATACCTGATGCTCAAAAGGTTAGTCAAGCAACAGAAGGCCATCCATGAGATAGCCTTGGTCAGGAAGATTGGGATCAGTGGCCCCCTTAATAAACCAGAGTGGGATACCATCTCCCAAATCTTGGTGGACCTCAAGCCATTCCTCAAGGCCACTGAGAGCCTCAGCGCTTGTGATGCCCTCCTTAGCCAGGTGATCCCCATAGTGAGGGAACTTGAGAACCAAATGTTCCAGGGGATCACAGTTCCTGGCTGGGGCAAGCTGCTTTCACCAGAAGTGCAGGCAGTGGTAGAGTGGCTGAAGAAGGGCATCAAAAAATGGCTGGATCTGTTGCGGTCCAGTATGGTCCACATGCTGGTGGGCATGTGTGATCCAAGGGTGAAGGGGAGCATCTGCAGCAGCAAAACCCTCAATCACTGGACAGAGGTGCTGGTGAACCAAGTCAGGGAGGCAGAATGGCAGAGGCGGGGGGATGTGGGAAAGGGGGATCCACTTTCCCGGGCCAGCACTCCAAGCACCAGCCAATCTCCTCCATCACAGCCACTGCCAATGTGGGCCAAGGGCATGGCTTCAATGTTGGGGTCCAGAGGCACCAGACACCACCATCTGGCAGGTAGCACAGAGGCCTTGGTGGCTGCCTATCTCACTGAGGCCATGGAGCCAACGCACTGCAACCCCTTGGCCTTTTGGGCAACCCACAACCAGGTTTGGCAGGATCTGGCCATGGTTGCCTGGGAACACCTGTTCTGTCCACCAAGCAGTGTTCCAAGTGAGAGGGTGTTCAGCATTGCTGGAGATGTTGTGACACCCCACCGCACCTCCTCGGATCCTGGTTTGGTGGAACAGCTGGTGTTCCTGAAGGTGAATCTCCCACTGCTGGGGTTTCCCAAGATCCACATGCAGATGGAGTGAGTGGCACCCTCCTTATTCCACATCTATTTGCTTTTTTTATTTGCTTGCAGAACCATTTAATGCCCCCTCTCAGAGCTGGAGGTGGCAGTTTAGTTTATTACCAGCCAGAAGGGGAAGAACATCTTCCTGCTAAGCTCCTGTGCCAGAATAAACTTGGAGGTATGATCTGGGGCTATGGGGAAGGAGAAGCAGCTCAACATGGTAGTAAAAATTGTGATAGCTAAATCAAACTAAACTACATTAGTGCTCCCATGGCTTGCACTGCTGATGAGACAGAATGGGTACAATATTGTCAGGACAATGTAAGCAATGAAGCCTAGTACATACAAGGCCAAGAAACAGATTGAGATGGAACCATTTAACAATTGCCGGTAGATGGGAAAGGGTTATATCACACTCCTTTACCCAAAAATATGGAGCTGTTTGTTGAGGATGCTCCTGAAATATTCATAGTTTCATAGTTTCATAGTTTCTAGGGTCAGAAGGGACCTGAGCAGATCATCTAGTCCGACCCCCTGCCATGGCAGGAAAGAGCACTGGGGTCAAATGACCCCAGTAAGGTGGTCATCCAACCTCCTCTTAAAAACCCCCAGCGTGGGAGCCTGCACCACCTCACTTGGAAGCTGGTTCCAGACCCTAGCCACCCTGACCATGAAGTAGCACCTCCTGATGTCCAACTTAAA
>NW_017728996.1:43272723-43274486 GCF_001723915.1 Gavialis gangeticus | reverse complement strand
TATAGTAGACTCCCACCAATAGGTCCCTTTCCCCTCTTCTGCCTTGAACCCTAACCCAAAGCACTTCAGAGTGCTTCTCCCCTGACTCGTTACTAATTAGCGAGGACGTGTATTCCTCCTTGATATAGAGTGCCACTCCTCCCCCTCTCTTTCCTATCCTGTCCTTCCTGTACAGCCTATAGCCCTCAACATTCACCGCCCATTCCCTTTTAAAGGAAATATTTACTATTTCCTTTAAAAGTTACCTAGAACTAATGTTGCAAAAGGGTTGTATCAGGCCAAAGTTTCTCCCTCCAGAAAATATCTTCTGTTCTAAGCAGGTGTGAAAGCAACATTATAAGCAAAAAAACAAATCAACCTCTCTGGGTGCCAAGTTGTAGGTTTGGTGATATAACAGTGAAGTCATCTTGCCATAGCTCCAGAGTACTGGTCTGGACCTGTATTGAAAGCCATTTGACCCAGATGGGCACTTGGTAATTCAAGAAGGGGAGTCAAAAGCAGCTGGATTTAATAATAGCCACGACATGCCCTTGTATCCTGTTGTCTACAGAAACTGGCTTGATGAGCAATTTGGCTTGGGCAGAATTAAATTTTGGTTTCCAAACTTTTACTTTTTAAAAAGCTGTTTTTGTTGGTGTCTCTCCATTGTGGTGCCATCTGGTTCCTCAGTGGTTTTGGACTGTATTTTTCTAAAAAAAGAATTTAATGTTGTTCCCCTTTCTCTCTCAGTGAGATTAGACAGGAAGGTAATTTTCAGAAGTCCCTTGGTCTATTTAATCAGCCCACCCATGCCTGCTTCATTTCTCTGGCACCCACTTTTAGCAGGTCTGGTCATTAAGTGGGTACTTGGGGCTAGTTTTCTTAGTGAACTAATTTTGCAAAAAAGAAAGGTCAGTCTGTAGGGGTGGTGCTTTCTGAAAGAAGGCAGAGTCTCTATCATTCCACATCCTGCTAAGGCTTGATTCTGCACCTTACGTCGTTAAAGTAGCTCTTGCTCTTATAACATTAGAATCCATCTTCTAATGATGAGGATTGTTACTTGTATCCCCTCTGCATAAGAATTTACAAAGTGGCAGTTTCATAGTAGATATGGAGGGACTTGGAAAAATATGCTTATTGTCATAAACTGGGGTATTCCTGCTTTATGTACTGATATTCATACAAAAGTCCATTAAATTGATCCTTCAATTACAGAATCTGCCCCCTTATTGAAGGATCACACTTACCATTCAAAGGCAGGTGAAGAAAATTAAAAAAGACACAAAGTAAGTCCTGTATTCAGAACATTTCCCATGAAAAGTTAAAACAAAAATCAGTGCAGATGCATTAACACTTGATAAGTCTCTTCAAGGACTAGTGATTTAATCTCTTCATGACTTTCAATAATAAGCAATTATTGTCTGTTTCCAACTGCTTGAATGGAATAATTATCATCAATGTTATAGTACAGGAGAAAGCCACAAAGACCTCTGAACACTACAAGTAGTTTTGCTATGCCTAATTAGTTTCATATGAAGGGTGCTCAGCTACTATGATGGTAAGCAGTAGTATGAAGCACTAACACAGATACATAATAAGGCTAGTTTTAATATAGCAACCTCTATCCTTTAGAGCCTTTGTTCTTTTCAAATACTTGTTCAAAGTATCCTGGAAAGTATCAGAAAAAATAATGGTATTAAGGCTTTAAATAAATAGGTTTTTATTAGGGCTGTGCAAAGCTTCGAGTGCTGATTCAGTTTGGAGCAGATTTGGCCTGACTCAGT
>NW_017728996.1:43264456-43267723 GCF_001723915.1 Gavialis gangeticus | reverse complement strand
CTTGAGAGAGTACAGAGGAGAGCCACACGCATGATCAGAGGTCAGAATAACAGACCTTATGACGAGAGCCTGAGAGCCATGGGGCTCTTCAGCCTGGAAAAGCGCAGGCTCAGGCATGATCTGGTGGCCACCTATAAGTTTATCAGGGGTGTTCACCAGGATCTGGGGGATGTCTGTTCACCAGAGCACCACAAGGGATGACAAGATTGAACGGTCACAAACTCCGCCGTGACCGATTCAGGCTGGACATAAGGAAGAATTTCTTTACTGTCTGAGCCCCCAAGGTTTGGAATAGACTGCCGCCGGAGACAGTTCAAGCACCCACTTTGAACGCTTTCAAGACACATTTGGATGCTTATCTTGCTGGGATCCTATGATCCCTGCTGACTTCCTGCCCCTGGGGCAGGGGGCTGGACTCGATGATCCTCCGGGGTCCCTTCCAGCCCAAATGTCTATGAAATCTATGAATCTTCAGAAAAGATTCGGAGAGCTTTGATGATTTGGGCAGTCGCCAGTGGCTGCAGCAGGAAGCTGGAGCTGGACTCAGAGCTGGTAAGTATGGGGCGAGGGAGGAAGGCTGGGGGAGGGGTGAAGGGACCATGGGGGGACCCCTGCCAGGCGCCATCCCCTGCCTGCTCCCCCAGCCTCCCAACCCCTGCCTGCTCCTGCAACCCCCCCCCCACATGATTGCCCTGCCATGCCCCAGCTCCTGGTGCTTTGAAAAAAAGCCCCTACTCACTGGGTGCTGCCAGGCGGTGGGGGGGCAATCCCCACTGCCTCATGCTGCATGGGGGGCTCTGCATGAGCCCCCTGACCCCCTCCCACTCCTTCAGCACCCCCATGGCTGCCCTGCCTGCCCCAGCTCTGGCCCTTTAAGAAAAAAAAATGAAAAAAATCCTCAGAACTCACCAGCTCCTTCACTGGCCTTGAGGCTTTGAGGGGCTTGTGCAGAGCCCCCCATGCAGCATGGGGCAGTGGGGATCACACCCCTGCCAGACAGGAACTGGTGAGTTCAGGGTTTTTTTTTCCTTAAAGGGCTGGAGCTGGGGCAGGCGGGGCAACGATGAGGGACTGGGGGAGTGGGGAGGGGTCAGGGGGCTCGTGCAAAGCCCCCCACGCAGCATGGGATACTGGGGGGAAGTGGGGATCGCCCCCTGCTCAGCAGCACCTGGTGAGTTGGGGCTTTTTTTTTACTTCCAAGCGCTGGGAGCTGGGGTGGGCAGGGCAGCCGTTGCCAGGCTGGGACAGCAGACGGGGGATTGGCCTGGCCAATTCGGAGATTTAGAGATTCAGCTGCAGCCAAATCTCTGAGTCAGATTCGGCCGCATTAATTCCGGGCAGTGATTCAAATAACCAAATCAAATCACTGTCTCCCGAATCGGGCAAATCGGAATCCGAAGTAAATACTAGTTGCTTTGCACAGGCCTAGTCTTTATGTTGCTTACTTTCCTGGGAAGCCTGTACAGATAAAGAATAATCTGAGATGTCCATGCAACAAACAGATATAATCTTTGACGGCAGAAAAGAAAATAACTATAGAAGAGGCCTTACCATAGAACTAGGATCCAGTTATGGAATGCCTTCTGGGTGAGAAATCCTTAAGAGACTAGTAAGATTACCTCCACAGAAAAATTGTCTTGTAAATAAAATTATTCACAATTAAATTACCTCATGATAAGTTGTAAAAGAATTAATAATAGAAGCCAAGATAGATTAGCTGCATCAGAAGGCAAGAGAGAGAGACTGCAGTTGAATCTGTCTTTCAAATGTTTTTTTATAACTGCAGTTAGGGTGGCTCTATGTCATAGAGTGATACAATGAGTTTCTTGAAATATCAGTGGGATTTCTTGCTAAGCAGGAAACCAGGAGCCATATGAGATGTGACATTCTGAAGCCATGTTGTCCCAGAGGGCTAAAAAAAGCAATTAGTTCATTACCTTTTCCAAGACTGATTTAGGGCAGAGATTTTCAACCTCATTAGACTCAAGGAACTCCCCACTAGATTCGAGGTGCGGGATAACAAAATATGCTGGTTAACTGAGCGGCCTGAACAGGCGTCTTTGCCTGTTTGAGCTGCTGCCTCTCCTGCCGCATTGCTGCCCCTCCCACCCCACCTCTTGCCACATCACCGCCCCTCTTGCCACATTGCTGCCCCTCCCGCAGCATGGCAAAAATGGAAGTGCCATGGTGGGCACTTTAGGTTTTGCCTTTCCCTTACAAGCCGGCATGCCCGTTAATAGAGCATGCCAGCTTGTAAGGTTCCAGCTTTTGCTATAAATATACCACATAGCAGGGACCGCAGCTTTACTTGCTCTTATAGCCTATATGAGCAACTTATGGAGATGCACAAAGAATCAGAGGGGAAAAATGTTGTATTTCTAGAGCCTTAGAGAAATAATCCCTGCATAAAATTAAAAATATTTTTTTTTAAATAGTAGGCATGGAAACTGTATTAATATTTGGAAGCCTCTTTGCACCATCTATATATCTTTAAACTTAATCATCGTGGTGGCTGAGCAATCTCGAATGCATTCATCCTTACAACACTCCTGTAAAGAGGTGAAGCACTATAAATTCCTTTTTGTAAAGGGAATTGCGGTACAGAGATTAAATGATTTGCTCAATGTCACATGGGAAATCTGTTGCACTGCAGGCAACTGAACCTATGTTTTCCACTTGCTGGGGTAATATAGTAACTGCCGGACCATCCTTCCCTACTAGAGGAAAAGCTTCTTAGATATGAACCATGTCTTCCCTTAGCTTAAGCAAAATACAGCACACATTAGGGGCCTTACGCTAGGTTAGTTCTCCTCTCCTAGTATTTACAGGTTTGCAGATTGGTTGCCTTTCCTTCAAACACTGTGCTCTAGACAGCCTTGTATGCATTTTCATACATACAAGAACAATATAAAAATGAAGTTTAGAGCAAAATACAAATCTATATAAATTAATATTACCTAAAATTTAGATGGTGAGAAAAGTCAATCAGAAAGCAAGTATTACAGTAAACTGTATATCCAGCTTTATGAATTACATACAACCAATGTGTTGCCAGGACCCCTCAACATACAAGGTCTACTGCCTGCCCGGAGCAAAGATTCAGGACGTGACGGGGATGATCCAGGCCGTGATCCAGCCCACTGATTACTACCCCATGGTCCTAATCCACGTGGGTACTAATGATGCAGCCAGGAGAAGTCCTGATCACCTGATGGCAGACTACCATGCTCTGGGGGGCGTTGCTGAAGGAGATAGGTGGTATTCTCT
>NW_017728996.1:43244366-43259456 GCF_001723915.1 Gavialis gangeticus | reverse complement strand
TAGGGGGCCAGTGCACACATCTTCAGGAGGCCTCAAATGTCTCTACACAAACGCTCGTAGTATGGGAAACAGAGGAGGGCCACTCGCATGATCAGGGGGCAGCAGGGCAGGCCCTACGAGGAGAGGCTAAGGCACAAGAGAAGGCTGAGGGGGGATCTAGTGGCTGTTTACAAACTAGTCAGGGGCAAGCAGCAGGCATTGGGGGAGTCCCTGTTCCCCCCAGCACTATCAGGAGTGACTAGAAATAATGGTCACAAGCTGGCAGAGGGTAGATTCAGGCTAGACATCAGGAGGCACTACTTCACTGTCAGGGCGGCTAGGATCTGGAACCAACTTCCAAGTGAAGTGGTGCTGGCTCCTACCCTGGGGGTCTTTAAGACAAGGCTAGACAAACACCTTGCTGGGGTCGTTTGACCCCAGTACTTTTTCCGGCCAAGTCAGGGGGTCAGACTTGATGATCTGCTCAGGTCCCCTTCCGACCCGATCAACTATGAAAGTGAGGCTTCTCAAAGAAATACTGGAGCCAGATGGGAAAGATACACTGTCTGAGACTCCTTCTGGATTTAAGGCTATTTGGCAATCACAGCACTTGATGCAATGAGCCTATGAATTTTCCACACTAGGCAGTGGGAATGACAGGCATTCTTTTCAAGGCTATACCCGGCAATGAACCTCTCACACAGAGTGCTAAAGACAATCCTTTAATCCCCTCCACTCAGCACCAACCTAAAGGAACACAAGATCAAAACACAATCTCCGGAGTGACCTCAGCTTGTCCCAGTAATGCCCAGTCAGGGGTCAGAAGTGCCAATCAACTTCCTACATGCCCTTGCTGTCCTCCAAGGAATACAGCCTGTATCAGATAAACAACAAAGCTAGTTCAGAAATGTTGAACACATGTACAGTGGAAGAACTGGCCATGTTTGCTAGGATGTCTGCAGACAAAACAATCGTGCAAAAAAGTGGTGGTCTTGAGTTACATAATCAAAGCCAAATTTTTCAAACCTAGTTGTGTAAAGGCAGGCCACTCAATCCCTATTTAGACACCACAAATCCCGTGTTTGTACAGCATCTAGTACAGAAAGATTCTGATCCATAACAGGGGTCCTATGTACTACCGTTATACAAATAAATAAATTAATAATAATAAGTAATCCAAATGTCTTGATTTCCAGAAGGCCTGAGCACCTGTTTAAAGTGTTAACAGAAATAGGAAGAACTCAGCAACTTTGAAACCCAGGGCATTTTATTTCAGTACTTATCAGCTGTACCCAAATTTGCCTGTGGTTCGGAACAGAGTACAGCCTGAGAAAAGGAATGCAGGGATCCAAACCTTCCTTGGACATTTACATGTATTTGAATTCTGAATCTAGATGTGACTCTTGCCATTGTCTCTTGTGGACTACATCACCCCCAATCCATGTACCACCAAATTTGTATTATTCAAAATGTGGATCTAGACCAAAATTCTGGAGCTGGATTCTATCCCTGGCTCCCAGGGCTAATTTCAAATTTCCGTAGGTTTTGAGAAGGAGACCGTTACAGAATTTCTGTGTGGCTTGGTCACAGTGGACCATTCCCAAGTTTTATGATTTTTTTCAGTGAAACAATATTTCTACCCAGAAATTGCCTTGAATGTAGAGACATGAATTCAGCCAGGAAAGATAGTGTGTGTCACAGCCCTTTTCCTTTAATTGGCTGGTTTCCCTCTTACAGCTTTCTGCAGTCTCCTTAGGCTGATCCCCACACAGGACAGTGCACTAGTGTGGTATTTATGGTGAATGTTCCAGTATGTGCAACATGAGCTGTAAACTGGCTGGAGATGATAGCTGAGGCCTCTGGGGAATCTCTCCTTTCTCTAAGCACTGGCAGAGGCACTGGCCTCCTACTTAAGAGGATACCTCCATCCATTATTCTCTAAGGCAGTGGTCTCCAAACTGGGGTGCACAAGACGATCCATTGGGGTGCGGGAAGAAAATATTAGAACTTCTATTTTTATTTATTTCTGTCTAAAAAAATAAGAAAGAAATTAAGCTTTACTAATATTTAATATATAGATTGACACTGGCGCCCTCACTCAGTCCATATGTCAGACGGTCACATGTCACGTATGGTACGTGAGTAGTACATGTATATAATTTATAAATAGATAAATATACATATACTGGGGGGGTGTGCTCAAAAATTTTTTACTGATAGGGGTGCGCGATCAAAAAAGTTTGGAGACCACTGTTCTAAGGAACCCCCTATCAACACATAACAGCATGAAAAAGTTGCTATAGAAGTGCTTAATGAGGACTGTGCCATGTACCCTCTAGCACTTTGTGTTCTATCTGTGTCATATTGCTTTGATCCATTTTTGTGTTTCTTAAGCTTTTCTGGTCATAAAGGAAGTTAAAGCCTGTGGGGAGAAGAAACAAATCCCAACTACCAGAAATACAGCTGGAAATTTTGATCCTGCCCTCCCAGGCTTCAGAACAGCTTGTATTTGCTGAAGAAAGTGACAGGCATGTCATCTTAGAGCCAAGAAAATAAGCCAGGATTGCAATGAGCTGTTCTTAACTATCAGACAAAACTTCTTCCTCAGTGCTGCAGCAACAAAGTTTGGCACCCAGGGCAAATCCTGCAGTGGCAGCTCACCCTTGCCCCATGCATAGATCCAGGGGGCACTCCTCCTGCCACATGCTTGCTCAGGAGTGCACAGAGCAGTGGGAGCCGCCCTTCCCCCATCCCAGAGCGCCCCCTAATGAGCTGCTTGTGGCTCCATCCCATGCCTTGCCCTAGCTGGGCAATGCCTGTTGATGCCCCTTCACTTTGGGACCCGGGGCAGTCACCCTGCTCATGGCCCCCCCACCCCTTGCTATGGCACTGTTCCTCCTTATTTATTCCAGAAGCATTTCCCCTAAGCGAGTCCAACACTGTGATAATTTTCATTCCTGTGTAGCCCAGCTAGAAGTAGTGTCAGCTACAACTTTGTGATGTTTTTCCTTTTTAAATCTTTGAGATGTGACATGTTGCCTTGAACACAAAGTCAAAAGACTGTATCAAATTCCCAGCTTCGTTCTGATTTGTTGAAGCTAAGCAGATCTCTTAAGAGGAGTTTAACAGAAACTGCCTGAGTAATTAGCTCAGTTTACATCTTTCCCTAACTTCACTAACAGCAACAAGGATGTAGGAGCAAACAATGCTTTTTATTTAGTCTCTCAGAGGTATTTATGTTAACATGAAAGTTTGCCAGGATGTTTGAGAAGAATCCCTTATCTTTTGGCAAAGATCTCACAATTCTTCCCTGACACTGTTAGGAATCCTTAGCTACCCAAGTGCTGATTTCAGGATATCAGGGTTTTTGTTTTTGGGTTGTTTTTTTTTTATACTTTGGGCATCCAATTAGAAAGTAAGCTTTATTATCCAAGTAAGGATTTTTATTTGAAGAACTGAACCAGAATTTTAGATTCGGACATTCAGAAAGATACCAAAATTCAGATCTAATTTTCATCTGAAGTTGTTGGCTTGGAACCACCTTTCCTTTTTGTTTTTGTTTTTATAACACAAGCTGCCCTGTTTTATGCAAAGTTCAGGCAAATGAACAAACATTCCATTAACATAACCACAGCAATACCCTGAATTTCAGCAGATTCACCAGTAGAAGTATCATCTGCCATGGAAGACGTTGCTTTTCTGGAGGTACAGCTATGATGATACAGTAGGTTAAAAATACTGCAGGGGAAAGAGAAAAGTTTGTTCTGGGAAAAGAAAGCAGAAATAATATATCATTATGTAGCTGCCCTAAAGAGCTGTCCTACTGATTGGCAGGCAAATGAAGGAGCTTGTGGCACTTGTGCTACAAGTAGCACAGGCAGTCTCTGTGTGTGGCACATGACAGACTGGGGAGAGAGCAAGGAACACAGGGACAGACAGAGCAGGGAGCAGAAGGCAGAGCAATAGATTGGGCAGGGAGCATAGGGCAAGGAGCAGAAAGCAAGAAGAACGGATCAGGCAGGAGGAGGGTATTGCAGTGGCTCTCAGGGAGGGTGGGGTATTAAAAGGTCTTACTGGACTATGACCTGGTACAACATGCCCACCCCTGTGTGTTTGGTGCAAGGAATGAGCGTGCTCATGGCCCTCCAGTTGTTTGCCAGTGCAGAGGGGGTGTGGAGCCATGGCTAGGCCTCTGCCTCCTTACATTTGGGACAGCTGAAGATGTCACAGTTGTGACAGGAAACAGCAATCACTGATCAAAAAAAACCAACCTGAGGGGATAGAGAAAGTGGGAAACAGCATTTCCACAAAGAAGGAAGAGGAAAACAAGTTGTCAGGGGAATTCTGAAATGCTGCCAATGCGGGAACTTGCAACCCTGCTGGTACACTTTTCTATCTTTATTAAAACAGAGGGGCCTTTATAAACAATTGCTGGGCACAACAAGAACAAATGTTTACAACATCAAGACTGGAATCAAAATATTTACATCATCAAAATGGGATTATTTCAGACAAAACCCAGAATATGAACAAGCAGTACCGAAAGGCAGCTTGATGAGTTACATTTAACAGTTGCCCATAAAAGCCAGATTAGAGAAGGAAAAACAAAGATTAATTCCAAATTATGATAGCAACCATCCCGCATTTCTCAGACCTTGCTAGACCTGATTGCCTTGTTCACTCCACTTGTGTATTATACCATTCTTTATACTTCAAGTTCTTCAGTAGGGACCATCTATTCTTTGTATTTTACCTAGCATAACTGGGTCCTGCACTTGGCATGGTCCCTAGGCACCATCACAGGTTTGGAAAAAGATGAAGATCCTGACTTAACTAAGACATGATGCTGTTTTGGGATGTTGTCACAAATACAAGTGGCAGAACCCTTCCTATGCTTTTGGCAGTTCTGCCAAGGGAAAGATGATTCTTCTTTAGTTCAAGAGGTAGGACTCACCTTCTGGAGCTGTGAACTAAAGCTTCCGAAGAGAAGCACTGTCCCTGAATATCCCTTTTCCATGCCATATCCATCAACTTTTTGCGATGTCTCAAGCACTGAGCTGCACTGAAAAGCAAGAGATCAAGGCAGCATGCTTCCACTACCTCCAGCTGTGTCAAGATGGACTGCAGTGAAGCCTGGCTCACCTGCTCCACATATGCTAAACCAGAAAAAATGTAATGTAGATGTATTAAGGAGTGATGCTGGGTGTCAGCCAGTGAAAACCTGAGACAGACAGCCTGTACCACTTACCCAGGACTTTAAGGGCAGCTACATTCTGGGTTGTTGTAGTTTAACACCTACTTGAAGGGTCCAGAAGCAGCATACAAATGCACTAGCACAGTACTAGCAACTGATTGTAAAGCTGCTGGAACACCATTGCAGTGGCATCAATCCCTAACTAGTATAATTCTTCCAGACTGAGTGATACTGTCTGTTGCTCATTCATACCTGTACATACACCAGCCTGAAACTCATCTGGTGCATTTCAGAGCTATGAATTAATCTGCACTTCTGCACTGCAACTATCACTGGAGTCAAATTACTTTGTCTCCTGAAGTGGCAATGACCACTGGAGTCAGCAGATACCAACCTCTGACCTTAAACACCATGATCCAGATGAAGTGACAAGAGCAGAAAATAAAATTCCAAGATAAAATTCTTGGATACAAAATAGTCTAGGTCCTTACCAGCAACTCTGGTACATCTGATCTTAGAGTACCTGTCTTCTTGCTGAGACCACTCTAACTCACTCACTCTTACCTCACCTGGGTTGTCTTTAGGTGCCTGAGTGCCTTATAAATCATTGCATCAACTCATGTTTGACAGCACACAGAACCTGCTTACTTCTTGGCAGCACTGTAGAAGGCAATGTAAAAGATGATGGCTCTAGACTGCCTTCACTTCTGTAACTGCAGTTGAGGGAGACACACCTGAGGATTCCCTAGTTTTAAATCATATAGCTTGGGTACAGGAGTAAATCCAGGAGGGTTGTAGTGGCATGGTCACACCTCACTTCCACAGTGAAGGTCACATGCCAGTGGCTCCACTTCCCCATGGCTGTAGATGCCTGTGTCCCCTGTGATTTCCAAGGTATGGCTGGGACCCTGGGTTGGTGTAGGACACCCAGAGAAACCAAAGAGGGACCAGGTGAGGAAGGGGAGACACCCCTTTGCCACTGCTATTTCAAGTTGACCTGGGGGAAGGAGAAGTCCCAGGGTCACTCCTGCCCCACTCCAGCTGGGGGCTCCAGGGTGTGGCTGCATGGGCTGCCTGGTCCCTGCTCTCTCCCTCTTTACTGAATTCCCCCACACTGGCAATCCCTGTTAGAGTGGGAAAGGGGAATGGGAAGGGAGGGGAGATACCTGTCTTGGACAGGGGGGAGAAGGGCTGCCGAGAGCAGTGGGAGAGGGGATTCCTACTTGGTTCAGGTACTCCAAAAAGCCCCCAGCAGCTGCTGCCATGCATCTGCTCTGGGGAAGGGTGAAATCTGCCCTGTGGCACTGGTGGCATCTCCCCCATGCCCCCACCCTTTTTTGAATTTCTAGATTTACCCACACTTAGGTACTACTGGTAGCATAGTCACAGCCACATGGAGCTCATCAAGGGTCAACTGAACAAGTGCTTCACCCAGCTTTTCAGGAAAGTTGCATGGCCTGTGCTGAGCTTATGCTGCTGAGGCTATGCTGCTAGCAGCACTTGAGTTAAATAGCTGAGGGGAGGAGGCAGCTGACCTCAGATTAGGGCCTTTCCTTCCTTTGTGTTATTTCATTTTCTGCTTTATTCTAGTTTCCCAAAAGCTGCATCCTTTGGTAGGGCAGTTTAAGGACTTTCTTTTAAAAAGATAAACAGCAGGCAGAAAGGGCTTGCTTAAAATAGCTTAGAAGAAGCTGTTGGAAATGACAGTGAAAACTGAGATGCTGCTCAGGAAACGTGGGTTTGGAATGAAAAGAACCAAGACAAAAAGAAGGTGGGCTATTCCCTTCATATCATAAATCCTTAATGTCTCGTATGGCCAGCCAATTTTTATTTGCAGAACATAACTGAGAGTGGTAGGACACAGCAAACAAGATACAGACTTTGCTGGGGGGACAGTGGATGTGTCTACATGAGATGCTTTATTGCGCAGCAGCCTAATTTGCTGTGCAGTAATGTGTCACTGCCCACACACGAGCGATAATTAGGCTGTAGCAGACTAATGTACTGTGTTGCCAGATAGTCCCATCAGATATAAGTGGTATCCAGCAGCACAGTAAATTACTGCGCTTAAACATACATGTAGACAGTCATGTTGGGATTAGTTTACTCCAGCTCAGATTGAGCTGTACTATATTCAGTTGCATTAATTTCACATGTTGATACATGTGCAAACACCTGGAATGAGGCCTTGCAACCCTGTATATCAATACAGCTGTTTATTTAAGCCAAATGGCTGGCAGGGATATTAATTGTTGTAGCCATTTCCAAACAGAAATTCATACCATTTCAGGAAATGACAACAAACCTAATTAGGAATAAAAGAATTTTACTTCTTAATGGACATGCTTCAGTTCACCACCCAAAGCCCTGTAATAGTTAGTACCCTTTCTTATCAGACCATAAAATCCAAGATACTGCACAATATATCCAAAGTGTTCCTGATAGCAAAACATTCCTAAATGTATTTGAAATCACAGATAGCATTTGTTTAAGCTTCTTGGTAAGGTGTGGAAATCAAATCCTGAGGATTAACAGCAGACTATGCTGCAGATTGGCATGGACATGTGTAGTTCAGCAAGTACATAACCCATCTGGGTGAAAAGCCAGGCTTGGCATAACTTCTTCTCAAGGTTCTGTCTGTTTGCTGATGTAATTGCATCACGAACACTCATTTTCTGCAGTGTGATATCTTACACTAATCTGCTTTTCCCTTTGTGGCTATAGCAGCAGAAACATAAATCTATCTATTACAACAGAGAAGGGAAATTTGCATCCTTTGAACACATCCATCCTGAACGGCACAAATAATTAATATTTTATATGAAAGACTGACCATCACACAATTGCTCCCTGTCTATCCAGTATCCGACAGTTATTGTTTCTGAAGACCTCTGACTTATATGTTTAAAAAATGAAACAAAATACACAAAAAAACACCTAACCGTAACCTTTTGGTCATTTTAAGCCATGATGTCACACTTAATTGGATGATGGTGCAGGATAAATTTAACAATTCCAAGTAAGCCCTGGGAATGTGAGGAAAATTATATAATCTTTTTTTAAAATTCAGGGTAGCAATTCAAATGCTGTACCCCAAATGTTTAACAAACAGTGGGTCAAATTTATCCATTGTGAAACTCCATTAAGGTTAAAGGAGTAACATCAGGGACAATTTGTTCCGTTGTTAAAAGAGTAACATAAGATCATAGGAAAGGAGGGCTGGAAGGAACCTCACAAGGTCACCTAGTTCAGCTCCCTGGTCAAGCAGGATCATCCCTGAGTAGACCATCCCAGCCAAGTGTCTATTTAACCTGCTCAGGAAAATTTCCAAGGATGGAGATTCCATAGTTTCTCCAGGTAGCCTGTTCCAATGCTTGACCACCCTTGTACTCAGAAAATTCCTCCTAATCTCCAACCTAAATTTTTCCTGATGAAGCTTGAGGGCCTTGGTAAGTCCCGTTTCCTACAGCCACAGAGAAAAGCCCATCTCCATCATTTCTATAATTGCCCTTTGGCTATTTGAAGACTGTTATCAAAGCCATCTTGTCTTCTCTTCTCCAGACTAAATACTCCTAGTTCTTTTAGCTTTTCCTCATAAGTCTTGCTTCCCACGCCCCTTATCATTTTTGCTGCTCTGTGCTGGTTTCTTTCCAAACTATTGACATCCCTTGAAATGTGGGGCCCAAAACAGTACTCCAGGTGAGACTTTGCCAGTGCCAAATAGAGTGCAACTCTTCCTCCAACATTCTCAAGTAAGCGGTAAGAGAGTTGTGTTTTGAACAGCACCCTAAGATCTGCAGAAGGAAAGTGTCACATTCAGTAAATGTGTAGTATGCTTCAGGCTGCATTTTTGTCATGACTGTTGCAGGAGTTACAGATTCCAAGACTTTTATCTCTTTTATTTTAATAAAATCCACCAGTTCTGCCATACAGGGATTTTGCATGTTTTAGGGTGTTGTTAAGATAAAAGTTAAGTTAATTTCTGTGAGACCTGTCAAGATGAAACCTGGGTTTTTTGGGAGGTTCAGAATGAACAGTAACTCTTATCAGTGGTTTATAGACAGTCAAGGATTCCACAGGTCCTTTCACTCAGTTCTTACCCAGCTGGCTGAGGTATCTGTGCAATGCTGATGCTCTTGTGTTGCGTTTATGGAAGCTGTATACATTTACGAAGCAGGACTTGTGTGGTTGGAGGCAGCAGGCTCTAAAAAATCTGCACAGTGGACCCTTCAACAAGGTGAGGAGGATGTTTGCAAGCTGTGATGACTAGGGCTGAATTAGGATAGCTAAATGTCAAGTGGACTTGTCATTCACTGCTGTGCTAATCCTCTCCACCTTCAAGAGAAGAGGATGAAATAGAAAGTATTGCTCATTCTGCTGCAGGTGACATTCCAGAGGGTTTGGTCTTAGAATGAGGGACAACCGCCCTACTGAAACAAACAGCTGTGTCATGAAAGTATTAGATAAGTATATAGTTAAGAACAGAGGTGTAAAAGCTGAGCTCAATTACCCAAGCACAAATCTAGAATAACTCCAGTTAAATCAGTGAGATTACTCCACATTTACACTTGAATAAAGAAAAGCAGAACTTGGCTGAATATCTTCAGTAACACTAGCTGAGGTGTCCTTAGATCTGTCAATCTTCTGGCTCCAGAAGGTAATATCGCTATTCTTACCCAGCACAATCATGTCTATTATCTGCAATTGGGGGATTTTTCCCTTTGTCTTCATCATGCAGTAATGTCTAATACTGGAGACAGAAGAGCAGACTAGGTGGACCATAGGTCTATTCTGGGGTGGAAGTTCTTTGGTTCATAAGAATTTAACGGCTGCTTTCAAAAGTCTACTCCCACAAGAAAAATGTGCTGATTTTGGTCTTTGGCAGGGCTGTCTTCAGTATACTGAACCCTATAATCAGTGATGAAGCACATAGTTAACCTCACTTCTGGCCTCAGGGCACAAACAGAACAGAGACCTGACAGCGCAACTAAAAGTTGTACTGGTCTTCAAGCCTCTATGAAATCTGTTTCTTGATATGTCTGTCTGTCAGTGGGAGGTGCTTGTTCATAATTTAAAAAAAGAACTGATATGTAGGTTACTATGATTGGTGGGTTTGGCCACCAAAACACAGCCGGGTAGAACCCAATTTGCCTCCATTGCCTCCTTGCATTTTCCTTCCTGAGCAGAACTTTTCAGCCTAGTTATCCCTGTCCCACACTACTACAACTCCTATCAAGGCTAATGACAGTATAGCTTAGGTACCTAAAGTTAGAATTGAACCTTTGGGTTATATCTGGCCTTTTGATCTTTTCAGGCCCAGATCCAAAGAACTTGCTTGATCTGGTTTTCTGTCCCAGTTGTCATTAAGGATTCAACATTTTGCAAAATCTGCCTCAAGGTTTCTTAGACTGACAACCTCTTTCCATGCTAGGTTGCTTTGGGTTTTTGTGCTCTGAACTCCAAGCACTGAAACTTCCTTTGTGGAAAAGAGGAAAAGTGTCAGATTAAAACTGCCCTGGCTTGTGTGGTGGGGATGCTGACTAAAAACTAGTTGTCATTAGGAAAAGAAGTATCCTGTGTTTAGCATACGGAACATAGACTGGTTCTCACATGTTGACCCACCTGTGTCATTCTGGGAACCAAGAAAGATTAATCAGAAAGAATTAAAATCTGCACCTTTCTAAACTAATCAGTGCAGCAAAGAATTATCTTCTCCAACCACATGCCAGACATGCCAACTGAAACGTTGGGAATGTGTGTGTGTGTGTGTGGGGGGGGATGTGACCCCTGCTACTAATGTAGCTAGTGGTGTACTGATGAGGGGGAGGCAGTAGGGGGCCATGGTCCCCTGGGGTGCTGGCCTGGGGTGGCATGCCAGCCGGAGAGCCCAGGATGCCTCCCACATTTTGTGTGTGGCCTACGTGCCTGCACGGCAGGTTGTGGGCTTCTTCTGCCATGCCAGCTGGAAATTCTGGCCACTGTCCCTCCCCCCAAGGCCAGCGTGCCGTGCTGCTAGTTCCCCCACGGAAGTGCCATGGGGCAGGAGGCGGGGCCCTGCACAGCCTGATTTCCCTTGGACCCGCACCCTGCTCAGACCGCCTTGGGGGAGATGGGGGCACAAATGCAGGCATTGGCTCCCCAGCGCTGGAGACCCACAGGACACCACTGGATGTAGCTGAGGACAACAAATTTGTTCACCTTCAACAAATCCAGATTATTACTGTCATCTCAGCTGAGGCCCAATCCATCTCTTTTCTTTTTCAAAAATAAGGTCTTTTCCATCCCCAGTTTGTATCATACAAGTAGTTAAAGTCAACTTTTAAAGACTACTGCTATCATATTATTTGATCCCCACATCCTCTGAAATAAAGCTTTATTTGGGAAATCTCAGGAAAGAAATTGAAATGTTCCACATAGAGTCATTTGTAGTAGACATAGTAACTGGACTATTTTAAACATGTACTAGTGCAAGGTATGTAATAAATAAGATGTGTTACAAATATTATTGCAGCATAAATTAGTCTGTTTGTAGCCTGATATATAAAGAATGACTCAAGAATATTAATACGAACATTAAGAAAAAAATATTTTTGATCTGAATGTAATGGGGCCCCCACCACATTACTAAAGGGGAGAGGGAGCCCAGGGGTAATTGGCCTTTCCCAGTTTCTAGGATAAGTGAAGATGGGCAAAGAGCCCTGGAATAAAGTGCCTGCTCATCCCAGGTGTGAGCATCGACTGACAGGCCTGGTGGCAGAAATGACAGGTCAGGTGACCTAGGAAGAGACTTATTATAAGCACAAGGTCTGATCCAGTGGTGGTTGTAGAAGGTGCAGGAGGCAGAGCTCCAGGAGAGCCAGGCTGGTGGCCCAGGGGAAGGACTTTGAGCTGCAGGGATGTTGAAGGGAACCTTGCATCCAGAGCAGAAACAGAAAAGTGCCTCAGGCCTTTGGGGGAAGGCTTCTGGACAAGGATTAACCCTGTGAGGAGATCCCTTTGTTTTGGAGAAGATGTGCATGTTTTTTGGTTTTGTTCATACCAGAGGACTGGACATGGCTGAAAGGGGCAGACAAACTGTCTGCCATGAGGTTAGAGCAGAGACCCCTCAGTGTACAGCCCTTCCGGGGGGGAGTGGGTGCAGTACCCCATGCTCTGCAGAAAAACTGTTACTGCCTGACGGAGGGAGGAAATAGAAGATGACAAAGGCTGGGGTGCAAGGCCAGAGCTCATGAGAATGGAGCCAGGGGCTGAGGAGTCCAGAGCCCACCAGGGCCAGAGCTGGGGCCCAGGAGCCTGCAGTCCTAGGACAGAGGATCCCAGGCTGAGGGACTCAGCCAAAGTAAAGTGGGACAAGGCCTGGGGACCTCAGCCCAGACAAGGGTCTACCATCCAAGACTCCATTTACCCTTTAGGGCAGCCTCCCTATCAACCTATAACATCAGGGGGTGGCAGGAAAGATAACAGGCTGGAACCCTGAAGGGACAAAGAGGGCAGCAAAGTGGGGCCCAGGCAGCGGTCAGTGAAGGTGGCTTCGCTGCCCCAGCAACAAGCATGTTACATTTGGTGCGCTGGCTGGAAAGAAGGAGAAAACTAGTAGCAGGCAGCTCATTTTCCCATACTCAGTACAAAGAACCCTTGGGCCAGCGTGAGCCATCAGCAAGGAACCTGGTTTTCTCTGTTTAAAAATTGCCAGTTCTTCGATTAAAACCCCCCAAACTCTGTGTTTTTCCATGATTAAAATGAAACACCATTATATATGTATATATCAGTTGGACACAGTGTTTTATTGATATATTTACAATTTTAAGCAATTTGGAAGCCTACCAGTGCCTCAACCACTATAATGAAATAAATTCTTAATACCTATAAATTTTGGTGTTTGATTTTTGGTTTTTCATCATGGAAATTCAGAACTTCCCCAGCCCCCTTTGTTCACCAGGACAAGGGTCTAGGTCCCCCCCCCCACTGCTTTGTGTCACTAAGCAGCCCTGATATACCTGTGCCCTGCCCCTGCCCATTCTGTTGCCTCTCACTCCCAAGCCACAGCACCCCCAGCCCTGGTGGTGCCCCTCACTAATGATCTGCAGCCCCCTGGCCCTTCTGGTGCCCCTTACTCCAAACCTGCAGCCCCCAGGCTCTGCCAGTGCCCCTCATGCTTGACCCACTACCACCCAGAACTGCCCTTCACTCCCAAATAGCTGCCCCCACCCCAAGGCCTCCGTTGTGAGGAAGGGAGTGGGTGCTGTGGGGAAGGTAGGGGGGCCACAGGTAACATGACAGGGAAGGGACATGCCCCCCAAGATTTCTGTCTACAGTGGGGCATGGGGCTGCAGCCCTGCCTGATGATCCTTCTCCTGCTTCCCACAGCCCCTTGCAGGCTGGAACTCTGACAGTCTGCAAGGGAAACCTGCAATTTCCTGCAGTTTTCTCCTTTAAAGGGGAAAATACATGATTTTCTGCTTTAAAAGATAAAACCCATGTTTTTCTCTACTGAAGAAGAAAATCTGCATTTTTCCTCTAGTGCAGGGGTGGGCAAAATGCAATCCACAGGCTGGATCCAGCCCACCAGGCCATTCTATCCGGCTCGCGGGGCCCCTAAAAAATTTAAAAAATAAATATTTATCTGCCCCTGGCTACCTGTCATGCAGCCCTCAGTAAGCGGCCCTCCACCTAGAATAATTGCCTGCCCCTGCTCTAGTGTCTAGTCCAGCCTCTGCCTGAGCCCTGTCCAGACCCTCCTGTACAAGGACAATCTAAAGAGCGGAGGATTTGCTCACAGCACCCACAACCAAGAACATCCATGGGGGGTTGGGGGGGGGCTCTGTATTTCTGGGGGAAAAAGCCACCAAGGGCTTCCTGTGGCCAGTTTTCCCCTCTGCCCCACAGCCAGGCCCAGCACTGCACCCCTCCAGCCCTGAGCCCCAAGGCAGTGCTGCACCAAGCCCCTGTCCCTGGCCCCATGGCAGGGGAGGAGGAGAAGGGGGAGAGCTCTGCCCACCTCTGCCCCAGGCGAGGTGGATGGACGGCAGGGCTTGCCTGGGCTGGGCCATAGGGGCAGGGCCCTTCCCAGATGGCTGCATCTTGGGTTGGGGCTGCAGAATCTGTTCACCCAGATTGCTCCTGGCTCCCCACGCCCAGGCCGAGCTGGGTTGTCATGGAGCTGCTGCGCTGGCAGGGCTCTCCCCATCCTCCTCCTCCCCAGGGGGACTGGAGGAGGTGGGGGGGGGTTCTGTGCAGCTCTGGCTCAGGGCTGGAGGGGTGCAGTGCTGGGCCCTGCTGTGGGGCAGAGGGGAAGACTGGCCACAGGAAGCTCTTGGTGGTTTTCCCCAGCAGTACAGAGCCCCCCTCGTGTGTGTTCTCAGTTGTGCACATTGTGAGCCAACCATCTGCTCTTTAGATTGTCATTGTATGGGACAGTCTGGCCAGGTTCAGGCAGGGGCTGGACTAAACACTAGAGGATCTCTGGAGGTCCCTGCCAGCCCCACTTCTCTGATTCCCCCCTGCCTCCTGCCCTTCACTTTTGGCCCAAGGCTGGGGTCTGGCCATGCCCCCACTCACACTGCTCGACTCTTTGGTGCCAGCCAGGGGCCAGGGTCTGGCCACACTCCCCACCAACTAGAAAAGCCTGGCAAAAGCTGCTTCCCCCCACCACCCCCAGGCACACCCTGGCTGGGGACCATGCCGGCCAGAGTGGGGTTTAAACCCCTTCCCAATCATACTCTTCTTGCCAGGGCTGGGCCACACCCCCACTCAGCTCAGCTTCCCTCCAGTCTTCCAGCTACTGCCAAAGGAAAGGGAGGGATCACTCTAGTGCCTACCTGGCTTCTAGCCTGAGCCCCTGGAGGTATGTGGCTGCATTTCCAGAATCAAAAGTGAATGTCTATTCATTTGCTTCTTAGTTTCATAGTTTCTAGGGT
>NW_017728996.1:43242689-43243512 GCF_001723915.1 Gavialis gangeticus | reverse complement strand
CATAGAGGGGGAGTATCACCACCTTGGACCTGCTTGAGATGCATCTGTGGATGCATGACAAGGTGTGGTTGGCCTTCCTGACTGCATCCCCACACTGCTGTCCCATGTTCATCTTCGAGTCAATGACGACTCCAAGATCCTTTTTCGTCTCTGTACTGACAAGAAGGGAGTTCCCCAGCCTGTAGGTATGGTGCCAGTTGTTCCTCCCCGGGTGCATCACTTTGCACTTGTCGGTGTTGAATCCCATCCTATTCTCATCCGCCCACCCTTGTAACCTGTCTAGGTCCGATTGCAGCCTATTCCTCCCTTCTAGCGTGCCCACATCCCCCCACATCTTAGTGTCATCAGCAAAAGTTCTCAGTTCAATCTATTCAATTTAGACCAGGGCTGGGCAAAATACAGCCCACGGGCCAGATCCAGCACACCAGGCCATTCTATCTGGCCTGTGACGCCCTTAAAAATTATAGAAAATTAATATTTATCTGCTCCTGGCTGCCTGTCAAAGATGACAGGAGCCATGGGGAGCCAGCAGTAGGACCCAGAAGCCAGCCCCACCTACCTCCAGCCATTTCCCTGCACTGCTCCAGCACCATGTGGCTGCTGGCTGCATCGCCGTACCCTGGGAGCATGGGAACTGTACTGGTACCCCGGGGCCAGGAGCAGGAGGGTGTGTGTGTGTGTGCGCGTGCGTGTGTGCGTGCACATAGGGAGGCAGGGACATAAAGTGTGTGTGGAGGGGGGAAGGGAGGAAGGGACAGTGTGTGTGTACGTGGGTTTGTAGAGCGAGTCCCATGGGCACACCCCACCATACACAGGCACCCAC
>NW_017728996.1:43239930-43242585 GCF_001723915.1 Gavialis gangeticus | reverse complement strand
TCACCCCGCACCTCCACCTATCCACCACCCCCACAAATTCTCCCCACACACCTACACCCTTCTCCACACCCCACATAACCCACACACCCACAGCTCCCCACAAATCTATACCCCCCCAACAATATACTAGAATAAGACTTCATTTTAAGCTGTTGTGCAATTACCTCTATGTACACTACACAAACGCATATAAATGAGGACAAAAATATTTTTAAAAATCAAATTAATGAATGTTGTAGATGCTTGCTTTTTAGAATATAAATTTGGTATTTTTCTGGTTCCAAGATGGTAAAACCCCTCGCTGAAAGGACTACTTCTAGGGGCAAGGGGAGAGACTTCTGGTGACAAAGGTCAGGGGTTGGGGGAGGGACTTCCAGTCACAAGATGGCAACCAGAGAGCAGGAAACCTCTCAAGGGGTGGGGCTATCTATGTGGCTCTTGACAGCTTGCTAAAACTTGGTAAGTGGCCCTCCACTCAAAATAATTGCCCACCCCAGGGTTAGACTAATCTGCAAAGATTGAATGGATTCAGGCTTGGGGTTTTTGAATGTCTGGTGCAGTTTCACCAGGCTAAAACCCTGCAAATGCTAGTCCTAGAGAACCAGAAGGTGCTCTTCTGGTGGCAAAGGCATTCACCAACAACATGGGGGTCTTGGATGCAGGCTGTCCTCCATTCGCTTCTGTGCAGATGACTAAGGAGGATGACCCTGAGGCATTTCTGGAGGCTTTGAGAAAGTTGCCATAGCCATCTAATAGGAGAGACACATGTTGGCACTGTGTCTAGGAATGTTATTGGTAGGGAAAGCCCAAGCCAGCTATTGGGCTATCCCCAGGGAGGAAGCTGCCAAGTACGATAAAGAGAAGGAGCTGCAACTACTCTGTTTTAAAATAAATATAGAGTGTACCTGTTTATCTGATAGTTGTTATACTTTTTTTCTACCATGGTTCAAAGGATTAACTTTTGTTGGAGCTCACTACAGATAGAAGACAGGGTAGCTTTGCATCCTATGGACTACCCAAAGGAGATATAGTCCAGAGGAGGGCAATTATTTTGGGTGGAGGGCTGCTTGCCCAGTTTTGGCAGGCTGTTGAGGGCTGCATGGGTAGGCCCACCCCTTGACAAGTGCCCCACCCCCGGTCACCATCTTGGGACCAATGTCCCAATGTCTTGGGGCCAGTGTTCCAGGGCCAGCACTGGTGGGGCCTAAAACAGGGTGCAGGCTGGCAGCAGTCTGTGGAGCTGAGCTGGGCTGCACCCACAGGGAGAGGTGGGAGCTGGCCCGACTCCATAGAGCCCCTGCCAGCTGGGACCCTGTGCTCCTGCCACCCTGCTCTGGGCCCCGCCAGCACTGACTCTGGGGCACCGGTATGGGCCCCATGCTCCCACTGGCTCCCTGTCCAGTCACACTCACTGCCTCCCAGCCCTGCGGTACAGGCAGGAACAGTGCACAGCCCCAGGCCCCGGCTTGCTGGCCAGGAAGAAGCTGGTGCTGAGAGTAGGGAAAAGCAGCCCCTTGCCCACCCAATGGCTGGTGCATCCTGCTGCAGGCACTTGCAGCCGATGCAGAGCTGTCTGGAGCAGGCACAGGCAGTCCCAGGTGGACTGTGAACGGCGCAGAGTGGGGCACTGGCCACATGGCGAAGCTCTTCCCCATGCTCAGCACCAGCTTGTAACCCAGCTCAGCTGCCAGCCTGGCAGTGGGGCTGGGTTACAAGGTGGTGCTTACTATGGGGGGGGCCGGGGAAAGCAGCCCTTCTCCTGCCCCATGCCCCACGCTGCAGCCACTTGCAGCCCATGTGGTGCTGCCTGTGCCTGCTCTGGACAGCCCCATGTTGGCTGTGAGCAGCTGCATCAGGGAGTGCCAGCCATGGGGCGGACGAGGGGCCACTTTTCTCTGTGCAGGGAAGGAACCCAGGGAAAAGCTGAGTGCAGGGGGGAAAAGCAGCCCCTCACCTGCCCCATGGCTGGTGCTCCCTGCTGCAGCCACTCGTAGCCCGTGTAGCAAACCCCCCAATTTTTCTTTTTTTATTTATTTTAAAATGCATTCCCTCCCCTTCCCCAACCATTTCCGGCTTTTTCTTTCCCTCTCTATTCTCTATAGATAAATATAAGTAAGCTAAGATGTAGGATAAGCTTTAACATTTTATTTTAGGTAGTAAGTTTTATTTTTCTCTACCCTCTTTGCAAATAAGTTCCCTGCTATTTTGATATTGATCCCCACTGTTTTATAAGTGATAATTATTATGTTTGTACTGCTTTTATATTGTTTGATTACTGTTTTAGGCCTATATATGTAAGTTAGCATAAGTCATGTCAAGTTTCCATTTTGTATGTCAAGCCTCCATCTTGTGTCCTCTGCCTAGGCATCCCCTGTGTTGCAACTGTATGATTCATGTACTCCTCCCATTTAAATTGGTTCCTGGATGAATAAGAATGATTGGGAATGATTGAAATACAATGGTAGCAGGCCTCTACTGAATGGCCTGTAATGACCAGGCCATCACCTCATATTGATTCATCCAGAACCAGGAACCACGGACCTCACCCAGGAACAGAGACAAGTATGCATGTGAAAGACAAAAGACCCTGCAGAACCAGCAACCCTGCCATTGTACCCCACCATTACAGACACCTGAAACTGAACATCCCTGCAT
>NW_017728996.1:43238639-43239546 GCF_001723915.1 Gavialis gangeticus | reverse complement strand
GTGTGTGTGTGTGTGTGTGTGTGAACCAATAACTTCATGGGGCTGTGTAGTGTGTTGTCTGTTTAATAAAACTGTTATTTGGACCTCTAAGTTAGGTTTTGCTTTACTATGGTTTGGCCCTGCTCCAGTCTCTGCTCCTCACCCCTCTAACTTCTGTCTCATTTCTCCCTCTCCTGCGTCTGGCTCACTGCCACCTCCAGCACCTGTCTTGAGCTCCTCTGTGCCTCCAACCCCCCTGTTTCTTTGCCACTGTCTTATCCCCGCTGCCTTTTCCTTTTCCCCTGAGCAACCAGGTTTCTGCCTCAGTTTCTTTCCTGGCTGTTTCCTCCTTGCCACCACTTATCTGCCCCCTTCCCCCCACCAATATCTCACTGTCTGCCTCAGTTTCCAGCCCCAGTCTACCTTAAGTAAACCCAAACCCTAGTTTCTCAGCCAGCTTTTCTGTAGTCCACCGGTTCTAATCCTGGTTCTGGCAACTTACACTTTAACTCTCTCTCTCACCTTAACCTTCCCCCAAGTATCCCAGGTACCCCAAGCACACACATACACGCTGTACCACCCAAGTTAGGAATTTACGTGTACATATGTGCAGGTGGGTTGTATGTGTGTGAACTGGTGTGTGTGTATATGTCACTGTGTGCATGATATACAAATTAGTGATCTGTGTCTAACATTTGGGGTGTGTTGTATATGAATTTTGTAGGGCTAAAAGCAAGGCTTTGTAATTCTAAAAGTGAGGCTATTTTTTTGTCTTTTTGCTTCTATTTTATAAAAGTGGACACAGCACTTACGAGACGGCTGGGTGGAAAGAGGGGTACTGGTACTGTGTAAGGGTTACTGATAAGATATGAAGCCAGTTGAAGCTAGTTAACTGGGGAATCTTGTCAACAGGAACTTTGAAAGTTGG
>NW_017728996.1:43214048-43233639 GCF_001723915.1 Gavialis gangeticus | reverse complement strand
AACCCCCCTGTTTCTTTGCCACTGTCTTATCCCCGCTGCCTTTTCCTTTTCCCCTGAGCAACCAGGTTTCTGCCTCAGTTTCTTTCCTGGCTGTTTCCTCCTTGCCACCACTTATCTGCCCCCTTCCCCCCACCAATATCTCACTGTCTGCCTCAGTTTCCAGCCCCAGTCTACCTTAAGTAAACCCAAACCCTAGTTTCTCAGCCAGCTTTTCTGTAGTCCACCGGTTCTAATCCTGGTTCTGGCAACTTACACTTTAACTCTCTCTCTCACCTTAACCTTCCCCCAAGTATCCCAGGTACCCCAAGCACACACATACACGCTGTACCACCCAAGTTAGGAATTTACGTGTACATATGTGCAGGTGGGTTGTATGTGTGTGAACTGGTGTGTGTGTATATGTCACTGTGTGCATGATATACAAATTAGTGATCTGTGTCTAACATTTGGGGTGTGTTGTATATGAATTTTGTAGGGCTAAAAGCAAGGCTTTGTAATTCTAAAAGTGAGGCTATTTTTTTGTCTTTTTGCTTCTATTTTATAAAAGTGGACACAGCACTTACGAGACGGCTGGGTGGAAAGAGGGGTACTGGTACTGTGTAAGGGTTACTGATAAGATATGAAGCCAGTTGAAGCTAGTTAACTGGGGAATCTTGTCAACAGGAACTTTGAAAGTTGGGCATAGATTGTGTTTGTAAGATAAAGAAACATCTTGAGACAAAATATAGGAGGCATATAATTCACAAGAGTTAAACTTCGGTGTTCACGCTCACAGTGCCGCTTGATTGAATAGAATAGTGATTTAGTTAATAGATGATTGGGTATTTTTATGAGCACGAGCTAATCACGAACTAACGCTGTCGCCTTGCTAAGTATAAAAAAGTATGATAACTAGTAGGCAGAGTCCCTCTCTCAAAGAGGCACCTTGCTCGAGTGAATAAAAATTCTGTATTTGATTTTGGATACTTGCTCTGCGTGATTATTGCCCCAGCCTAGAGAGAACTGCACGTGGCTTTAAGAGCGTAATTCATAACAGGTGTATAGTGTATGTGCTTGAATTGGTGATAGGTATGCATGTACCTAGGCTGGTTTGGATGTATATGTGCCTGAGCTGGTAGTGCGTGTGTGTATGTGTATGTATGTACCTAACTGATTTGTGTGTTTGTATATGTGCAATTGTGTCATACTCTCCTGTCTAACAGCACAATATTGAGATCCTGAGAGTTGGCCTGACCCCACAGGGCAACAACCGCACAGGGCTGTCCAGAGCAGACACAGGCAGCCCCATGTGGGCTGCAAGCAGCTGCAGCACAGGGTGCCAGCAACGGGGCGGGGAAGGGGCTGCTTCCCCCCACCCCCCACACTCCTTCCCTACCATTTTTGACAGGAACCAAGGGCAGAGAAATATTAATTTTCTACATTTTTTAGGAGCCCCGTGGGCCGGATAGAATGCCTTGCAGGCTGGATCCGGCCTGCGGGCTGTATTTTGCCCTCCCCTGATATAGTCTGTAAGGTGCAAATCAACCCTGGCTTCTACTTGACTTCTGACTAACATGGCTAACTACATCTCTCTGATTACCACAGTTACCAGGAAGACAGACAATGCCTTGAGATAACTCCTTCACCATTACCTACCATACAATACAGGTGTCAAAGCCTTTAAACATTTTATTTCTGTCTAAGCTGGAAACATTACTTCCTAAGCTTGGGACAAGGGAGGGGCCCTTCACCTGGTAACCTCAACCAAAGAGCACAGCCCCTGTTGAATTGATGGGGAAAGGGTTGGTGGGGTTCAGGAGGATTTGGTGGGATCAAGGGAGGCTAGCAGAGTCCATGGGAGAATTGGGAGGCTCTTCCCCCACCAGATCAGGAGCTATTTTTAAAGCCCTGACCCTCCCTGCCCCTACAAATGAACAACCCCCCTGGCAAACCTACCCCCTCCAATCCCACCCACCCTCCCCTCACTCAGACTTACTTCCTCAGCCCCTAACCCCAGTAAACACAAGTAAAACCAGCACTGGGAGTGGCTTGCAGAATGGGGGTGGTACTGGGAGGCTCCAGGTGGGGGGTTGTCCATCTTGGGGAAGGTTGAGAAGCCAGGGGACTAAAAATAGCCTGGTGTCAGAGGCAGGTAGGAAAAATGCAACCCAAGGGCTGGGGCTACTGGCTGGGTTTTCCCAGCCCCTGACCCGCACTGGGAACTGTACAGAAGTTCAGTTAGATAGGTCTCACTGAACCCAATCTAAATTAGACTACCTTTGAGGTACAATTAACTTAGTGTGCGGACAGAAGTTACATTTTTGAAAGTACTCTACAGCTCCGTCCTGACAGAAGTGTGAGGCTGCAGAGCACTTTAAAAATCCCCAATTGTGCGACCAATTAACCCTCATTATATGACGGTTCAGATGACAGCGTTCCAAAGTGGAGTGCCTTCATTCACTTCTGTGTGCTTGGGTGGCTGGGCTAATGCAGCCCAGCCCTGCCCCTAGTGCTGTCTGCATGATGGGGGGTGGGGAGAAGGGAGGGGAGGGAGCTTGTGCTGGGATTGCCCAGCCTAGGCTAGACGGGGTGCCGGTGGATTGGAGCCCCCAGCCTCAGCACTCTCACATCTACTGCACAACTGCTGCTTGCTTACCTTCAAATTTTGACACCCTGCTGACCTCAAGTTAAGAAAAGTTTTTCATCTTTATGTCCTAATTCACAGAGGAATGTAATCAGTGGCATACACAGCTGGAAAATTTAAAGAAGGAACCAATATTTAAACAGCATTGTAAAAGGGAAAGAGACACAATATTGGCCATTTCAGAAGAAAGGGAGTACCTGTTCTAGAAATAAACCAAGGAAACAAGATTTTTAAAAACAAAGTCACTGGTATGAGCAGCAGCACTTAGAGCATTAATAGTACTATCTAATTTGTATTTCATATTCATAAAGGTACTGAAATACTTCACAAGGAGACAGGTATAAAATCATGAGAAAAAAGGAGGTTGCACAGGGAGTCAGTAAGAGAGGATACCAGAAAGGTATGATCTCAACCCAACGAAAGGATGAACCCTCCACTCCCGCACTTCATTTCTCAACTGGGAGGGACAAAAAAGAAGAGCAATAGATGGATGGTGAGAGATGCAGGCTAGAAATTCAGAAGGGCAACTTTCTGGAGACAAACCATTTAAGATAATCCCATGCCCGGTTCTGTCTACTCAACTACAACTCCCCCCCCCCTTCCTATTCTACTGTCAGTCCTCCCACTCATTCCATTTCTTCTATATAGTCAGTCAGGCAAAGAGCAGGAGACATCTGCAAACATTTTCACAATTCAGCTAAGCATGTACTTATGTACTGGGGACTACTTTTATTTTAACTGAGTGGGTGCTTAGATGGCACAGTAGTAAATATTGGACAAGAACCTAAACAAAATAGAACAAACTGACTGCACTCAAAATGATGTCTAAAAACAAATCTGAGGCCTCGTGCATGTTGCCACAGTTTCAGCAGGCTCCCAGCTTCTTGAAGAAAACCACAAGAACGTACTTCTCTATTGAAACTGTAGAAGGCAGAGACTCCTGATCTCCCTTGAACTGTATCAAAGAATCATTGCAAAGCTCACCTGCTTTTTTCAACCTGGAATACTTGTTGCATTTTTAAAGTACAAGAAGCTTCTTGAGGAAGCCACTGTAGAGGATGGTCCTCAAGAGATAGGCTTTAACAGTATCACTGCTCTTGAAGTGCGCTTGCAGGGGGGCAGTACACTTGCACTGTGTACTGAGAGCCAGTGATAAATCTTGAACTAAATCAATACCTGCAACTGGGACTTTCCCTTGGAGAAGCTGAGTGTCTGTACTGGTAATAACAGATCCGATTACTATCTTAGGCTCATCCCCAAAATAAAATGTAAGTGCAACAGTAAAAAGGGTAATAGTACCAGGTTTTTTTTTTTGCTGGAAAATAGAATAAAATGAGACTCAAGTCTCTTAGATTTTATGTCCTGGACAATGGTTTCCAGTGGCAAAACATGAATTCTTATACAGTGTGGAAAGTATTATTGAATTTAGTAGAAAATTATCATTTTCCTAGAAATTTAAGAGGAAAATCCCCTTGCTAAAGAATTGTAGAGGGTCATTAATAAAAACCTACAGGATACCACTCTATTTTATAGAGTCTTAGAGTAATTTTTGTTGGACCTTGAATTTAGAGTCAGAGCCATCCTGAAGTGCCAACATGCAGGGTTAAGACTTTTAATCCTTTCTGATTAACTTTTATAGGGCTTTTTTCTAAGATGGATGTTCTGACCTATTCCAAACCCTTGGTTCTATCTGTATCATACCTTTCATTGATGTACCAGTTTATTTTTCATTTTTACTGGGTGCTGCTTAATGGACTTGTACTGGAACACCACAAAATGCTGTGTACTGTATTAGATTTGCAATATAAAAATCTAATACAAAAAGTTAAGAAAGACTCTGAATACATACATACATAAAACACAAAAACCTGGCAACCACCCCCTCACAAAAGCAAAAACAAAAAAACCCACTGTACATGCAAAAGGAAACCAAATTACTTGTTAAACTAATAATATGTATAGATGGGCAACAAACAGCTCATATACTTTATAGTGGTCTGTTCAAATCTGTTTGCTTTTATAAAGGTAGAGGAAGGTAATAAAAGATTTTGTGGGGTGCCAGTCATTGGTTAAAACAGACACGTATTTTCACGTTTCATACATTTTCCCCTCCCCCTTTTCAGCTGCGCACTGTCATTCAGGTCTATCTGTGAGGGTATTCTTTTCTGGGCTGCTGTGAAACTGGCTCACAAATTGTTTCTGAGCATTTTATAATCTGGTTTCCCCCTCTTTTATGAGCTCAAGCAAGTCACTGAAAATAACAAAGTTAACAAGTACAATCCTGGGAGTCCACCAATCCCAAGCAGAAATAGAGCCCTAAACTTTTCCCACTCTCTAACCCTAATCCTAACTCTAGTTTGGGCTTCTCTAGCATCCCCAGGCAGGAGACCCTGAACATCCTGCGTACAGAAACTGGTCTGGAAAGGTATCAAACCACATTGCTAAACCCAGCTGGGACATCCCTCACTGCCAAAAGACACCTGAAACAAGAACCTTTCCACCTACAAGCCTGACCCCACTGCTCAGAGCCTTTAGAGCCCCTATCCTAGGTGAGGAGCCCCCAGGTCCTTGCTGCTTACACTTGCACTACCTACCTGTGTTTTAACTATAACTCTAGAGGCCATACCAATCCCAAGCAGAAAGATGACTCTAAACCTTTCCCATTCTTTAACCCTAACCATAGCTCAAGCTGTTCCAGCAGCCCTGGTGGGAGACGCTAACCAGCCTGACTACAGGACTGGGATTGAAAATCCTCCAAACTCCATTGTGAAGCCCAGCTGGGACATCTCTTGCTACCAAAACACCCCGAGAGCAAGAGGAACCCTTCCACCCCCATGCCTGACCTCACTGTTGTTAGCCCTCAGAGCCCCTATCCTAGGTATACTCTAAGCATGGACTGCCCTATTTATCTGTGTCCTCACTATATAATTCTGGGAGTCTTACCAATCCCAGCCAAAAAGACAGTTCTAAACCTCTCCCATTCTCTAACCCTGACCCTAACCATTTAATACTGAGATGCAGAAGTTGAGAAAGACAACATGCTTTTTCTGTTGAGTAGAGTTTTACTCTCAAACTTCAATCTGCATGTAATTCTGGGTAAGGACCCTATTGCTTGTCACGAGAGGGAGAGTTAGACAAGACACTTTGTTAAAGAACCACACTTGCATTGTTTTCTTTGGGAGCAAGTTCAGCCTATGCACTTAAATTGTAATACATACTGTAGCCAAGCGTAAGATGAAACTATTGGCTTTTGAACACTGCAAGATGCTGGAAGCCACTGCTTTTGGCAAGCTTTTACCTCCTCTTTCTCTTGTAGGTCTACACATGTCTCAGTCTTTCATCACTCAGATGTTGAGCACTAGCCGTTACAACATGAAACTCGTAAGAAATCAACAGACATGGGAACTCAGTATAATGGGCTTCACAGAGTATGCAGTTTTTATTTTTATAGGAAACATTAACTGGAGGCCCAATCTCTGCTTTCCCATGTGTGGAAGGGCAGCATTTTCATAGCTAACAGGTAGAAATTTGGTATTTGAAAGGCAACTTTTTGCACGTAATGTGGAACATGTGGAAGATTTGCTCTTGGGTGCTCCATTGCTGTGCTCCAGGAAATTCCATTGGCAGTCAGTGTAGGAGAACAGCAGCCTAGTAAAAGTGAGCAGGAATTGGCTTAGGTACATATTATTTCTGGATTTGACCCTGATGTGTGCATTAGAACCACACCACTTTCAAAATGAGCATGCAAAACATACATCTTCCTGCATTATATCTGGCTAGTGAACAAATTTAAGGGAACAGAACTACACAATGAGGATTTATTGTGAAAAATGGAGATGCAACTCACCTAACACCTCTATAACACAAAGAATACCACGATTTCTACTATTACCATTTCAGTGAAAAGAGTGCTTACACTGGTCAAACTTTAGGCTGTAACAAGTAAGCAGAAAAACTTAATTTAGTTATGAAAACAATCTTCCTTATGTAAATAACATCTTTGAATTGGAAGATTTTAAACTCTAGAATTACTTTTCATCACTTGCAGCTACGTTTTCTTTTCATTTCTCATGCCTGGACAATAAAAACAGATTAGTTTCTTTGACCATAAATCAATCCAGATTAAATCAGTTCACTTTAATTTACCATGTGTCAGCACAAAGCTGTAATGATTATATTGCATACAGCGTGCTGGAATAATTACAAAACTTGAATGTTTTCATCAGGATTGAAAAAAGTTCTTCCATTAGTATTCCCTCTTCCTACATTTTTAAAGTTTTTATATTCATAACATCTCTTCACCAACACTGATGCCTACATCCACACACAAGCTTATATTTTGAGGGAAATTTCATATGATACTTATTTTTAGCCAGCCACTCTATGTCATTTACATTTGCTTACAGTTTGATTCAAAAGTGTAATGTTAAGAAAGACGCCCCTTGCCTTATCAGTAGAACCTGATTGACTTTGACTATGAATGCCCAAGCTCTTTCAAACCAGATCAGCTGAGTACAAAGGTGCCTGCAGGATTGCAAATGACTAATCTGATGATTTGGACTAAAGCCAAATCCCCTTCTGTTTTCTGAATGTTAGTGAATCTCAAGCAAGAACCTAGAGATTAACATATGATCTCCCCTGAAATTCACAGGCCTTATCCATATACTAGCAAAAACTGGGTAAATAAAGCAAGTTTGTAGTTTTAACATGAGTTATGTCATGTACATGCTATAAACTCACAGTGTTATGCAGCAACAAACATAAATACACAGTATGCTCTCACATGCTGCCTTTGAAACCAGAGGCAATTTTTATCTGCATTCATGTAGTGGTGTGAGTGGGCTTGTTAGCACTATTGAGGGGCACTTAGCCCAGCTGTACTTCTATGTGAACACAAGTACACTACTTTTGGTTGGGTAGCTAGAATGGGAGGACGCAGCACAGGATGTTTGACTGCAGCTGCTTGGCACAGCAAGTTTGCCACAGCAGTGCAGGGATGTGACTGTGCACTTAAGACAAACTGGGAGTGGTGACTTCCTGTTGCCACTGCAAACACTAGTGTATGGCTGCCAGCAGCTGCCAAATGTTTTTGCTCCACCCAGACAAGTTGGCCCTTGGACTGGTTGCCCCTATTGCTTCCCTAGTTAAACTGCTGGTTTGCCATGTAAATGTGCCCTTAAGGCTGTACATAAATGTTACATGTGTCCCAGGAGAAAGTCTTTTTTTCTGAGATCTTACAGATGCACAAGCCCATTGTTCTGCTTCAAGTCCCTCTGAATTATGTGGGATAACAAGTGCTAACAATCTTTCCCAAGGCAAGATGGTCTGCGTCTGTCAGACTATTGTAGCTCATTCAAAGAACAAGCCAGCCAAGCTGGATGCTACCTCTCCAGAGGAGCAGCAATGCTAGTTGGAAGGGCAACATGTATAAATGATTTAGTCGTACCTATTTTGATCTGGATCAAACCCCAGAACAATCAGGCTCACCTCAAATGAGATGTTAATTTACAGGCTAACATGGCAAATACTAGATTTACAGCCTAACAAAATAAATCCTAATTTAGGGTAGTCCTTGCTTTAACCTGCTCATTTTTGTGAAAATTACAACCTGGTTTGTTTTCAGTAGAACTTTACCTTGACTTAGCCAATACAAGCAAAAAATACACTTTTTGCTGAGCGAGGGCACACCCTGAGAGATAGCAGCAGCCCAGAATTAAAAAAAAAAGACATCTGGAAAAATACTGAAAGAAAACCATTTTCCCTCAAAATGGGAATACAGCATAAACACACACTGCTCAGAACACATTGTGTGTTCAATATCAAGTGCTAGTCTTATATATAACCTGAGGGCATTGTATGCATTTATCTGAGCACTGTACAAAATCTAATTAAATCAATAATGAGTCTCAGTTCTTTGATTTGCTTTCCACTGGTGAAAGAATGCAGCTGGGTAGCTTAAAGGTGCAGACAGAAGTGACAGTTTTCACCCGATCTGGATTCTACAGCTGAGAGCAACCTACAGCCATGATCAAACACATGTGCATGACTGCAGAATGTTTTAGAAGGGTCTGATCTCATAGAGCAGTGTTCCTCAACCTTTTAAGTAGCAAGTACCCCCTAACTTCTGAAAATTTTAATAAATACCCCAACACTCATTTTTCCAGGGGATTTTATATTTACAGACCAATGTGTGCCATATGTTGGACAAAAGGCTGCATATATAAGGCTGCGATATGACAGATTTCGGATCTGGTGTGGGTAGGGCTCCCATCTTTTACACCAGGAGTGCACAACTCAAGTATGTACCTGAGCTAGAGGTGATGTTGGCCAAAGCTAGGAAGGCTGAACTACCAAATTATTACTGGGAAATTTAAAGTGCTGTGCAATGCGCAGGTATGCCAAATTCTTTGCCATAGTTTTGAGAGGAGGAAGGGGGGAGAGAGAGAGGAAAAAAGGGCAAGAGAGACAGACAAGGAGGCAGCTGCTGCCAGCCATGTGGGCTGTTCCCAGCAGGCGGCTGGAAGGCTGCAAGCCCTGCTGCAAGCAGCCTGAGCTCTGTGGCTGGCAGCAGCTACCCAGAGCCTGGGCTGGCTGCAGCCAGGAGGCTGCAAAGAACTGCTCTGGGCTCTGGCATCACGCACCTTGGAGTGGATGGTGGGGGCTGGGGCCCTAAGGCAGCACAACCTAGAAAAGCCCCGTGCCACTGCTGGCACTTTCCTGTAGCCAGCCTGGGCTCTGGGCAGCTGCAGCAGGCAGCGGGCAGGCTGCAAATAGCTGCACCGGGCTCTGCAGCCCCGGCATCTGCTCCATACTGGTGACTGCATGTACACCTCAGAGGAGAGAGCAGGGGATGGTTGTGCTGTCTCAGACCTTATCCCTGCTCTCTGCTCTGAGGCACATGTGGAGTTGCTGCCAGCATGGAGTTGATGCCAGGGCTGTGGAGCCTGGTGCAGTTGTTTGCAGCCTGCCCACTACCTGCTGCAGCTGCCCAGAGCCCAGGCTGGCTACAGGCAAGGGCTGGCAGTGGCACCGGACTTTTCCCAGCGTTCGGCAGCAGCATTGGGGGGGCAGGTTGGGGAGGGCTATGGTGAATATTGGGATGGCAGCAGTCCCCCTCCTATCACTGTAGCCCACCCCGAGTGCTGGGAAGAGCCCAGTGCCACTGCCAGCTGTAGCGGCAGCCTGCTCAGTGCGTGCAAGGAACTGGGCCCCAGTCAAGCCAGGTCATGGGGCAATCCCCACAGTACAGGAGGGAGTGGGGCAGTGCCCTGCCCCTACCATACTCCCTCCTACACTGGGGGTGGGGGGGTCTCAGTCCACTCCCCCGCCCCAAGTCCAAAAAGGATAAAGAAAGAAACTTACCTGCCTGTGACTGGGTCAGTGGGGAGTGCATGGGTATCTGTGTGCCTGCCCTCCCCCTCCTGCAGCAGCCTGCGACCAGCTTGGTGGGAGGCAGGGGTGAGTGGCCAGATGCAAACCCAGTGGTGGTGAGGGGAGTGGTGGCACCCACTTGCTATGGGGGTTTTTGGTGCCCATGTACACTCTGCCTGTGTCTCGTGTACTCCCAGGTGTATGTTTACCACGGGTTGCGAAACTATGCCATAGAGCACCTTCATTAACTTACCCAAGGCAGAGTGCCTTCATTAACTTGTGTCTGTGCACAACTGGAGCAGGGCTCAGCTAACATAACCCTGCTCTGCTCCCACACTGTTTTCAGAATGGGGGGGGGGGAGCAGAAGGAGCTCATTCTGGGGGTTGTCCAGCCACTGCTGGAGGGTGGGGTGTGTGGATTGGAGCCCCCCAAGATGGGCTGGCTCTAATCACCCCCACTCACTCCAGCGCAGCTGGGGAAACTGCAGAATGGACCACCCTCCCCTGTCTTTTCCCCCTCTCATCCTGAGACAGAATGGGACCTGGGAGAAGGGGAGTAGAGCTAGGGGAGGAGGCTGCAGAGATGCAGCCTCTCTCCTTGGATCAGCTCCAAATTGGAGCTCAATCTCCTGACCCAACAGCTAACTTCTGTTGGGTTGGGAAGATTTGACTAACTCATGGCACTTTCTGTGAAGCACCATGAGTCAGACCTGGGAACTGAACTTCTGTCTGCATCTTAAATGTCTAGTTTGTCATTCTTCTCTTGTTACTTTTGAAACTCCATGACAAAGAGGTGCTGCTGCATTCCAGTTGCTAAGATAATCAAGCCCCAGGCCATGGTTTACTCGGGACAAGCCCTTTTTGCGAGGATGGGATACCACCCTTTGGCCAGCCAAATATAGAAGAAAGCCTCTCTGGTGTGTGTAACATGTTGGGCTTCAAGCAGATGGTGTTTGGTGGTTATTCTCAGTACTTTTTGCTTTCCATCAGGATAATCTCCATCTTCCCTGGGCATTTGAGCCTGATGCTTTGCATCCTGGCAATTATCTTATTTTCAGCAAATGATGTGGTTGGTCTTTGAAAGAAAAAAAATACATAGCTGTGTAGCTGTGATAGGCATTTAAGGCCACATTGCTTCCAGATCACTTCTATGGAAATCTGCATGTTGAACAGCATATGAAGATGATGAAGACTTCAGGAACTCTGAAAAAACTCTGGAGTTGAGTTGTGGAGTGCATACAACTCTGTGATTGGTTTTAGGGGAAGGATAACACGTAACATGAAGGCTTGAAGATCTTAGAAGAAAAATGTCTTCTCCTTACACATAAGTAAAATGATCATATAATTTCTTAACCAGCTCCCCATCACATCATGGATACTGTGAAACCATGAGATAGACAAAAATATTAGGAGCTGCAGAATTTGGTAGCACATTTCAATAGAGTAAAAGATTATGCATTTCTTGATAACATACATTCAGCAGCCAATGCTTTAGATGATCTACTGATTAAGTCAAGAAATAAAACCTCTTTATATCATTTCATAAGTACTTCAGTTTAATATGGCAAAGAATTCTGAGATTCTGACCACATATAGTTATTAACAATTTTATCTGAAATTCTTGGAAAGGGGAAGGCTGACTATTAGTGTCCTGGCCAAATTCTCAGATATGGGCCACTCACACCTGTCCTGACACTTTCTGCAATTACTGCAACTGGAAACAGTTGTATTGTCCTTAGAATCATAGAAAATTAGGGCTGGAAGGGATCTCAGGAGGCCATCTAGTCCACCCCCTGCTCACAGCAGGCCCAACCGCAGCTAGACCATCCCAGACAAAGCTCTGTCTAGCCAGGTCTTGAAACCTCCAAGGATTGATATTCCACCACCTCTCTGGGTAACCTGTTTCAGTGTTTTACTAAACTCCTTGTATTCTTAATGGTTATATGGTACTCTCGTTTAGTCCACTGATTTCACCTAAAAGATGGGTGCATTTCAACAACTGCCTAAGCAATGCATATGTAACCACTGTGGGGATTCCAGTCAAATTAAGTATAAAATTTAATTTATGAGCAGAGTAGGGATTCTCAGTTCTCATACTCTGAAAAGGCAAAATTTGAAATCCATTACAACTGTGAAACTACCCTGCTGCTCAGGATGCCATGACGTTAATGTAGTTTTCTGTCTGGGTGTTCCAGCAATAACTGAGAGTGTCCAACATCTCCAGAAATGCAGCCAACCATTGAAGTGACACATCCAGTGACAAAGTGACAAAAAGAGAAACTGGCTCAAAGGAAGGAAATGATATCAGAGAAGAGCAATCTGCTGAGTTGCAGCTGGAATGGGTTTCAACTGCAGAAATGGTGGGTATTAAGCTGTTCTCCTATGGGAGATGTCTGAAAGAATAGAGTTTATGGGTGATAGCTCGGGTATCACACCTCTTTACAACACAAGAAATGGCCATTACCCATTACCCAGCTCATTGTTCAAGTGCAGTTCAGATGAAGTGCACTTAATTTATTTTGGACACAGGCTACTCTAGCAGATTGACCAAGTCTAACTACTTGGTGGGGAGGGGGATGACTCACAAGTTGTAGGACATAATCAGGGTTCACTGCACATCCTGCTGGAAGGGTAAGCACACATCCTCTACTTGTCCAGGGAACACTACAACAATTTCATAAACTCAGAGAAGCCTATCCACATTCCCACTTTTCCTCACATGGAATCAAAAGCCCCTCACATGGTCCAAAATTGGGGTATAAAGTTTCTCAGTGCGTCATTACTAGGAACCTCTCCCCTTCAGGATCAAAACACTTCATTCAGGGCAAGGCAAAATATGTTTCAAATCTGCAAGGCATCTCAGTAATTTTCCCCTTGCCTTGCTAGAAAGGAGGTACAAACAGTTGATTGCGCAGTCCTAACTAGCACCTGTTCACAGTTTATTGTGCCAAAAAATGAATTTTTATCAGAATCTGTGCGCATCATTCCTTGGGCACGTGGTGTGCTCAGCGCAGGGGCATGCCAAGCTGAAAGTAAAGCGCTGTTTTGTTTTTTACATGTCTTTAAGCAGCCTATCTGAAAATAAATTCAAAAGGCACAGGAGCGAAAGATGTATTGTATACCAACACTTTTTATGCAAAGTTCATGCATTTTCAACATTAAGCTTTCCTGTTTCTTTCTCAGTGCCCTTGCATGATAATGATCAGCCCCAGAGGATTTTTTATCAATAATTCTCCCAGCAGTTTCCCTGGCCTCTCTGGATTTGGCTTTACAGAAGTTATTAATTAATTTATTGCTTTTACTACAGTAATCTCTAGAATCAACAGAGATTAGGGAAAAACTTATATTAGGTGCCATACAAATACAGCAGAGACAGTACTTGACATGAAGAGCACATAGTATAAATCAGTAAAATTGACAAAGGGAGAGAGGAAGGGAAATTGGGCTCACAGAGAACTGACTTGCCTTAGGTAACCAGCAGGTCAGTAGACAAGCTAGGAATAGGATACAATTTTCAGAACCCCAGTCTGTACAATAGGGCAGACATTATGACTTCTTGTTCTTCATTGTTTGTGAATGTTCATGAGAACAAGTACATGCATGTCCAAGAATGTGTTATGCTGTTGTTTTTCATTTGTTGAGCTTTGAGTGGCAAACTCTTTAAACCTATCAGGGAGCAAGAAAATGCTCCTTGATTGTTCCATATTTCACATTTACCAATTTGCACAATCACAATTACCCACTACAAATTGAGCAAACAATACATGAACATCATGTAAGCCCAATAGGCAAACCATAAGGGATAAAGAATGTAGCAGCAGAAAGTGGGAGTTATTAAAAATTATGTTGATGGAGAAGGTGGTAAAGTTCTGTTAATTTTTTGCCTTGCAATAAATATTGTTTCAATGAATAATTCTACCATTTACAATAAATAGTATAAAATCAGGAGGAGTAACATTTTGAAAAGCAGCTAAATGAGTTTAGGACAAAAATCCTATGGATTTTCAACAGGCTTCAGGAGTCTAGGACACTTGAGCACTTTTGAAAATGTTACGTTATTTTAGATCAGAAGTGGTCAACCTGTCCTGTGCACACATGCCACAAGAGGCACAGGAAGCCTCTATTTATGGCACACAGCAGACTGGGGAGGGGCCAGGCAGCACAGTAGAAGATAGGACAGGGAGCAGAAGGTAGAGCAGCAAATTGGGCAGGGGAAAAAAATTGGAGTCTTGCTGAAGAAGGATTTGGGGCTAATTTGTCGCATGCTTGCCAATAAGGTTGTTCCCCACTACTTTAGACCATTTCACTGTAAAAGTAACTCAGAGCAAATTGAAAAAATGATTCAGTTGTTTAGATAAACTAAGCACTCCCTTATTATATGGCATTTCTAAAGTATGCAGGAATAAAGTATTCCTGGCATGTTGGTACTTAGCTATAAAATGTAGGTTATTCTGGGTAGAGAGAATGACAGAGCTCTAGTAGGCAGTTGCCAAAGAGCTTCTCTATGTTCAGTGAAAGAAAGTTAAGAAATTGACAAAGCAAGTTAAATGCTCACTCACATTTTCCCTTAACAGAAGTGTGTGATTACTAAAAGCATGTTTCTAATGTGGCATTTGGTATGTTAGTTTAGTCTTTACTTTTTAAACGCTGTGGAGCATGCTGCTGGCTTGCAAGATAAAAAAAAATAGTATGTAGGTGCCTAACAGAAGGGAAGTGCACTTTTCACATCGGCAGGATTACTGTGGGTTCCTCCCTGATTTTAACAGCCACATTCTTTCCAGGCGGGTAATGTATTGGGCCATAATGAAAGCAAGTAGCTCATTGTGTTGGTATGAGCCAGGTGTACTATAAACAGGCATTGCGCAAACTTCCTCAGACTGACAAAACAAATTATTTCTGGTCAGTCCCACTACCCTTTTAAGCACAGACTGACAATCGTGGGGAAACTGCTCATCTAGAAGCCCCTGCTATATCTATAGGCATAGTATCTGGTGACCTCCCAGTAAATGTAAAAACAAATAGCATGAGTAATTTCAGTGCCTGTTCTCTACCCCAGCACTTACGCAGAACCTTAATGGTAAATAGCTAATCAACTAATTAACGTGAACATCTATGCCTTGTGCTCCTAAGTTAGCCCAGTTTGAAGTCTGGCAAACAACTAAGAGGTGCAACTGCTCCTTCAGTTGTCAGGTAGTTTGGGAAAAACAGCAGAAGGAATTAGATAGGTAACACCTGACAATTAATGTATTTATGGAGGATTGGAACTAAGCTCACCAGAGTAGGTTTAATGGGCTGGTGTTTCATCTCATGGGCAGATCTATGATTTTGAAAAGGGGAGTGCAGATGGTGTTGCAGATGGTGTGGTATATCATCCCATATAACACAGTACATATTTTTCTCTAGGGAAAATGAAACGAGAAGGTTTACTAATATGCTAAAGGTCTACAGTTATATTATTCAGTTTAATATTAACGCTAAAACAAATATAGCTTAAATGGAATGAGTTAAAAACACTCTGCAGGGCTGTGAAACATGAGCTACAATACCAGAAGCACTAACAGACAGCAGCATTGCAGAACAAAGGCTGGCTTGATTAGTGGAATATCAAGACCATTAAAAAGGAGAGAGGAATGAAGAGTTTAGATCTTAATGAGCCATGAATTCAATTGATGCTGTCACTGAATGGAAATGTGACTGCCACTGCCAGGCATGGGGTTTTAAACTTCGGGTGAAGCAGGATTCAAAGGGGGGTGCAAACGCACCAGTGTACCCTCCCCCTGGATCTGCCCCTGAACCTACCTAGTTAGGTGCAACCTAACTGAAGGATATCTTGCTTGTGAGCATGCTCAGGTCCTTCTTCTTCTTGAGTCCTTGTCATAAACTAGATATTTTTTCCAGAATCATGTACAAGTGATGACTCTTTCTGCTGCTTGCAGTGACATCCTCCTTTGTACAGGTCTCATCAATAAGCTGGCAAACAAGCGGGTGCTCCATAGTCTACACTTCACTGTACTCACATATATTTGTGTCATTAGAGTAGCCCCATTTGGTCATGTTTGTTTTTGATCTTCCAGTTTGCATGTGCAAGCAACTCAGGCATCACCACATTGGCCCCTCTGGGATGGTCTGCCTGGGGTTCCAGGTCCACTTCAGAGCACCCGATTGTGTGTAATCCTTCCTTCCATAACCTCAGTTGCACCTCTGTCAGCTGTTGTGTCCAATGGCACAACACTAGTTGCAAAACTTTTTCATGCGTTAAGCCATTTTATTACTTGTGTGTGACCACAGCGTGGATGCCTGGGGCCTTCCATCTGCTGCGATCTTTCTTTTTGGCTCTCTACCTTTCTTTTGATAGTTGGTGGTGCAATGTCAGTCAGTAAGTACAGGCATGCTGAGGTAGAATTTTTTGTCTGAATTAATGACTAACTCAAGTATAGGGCCCCTTTTTATGATATCTTTTATTGGAGATGTTGGACAAGCTTTAGGGTATAAAGCACCTATGTTCAGGTCCCTGCCTCTGCCCCTGCCCAGAGGCATTTTGTAACACCTACTCCCACTTCCTTTCCCTTTGGTTACCATACTAACCAATCCTTATTATCAGGGTCTGGATATGTGGAATCCCTGGAGTCTGTAATAAGAAAGACCTGGCGTGTTTTAAGCAGGGGGTTACTGGAATTCTGAAAAAACTACTTGCATTGCATTCTGTGAGGTGAACACCCATTGTACTGATAAGTGTATCGACTCAGTATTACTAATTACAAGCATTTAACATGTTGCCTTAACAGCCCAAAGCCTTAAGGCACAGCCAGTCATGCCCCAGTACTAAAACCTTGATCCTAAAATTCCTTTCTAAAGGAAGTGGGTGATCTAAACTTATATCTCAAGCTACTTGTTAAAATAAACGCCTGTAGCAGGAGAGCTGCAGAACAGTGAAAGGGAAAATTCATTGAGAGAGTCAGACTGGAACACACATCACCCTCTCCAGCTTCAGCTTTTATTACAAGGGTTCTGGTTTCACCCAAATTGACAGCAACTTGGCAAAAGCTTCAAGCTGTTCATTCCTTTCATACAGTAAACTAAAAAATATGAACAGGCGTGTGATGTACATCTCCCTTTGCGCCTAGTCCACAATTGGCTTGAGTCTGTTACAGCTTCAGCTGGAGAATGTTGGCCCTTTAAGTCACGCTGTAGTAGCCTGAGTTGTGAAGGTCTTCGGTTCCAATACCTTGTGTGCTGGCCAAGGTGGCAACTGGCCAGGTAGATATGCACATTTATAGACTAACTGAATAAGGATATGTGTGTGTGTCCATGTGTGTATGTAGAGTGCCCTTATTGCAAAAAAGCTAATGGCATACTGGGCTGCATTAGTGGAAGCATTGCCAGCAGATCAAGGGAAGTGATTATATTCCTCTATTTGGCACTAGGGGTGGCCACATCTGGAGTACTGTGTCCAATTTTGGGCCTCCCACTACAGAAAGGATGCATAAATTGGAGGGAGTCCAGTGGAGGGCAGAGAAAATGGTTAGGGGCTGGGGCATATGACTGGTGAGGTGAGGCTGTGGGAACTGGGCTTATTTAGTCTGAAGAAGAGAAGACTGAGGGGGGGATTTAATAGCAGCCTTCAACTACCAGAATGGGGGGGTTCAAAAGCTAAAGCTAAATAATCATGTTTGCGTCAGAGTCTTTTGTGCAGTGGGTTGTTTGTTGCACTGCTGACCAAGGGGATGGTTGTTTGTCTGGGTCAGAGAGAGCAGTGTACAGAAGTACAGGTGTGTGGGAGGCAGAAACAACAGCTTTGAGGAAGACAGGGTCACAGCCTGATCTCAGAGTGTGCCCAAGGTCCACGGTTTGGGCAAGGGTATGTGCTGTGGTCTGCTTGGGTTAGGTAAGATAACCTCCTATCGCAGGTATGGTAGGAAGCTAGGAGCACAGAGAATTAACCTCTGTGCTGGAGAGACTGTGGGAATGAACAGAGAAAGAGTCCTTGGGACTGAGGCATTTGTAAGCAAGGCTGCTTCTGCAAAGGAGAGGGTTGCTTTGCAAGGATTGTTAATGGCATGTGTGGCATTGGTTACAGGAACAGTGTTGTGTGTTTGCTCTGGAAACTGTAAAGTGGCAAGCCAGAATGTTATCCAGGCAATGCAGCTTCAAGGAGCTCAGACACAGTTAAAGGAAGACAAGGAAGGGTCCAGCTCCACCCTGAGATTGGGGGAGATGGGAAATGTTATTGGACAACTGTTCATTTCCTTTGGTTCATTGTGTTTGTGTGAATTGCAAAGAGGCAGTAGCAGAGGATTTGTGCATTGGTAAATGGGATGACTTTGCTCTCCCTTCCCCAGCCCCACTCCAAGAATAGAGAGGCTAATCCTGGAAGGGAAAGTGTTAACAGTTTGTTAAGACAGGAAGGTGTTTACAAAAACTCAGAGTGCAGCTGTGTAAACAAAGAGTCAATGCAGAGAAGTTATTAGATAGCCTCTGGCCCAGGAAGGATATGGTTAAAGCAGAGAGGAGCCAAGTGTGAGAAAGAGAGGAGAGACCTGATGAGAGCTCTGACAGCCCAAGAGGGGCTGAGTGTCAGTGAGACAAGAGAGCCCAGGGGTCTGCAGCCCAGGAGAGGTAAGTGTTAGCAGGGCCAGGTGCCAAGGTCTCACTGGCTCAGGGGCAGGGCCAGGACCCAGAGAGGGGTCACAGTCCAGGGGACACAGCTGGAGACTGAAGGGGTCCAGGAGCCCAGAGCCCAAAGGGGTTTGGAGGAGCTCTGAAAGACCAAGGGGTCTGGCAATCCAGAGGCAGGGTCCTAGAAAGGCAAAAAGGTTAAGAGAAACCACTGCTAAGACTGTCAGAGCTGAGAGCCTGAGTTCTCAACAAGCCCAAGGAGGGGCCAGAAAGCCCAAAAGTGAGAGACTGTGTCCATGAGGGGTGAAGATGACCAGGGCAGGAGAGCCTAGAAATTGGTCCTGCATAAGACCTGAAAACTAAACCCTCCTGGGACCGGTTAATGTGGTGGAGCTACTTGTGGTAGGGTAGTTTCTACAAAATGCCACAAGTTGCCACCTCAGGTAAAGGCAAGTATAGGCTCCTGAAAACACTAGCTCCTACTGCCTTGTGGGTCACCCTTTGATGGGAGAAGGCTAGGGGGAGCATACCCTGTCAGAAAAACCCTTGGTAGAGGCCAAGGAGGGAAGATGTGTGGCAGCGTGCACCTTGGAGCACCTGTCACTTTGAGAAGAAAGGACTGTTGAAGAAGCAGCCTCTGCGAGGAGCTAGGAGGGGAATCTATGGATGAGTTCCAGCATGGCAAGGGCCAGGGAAAAGCCAGCAACAAAGTCAAAAGTGATTTTATAACATGAACTAACCTAAAGGAGGTTGAATCTCTCCCTTTTTGGTTTTTGCATTTTGCAGGATGTGGACCACCTCTGAAGCATCAAGAATTGTGCTTGGTACAGAGAAAAGTATGCATAGTGATTGGATTTTCCTGTGTTTGTGCAATGCTAGCGCTGTAAGTGGTTGTGATATTAACGTGTTGAAATAAAATTTCCTTTTATTTTGCACAATGACATTTCAGTTGATTCAAAATTCAGATGTTAATGTAGGCTG
>NW_017728996.1:43191670-43209048 GCF_001723915.1 Gavialis gangeticus | reverse complement strand
CTAGTATGGGTTGCAATTGTTTAAGGATTTTCCATACGGGTTTGAGGGAGGGGTGATATGTCATAACCAGTGGTGTCCGATTTGCGGGGGTTCTTCACGTGGCATCCGTGTGGCTCTTTCAAACGTGCGATCTATCTCTCTGGAGGATTGTCCTTGTTGGGTGAAAGCCTTTTTAAGATTGGTGAGGTGGCAATCCCGAGTTTTCTCTTCAGTGCAAATTTGGTGGTATCTGAGGGCTTGTCTGTATATCTCAGCTTTTTGGTGTGTTTAGGGTGATTGCTGGTTCTGTGCAGATATGTATGCCTGTGGGTTTCTTGTATAACATGGTCTGTATTTTATTATTCTGGATACTGATCATCGTGTCTAAAAAGGAGACGTTGGTGCTGGAGTATTCTAGAGAAAGTTGGATGGAGAGATGGTGATGAATTTCTGATGGAACTCAATCAGAGATTGCAGGTTTTCAGTCCAAATGATGAAGATGTCATCAATATATCTTAAGTATAGCAAGGGTTTGATGGTGCAGTTCTTGAGGAAGTCTTCTTCCAGGTGGCTCATAAAAAGTTTGGCATACTGTGGGGCCATTTTGGTGCACATAGCTGTTCTCATTATCTGGAGGAAAGCTTGCTTAAAAATTGTTTTCCAACTATTTAAGTTGGTCTAATAAAAGATATCAGATTCACCCAAAGAACCTGGTCTGCCTGTGTCCTTAGACCAACATGGCTACAACCTACACCCCTGTAAGATTTTAATGTCAGCATTTCCTCTGGGTAAAATTGGAACTGTTTTGTTTGAACCAATATTTGGGGATTCATTCAACTATTAGATAAATGGCCAAAAAGCCCCACTGAAGTGTATGTTCTATTCAGATGCTGGATGAGCTGGGTCAAATTGACACAATTCCTTTTCCAGTAAAACACAAGTGTTTCCCCTCCAACTCCTCATGGTTAAGTACAGACAATCAAAAAGCCTCAGAGTGAACTGATTTAGTCTTTGCAGGTTATTTTAAGCTGCAAATATTGACCCTATAAGCAAATGAACATTTGATTCAGGATACCTGCAGTGGATGAAGCCAGAACACGGCTCTCTGGCACATAGCCAGCGTGTTTGCTTCTTGTTTCTGCTACCCCCGAGGTCTCTGGGATTTGCAGTCCAGAATCACAACAGAAGGACTCTGCAGGGTTGCTCATCACGCCTTCTTCCTGCTTCCAGGTGGCTCTGGGATTTGTAGTCCACAGTGACAGCCAGCACCAAGCAAGCAGGGTAGGTCAGCTCCATACTCAGGAGAAGGGAAATTTAACCCTCATCCCCAGCAGGGGTTTGCCTGGGGATAGGGGGAGGGGGGCAGTGAGCCAGCCAGTGAGGCCAACGAGCCAGCCTTCACTACTCCAGTTAGGGAGCAGAAGGGTGAGGCCAGCCCTGCTCTCTGGAGTAGACAGCACAGCCCAGCACAGGGCTGCAAAATGTTGGGATGCCTGGGGACTGTGATTTAACTTGAACAAGGAAGGGGCCTGGGACAGAAGTTTCATAAACTGGTTTGACCCAAATCGGTTAAGTCTGATACTACATTCAACCAAGTCTATCTTAAACCAGTTTCAGCCATTTTGAAACTAGTTTATGTGCACTGAACTTCTATTCTCTTACAGGTTTAAACCAGTTTTTGATCACTTAAACCAATTTATGTGTAACTTCTGTCCCTAGCCCATATGTCAGAACCTGATATGTGCTTCTGGTAGAAGTGCATTTAATGCTTCTAGTTTGGTGCATTTAAGGATTTTAAGGCTTCTGGTAGAAGTGAATAACAAGAGCACCTAATTCACACATACATTTAAGAAAGTAATTGGTTACACAGGATTGTGGCAAAAGCATTTTTAAGGCAGGGTAGATTTGCACCTTATAAACTAACTCAGTGGTGTCCAGACTTCTTACTCTGCAGGCCAGATGGGCAGTGCCAGGTCCATCTATGGGCCAAATCCAACTAGTGGGCCCAATCTAGCACATGCAGTGGGTGTAACTGAGGCTCAATCCAGCATGCAGGGCAGGTGTGGCTGGGGCTTGATCCAACTGTGTCATAACAGCCTGGGCTCGATCTGGCTGCATAGCAATGGCTCAGCCTTGCCCAATCGGGCTGTGCAGGGCTTGGAAATTTGACAGTGGGAGAAAGGTAGTAGTGTTAATTGCCACTGCTCCCATGCTGCCAAACGTCCCAACCTGTGGGGGAACCACAGGCTAGATGTCATGGATCTACAAAGGTAGAAAGGGAGGCCAAGAAGGACAATAGGGTAGGGAGAATAGGGCAGTGCTGGGAAAGGCAACACACAAAGGACCCATAGGAATAAAGGGGTCACAAAAGCTAATCCAGGTAATGGGATAATAATCCATAGTCCCCATTTAAACTATACTTAACACAATGTAGTCTGCGGATGATTTCTTGTTCCACAATTTCCTGGCTCAAATCAGTTTTTAAAGATTAGCTGCCAAAGAACAGCTACCCTGTTAGCAATGGAGCATCTAGGGATAATTCCAAGCATCTAAAAATCTCCTCCCCTTCCCCACAAGGATAACCTAAAAAACCACGAGCATTACATTGGATTTTGAGCCTTTGGGACACTCAGGGCATACAACCGTAAGTGTTAGGAACTTACTTTTTAAATGAAATCTTCTCATATGTTTATACAATTCCAGGAATTACAGCTTTATAAAACCACCAAATAGCAAAACATTCATGATAAAATCTTGTGAGTTGGCAACACTGAAGAGAACTACAAGGGAAAATACATCTATTTTTTTAATAGTGCTCTTTGTTCCTGACTAATCACAATGACAATCTTAATGAGGGATTCATAACTTTATTTAAAAACAAAAAGTAAGAAAGAAGAAAAAACTGCAGGAGGTAGAAGGTAGGTGGCACAGTGGCCCAATGTGTTAGCCTTATCTTTGGTCACATCTGGAAGTAAATCTGGTGATTTCAAGTTAAGCTGCAGGCCAGTATGATTAATATTTTCCTCCTGGGAGAGACAGGCATTGTTGTAGGATAGCAGGGAGACTGCCAGTGCATTTCTTAAGCCCTGGGTGGGAAATTTACACCTCCCTGCCTTGATTTATACTGGATTCTAATCAGTTCCAAGAGTACCTCACTTCCATAAAGCCTAAATTGACCCAAACCAAGTTGCATTAAAGGGTCTAATTTTTACTAGAAAGATTCTTAGATCCTTAAATGACCCCACTGTGGCATGCATTGTGGGCTATTGTAAAATACATCTTACTTTTCCATACAAGAGAATCCAAGTAACTATGGCCATCTGATAGGTATGCCCTACATTCTTTGAACAGCTTTAGCATTGATAAGGGATCACTAAATACTAGGTAATACTCACTAAATACACCCGCTGTTTGCTGCTTTAAGAACTATAGCCTTTGATTCAATAATTGTTCAAACTACACTAGAGTGTCTGAGTCAGTTTTAATTCCTGCTACATGAAATAATTATGACGTCTGAGCACAATGTGGAACCTTCCGGTCCTTTTGGTTGTTATTAATATAAACTGGGGTGTTCTCTTCATTACTCTCATTTACTTTAAGAAGCTGCTGCTTACTTCAGTAGTTCTTAGAGTTTCCCCCTTTAGACTGAAAACTTTGCGGGACAGAGACTGGCTCTGTGAATGAGTTTGTGTAAGTAAGTGACTGATCACCCATTAGAGCTGTCCTGGGACAGCGTAAGGGGAAAGTTCACAGAATGAGCCACTTAATGGTGGAGAGACTCAAAATAGAGATGACCCAGAGTTGCAGGGGAATCAAGAGCTATCCCTCTAAGCCTCTACGGCTAGACTTTGCCCAGCTTTGCTCTAAGAAGTAGCAACTAAGCATGAAGGCACTGAACCTATGGGAGCCTGAAAGTCCCACCAAATTCAGCCAGGAGGCTCCCAGCATCTTGCAGAACTGGTGGTGGTAATAATGACAACAGCAGCAGCTAGAACTTATGTTTAGCTCAATTTACAGACATCATATAATTAACATGTAAATTGGGCTATGGAAAAGAATTCCAGCAGCACAACAGAATCGTGCTACAGAGCCAGATTGCCTGCCGCATGTACCCGTACCAGCGAGTGCTGTTCTTTTCTGTTCCTATTCTACCCTCACTATTGTAGGATCTACAGCTCTACCAAAATATGTATTTCCTTCTGCATTTGATGAAAGTGCTGAAGTGGCAAACGTTTTGGTACACAGCAAGTCTGTGCCTTTCAAACCTTTTTGACTTAAGCTGCTGCAGGAACTATGAGAAGTTGGAAAGTTCCTTGTGGGTACATCTGCCTATTTGACAGAGGCACTAAGCAGATATAAATAGCTGTAGTCATATCAACAGCTATTTACAGAATGGATAGAGCCATGCATGGTGATATTAATTCATCGCAGCAAATGGGGAGAGAGGAAGGCAGCAAAATTAGCCCAAATGAAACATGAGTAATCCTTCATGTAAGAAAGGCTGGGCAGTGTCTTGTAAGGAGAAGCTAAACCTCCTGGTTCTTACAGTGAGGTCAGATCAACAATTCTGTCTGAATTGCCAGAGCTCTGACATCACCAACTCTTTAAATCACAATGAGCTGAGAGAAAGGAAAATCCTGGTCATGCTGTGGACATCTACAACTCCAAATGCTCTCTTCCTCTGACTAGCATTTCAACAGGGTGATACAAAACAGAAATCTATACTCTTTACTCTAATTTTTCCAATGCAGGGAGTTGCCTCTCAGTCCATCTTCTGCATATTTAAGGTTTATTTTCTCCCTCCAGTGCTGGCCCACATAACTTCCACAGCTTGTACAATTATTGAGAAGCAAATCCTCAAAGGTTTGGAATAGAAGTGCATCACTTCTCAGCCTGTTGGCTAAGATCAAGTATATAGGATCCTTAGTTTTGGTAGTGTGACAGTCAGAGCGAGGCCTTAAGAACACAAGCTCTTTCCTCAGATTTCTCCAATTTCCTGTTTTCTTTCAAATTAGGAATGCCATGAATAGCTACTGTCATTTGATTATAGGTCTGGTGTTTCCACGCGGAGCCTGGAAGTGCAGGAAAGTGAAGTCATGAAAGAGGAAAGTTAACTGAATGCTTTTGAGTTAGACCAGTGGTTCCCAAACCCTGACAGATTGTGCACCACCGATTTAACATGATACAACCTTAAGTACCACCAGAAATATTTTCAGTTCAACCTTAAGTACCACCAGCAAATTTTTGTCATATAAAGTAATTATAATAAATTTGTTAATGCATACCACTGACAGGTTGTCTGCATACCACTGGTGGTACCTGTACCACAGATTGGGAACTGGTGATTTAGAGGGCTTGAGGCTTCAGATGTGTGGTTCCAAAAGGTTTCTTATTTCAATCTTACTGTTCATTATTTCTAGTACAGTAGTGCCCTGATGTTCCACTACTGGCCTCAGTGCTGCATCAGCTAGTACAAGAGTTCCTGCCTTGAAGAGCTTCCTGACTTGGTCAATCACAAAATGGAACAAGTGGAAGAAACAAACAGAGGTGTGGGCGGATGGTTGGGAGGATGAGGTAATGGTAATGCAAATGGCATGTTTGTGTATGGACTACAGGTCATCCTATATGTCACTATCAACAAGTGTCATAGCAGAAGCAAGTCTGAAGGAAGAATGTGGATCTTGAAGTAAGGTCAAGGTAAGTTAAGGAAAAAATTAGTACTGCTTAGGATATTCAGTTTACCTCCAACTTCTGAAGTCTAGGAAACAGAAATCCAGTGTGACATGACTGATTTAACTAAGGGGCTAATTTGACAGGCCTGTGTCTTCTGCTCAGCCCAGTTTCCACTGGGTACATCAGCGATGCTACTGGGATGGCATCAAGTAGCCAGTAAAACATCCTAATCCTGCAGCCAATCTGACACAGCCCCAGTAGAACTGAGAACACCTGATGGTTACTTTAACTATCACAGCTTGATTGTGGCTCTTAGTCAGTAATAATCATTTGGGGTAGCTAAAATTCATTGCGCTCTTGCCACATCTCCTTTCTGCTTCTCCCTTTTTCAAGTGGAATAGCCTAGCATCAAAAATGCCAGCTGTTATGTCCTCTGGGTACTCCTGGACATACAGACTTGTACATCTGTGCTGCCAGAGTAGTGTAAACGGAACAGAGGCCAAGATCTGGTTTGCAAATGTCAAAGAGTAAACATGTGACTTCTGCTCAGTCCCATATTTTGGTGTGCATAGGAATGCAAAGTAGTTTACCTCTCCCTGATCACAAAGCTCCCAGATTTCCCCTTCAGTCTTCAGAAAAACTGAATCCTTCCTATAGCTTTTTGTAGATTCCTGTGTATTCCATCTGAACATTGTTCACCTCTGGGAAACAATGCAGTGTGCAGTACAGATACCCTTACCAAGCTGAACAGAAAATGCTACAGCCCAAAATGCTGGTCTCTACTACCACAAAATGACCTTGTTAATATTTCCTAACTGAATACCTCTCTTGAATGCCAAACCTTCAAAACCAGGGCTGTCAAATGAGCTGGTGGGACTGGGATATATTCCCCACTAGCATCCAGGGGGTGGGCTATAGCCAGTGGGTAAGTTGCCCAACTCATGAAGCTTCTTGCAGGTCAGATAATAGAAATACTTCAGAACCATTGTACCATGTCTATGCCTTTTTTTCTCCCTTGATTTTATGTCTCCTGGCTTCAGTAAGGACTGGCCATGCATATTCCTTAAAGGGGGTTCATAGACCTGTGCTCCCAAAGATAACTTAGAAAAGAGCAAGACAGCAGAGGTGATATGCTAGATTGCACTGCATAAATAGCACAGTGGATAAGTACATGTCAAGTATCAACTTCTAAAAAAGTAAAATCTTAAGAAAAATATAACAAAGTTTGCCTGATTACCAGTACTACAAGCACAAAACTTTAACTCCAAGGCCAAGTACAGACATTAAAATAGCCTGAATTGATTCAATCTTTGCAGGTTAGTCTAATCTGAGTAAATTGAACCCATTTGCAAGTGAATAGACATTCACTTTTGACTCCAGAAATGCAGGCACATGCCTGCAGTGGCTCAGGCTAGAAGCTGGGGAGCGCTAGAGTGAGCCCTTGGCTACAGGGAAACTGTGCTGGTGGAGATGGGGTATGGCCAAGCCCTGGCAGACTGCCTATGATTGGGGAGGGGTTTAAACCCCAACCCTGGCCTGCAGGGACCCCAGCTGGGATGTGCCGAAGGCGGAAGCAGCCCTTGCCAGGCATTTTCCACCCCTGCCCTTGCCACTCAAATGGGAGGGGGTGTGGCCATCCCCAGCAGCAGCATGAAGCAAATGGAGACAAAGGGGGGTTTAATTCCCTCCTCCATCCCCTGTCCCACCCACACGGACCCGAGCCAGAGTCTGCCTGACCGGGGTGGAACAGCCCGTCAGGGCCCCCACACCTCACTGCTGCAGCGGCAGGGGCAGGAGCTTGGCCAATTGCTGGCTCGGCATGGCTCCCTGATGCGCCAGGCCATTCTATCTGGCCCGCAGAACCCCTAAAAAACTTAGGCAGTTAACATTTATCTGCCCCTGGCTGTCTGTCATGAGGCCCTCAACGGCTTGCCAAAACTCTGTGAGCAGCCCTCTGCCCGAAATAATTGCCCGCCCCTGCTATAGAGAGTCTTATAGCACACACAGAAATTAAGGCATTCTCATAATAGCTACTATCAAGCTACAAAGAATCCTACAGAACATCTTCTCTTACTCAAGTAAAGTAAGTTGCTTCCCTGCTTTTCCTTTCCCATCATTGTTTTCAGGCAACCTACTGCAGAGGTCACTGACTTGATGCTCTTTGTGCTGATAAATAGGTGCAGTTCCTGTCTGATGACCCTTGCTACAAGGGGCAGGGGTCAAGAGTGATGCTATGCTGAAATCTAGAGAAAAGTTTTATTACAAAAGGAACTAGCTGAAAATGAATCTGTGGCTAGAGTCCTTTACAAACCCCTTGCTTACATGCCATCCTAAACCTTTTAGTTACCCTGCAGGGTTTCCCCTTCACAGTAAGGAAGTCAGAGGTATGATTCTGGGGCAATATAACTTGACTGCAGAAGAAACCAGTATCATCTGGATGCAGATTTAATTAGAAACACAGGAAGAATTTTTCTGCTCTATGAAGGGACTGCAAAAATGGTACTGCAAAGTACCAAGTTTACTGTCTCTCAAGGACCGATGTTTGAGCTCTTTGTAAGTAAAATGCATTTGTATTTGTAAATTAAGAGAGAAAATCCCAAGGGAACACCCTTTTCTTCCACATCCAATATATTAATTGACCAAGAAACTCTGTGGAGGAGCTGTAAGTGTATTTAGATCCTCTAGCCAGGAAGGAAAAGAAAAGTCACAGTAGCTAATCACCTCCCAGTTCTTTCACCAAGGCTTGCTTTATTTCTTAACACAAAATTCATAAACAAATCAATTCAAACTGCTGAGTGACAATCACCCTAGGCCTTTCAAGCTTCAACAAGCCAAAAGGGAAGGGGACCCACCCTCCCCCTGATAACTTCCTTGGCAGCGGCTTCCCCTTCTTCCTTTTGCTAAGTACAGACAGTCAAAAAGCCCAAGGCTGAATCAATTCAACCTTTGCAGGTTAGTCTAAGCTGCATAGAATGAATCCATAAGCAAATGAACATTCACTTTTGATTCTGGAAATGCAGCCAGTTGTGAGCAGTGGCCCAAGCTAAAAACCTGGGGGGGGCACTAGAGCACACCTCCCTGATTGTCTGGAGCAGACAGCTTGGGGCAAGGCTAGCCTGCCCACTCCGTGAGTAGAGGTTTGCATTCTGGGATGCTGAAGGACAGTGAGTTAACTTGAACCTGGAGGGGATCTGGAGCAGAAGTTCAATAAACTGATTTGAACTAAATCAGTTAAGTTTGATTCTACATCCATGCAGGTTTGTCTTAAATTGGTTTCAGTCATTTTGGAAGTGGTTTATATGCCCTGAACTTCTGCTGTGTTACAGATTTGAACCAGTTTCTTACCACTTACACCAGTTAATGTGTAATTTCTGTCCCTAGTCCTCGTAACCAAACCCACATCAGCCATAAGATAGGCAGGAACTGGTGAACCTTTTCCCACCAGAGTACTCTTCCCATGACTTTGCATGTCTGAAGCATCTACAGGCTGACACCGTAAGGCCTAGGCTCAGATCCACACCTACAAGAAATGTATGGGGGCGGGTCTCACCTTAATCTATAATAAATTCTTCACTAAACCCCAGAACCACTCCCACCAAGAACACAAATCAGCAAGAATTGGGGCAGTAAAGGCAGTGGTTAGTGAGGAATGCAGTGTAAGGGTAGAACTGTGTGAAGAACCTCAAATGACACCCAGCTAACATTTTACCTAATTCTTTACAAAAGCAAGATGGGAAGTGTGATGAGGGGGTAAAACATATGAAAGGCAAAAGATGGAAGTGCCCTATATAAGGTGGAACTGGTTGAGGTTGGAAAGGGAGACCAAACTGCAGTTTGGCTATAAAAAGCTCCACTTAGATCTCATTTCCCCTGCCATCTGGGAAGGTCCTACAATATAAAGATAGTTAAACAATACAGAGGAAAGAAGCACTGTGAGTGTTCTGACTTTCTGGAAGCCAGTGGGAAAACTTACAGTGACTTCAACCACAGAAGGAACAGAGTATGTATGAACAGCATGTAGTTGTATACATTTGAATCAACAGCTATCAAACTTTGAAACAATGAAGGAAACTAAATTCAAACTATTAAATGTGTCACAAAGGAAACATCTTTCTTCACCTCTGGAAGGAGAAAACAGTGTAGACAGAACTCTGCTGTCAGATTTGCCCACACTACAAGTAGGACTGGAATTGCAAAACTGCTGTCACACAACATGGTAGACATACCACACGTTAGTTAGCTCCAGTGTCAGTGATGATCTTGTACAGCATCATGAAGCTCAGTGCAGGTTAGCCTATCCTTGCTGAGAAGCAGAATCACTGCATTGAGCTTTGTGCTCCCACAGCTAGAAGCTCAAAAGCTTCCTCTGATATCTCCACACTAATCTGAGGTGTTGTGATTACAGCACAGGTAGGCAGCAGCCAGGCTAGCTTAATTTACAAAAGCAAGTACAAAAGCAAGGTCTCTTGTAACAATCACAGTGAAGATGCAGCTGTATGGGTGGCAGCATATAATAGCAACCCAAATACACATCCCCAAGGTCCCAGACAGGCTTGTGCAACCTGTACTAAAGCTTGTATCACCATGTCTTTGTTCCACTGTTACCCATGCTGTAACTTGGAAAGAGTGTATCTAAGAGAAATCAAATTTGTTTGAAGAGAAACAAAATATTTGGTACTGTACCTGCACTGAACACACATTTCGAAAGGTTTCCTTAACACGCAACCAAGCAAGGAAGTGTTCTGACATGAGCCTGGCACTTGGTACAGGAGCTTTTAGAGGAAATTTCTTGTGTTAAGTTGCAGTTTTGAAAATAAACTTAATCCCTATAAAGTTAGAAAAAATGTAAACAATTTCAGACTGTTTTCTAATGTGAAGAGGAGATCAAAGAGGCATTTCCAGGGTGCAAAGAGGCTGTGAGTGATCTAATCAGTGGCCATGTAGCAGCAGGAGGATTTGATTCCCTGTGTGTGAATCATAACAAAAATACTACTTTCTACCTCATACATGCAGATCAAAGAGTACTTTACTAATGCCAGTTAATCAAGTAAAAAACATCCAGGTATAAACATGTCCTCTTATTTTACACCTTGCATTAAATAAATCAAAGTCTGACAAAGGGAAAACTCAAAATTAAAACTGAAAAAAATGAATTTGTGTATCCTATTATGTAGTGCTAAAGAGATCATAGCCTTGTTAATACAAAACTTCAACAGTAATGCCAGACCTGTGAGAATTGTTTTGCTTCACTTCCAGATTATTTCCTCTAAATCAGTGGTGTCAAACTTACCCAGGGCCTTGGGCTGAATACAGACTGCAGGACTCCTCCTGGGCCAGACTGTGGAGCCAGCAACAGATGTGAGTACAGGCCTGGGAGTGGGCAGCAGCATGGGTTGGGCATTGAGTGGCAATGCAGGTGGGTGAAGTCAGTAGCACAGATTCACAGATTTGTAGACTGTAAGGGGCTGGAAGGGACCTTGCAAGATCATTGGGTCCAGCCCCACTGCAGTAGGCAGCGTGGGTGAGTGAACAGGCAGCTATGCTGGTAGGGGATCAGGTGGCCAAATGGGTGAGGGAGCTGGCGTCAGCACTGGAAAGGGAATGGGTGGCAGCACAGATCCAGGGCAAGGCAAAAGAGGGGCAAGTGAGGGCTGTATCTGCACAGCCTTCACTCTCGCCCTGCCACCAAAGGTCATGTCCACTGGAGTCCTGGAACCCCAAATTCTGTGTCTGTGCATGCTTCAGTGGCTACACTTCCCAGCTTCTGGTAACCCAGTAAGTGGCAGGCCAGTTGGATTGATTCCACAGGCCAGAAAATAAACCAGTTGGGTTATTACTCTTTAATCTCTAGAATGCAGATTTGTCTATGTGGTGCTTGGGAAGGGTATAGCTTTGTGAAGAATATCTTACAATTGGAAAGAAGTCTAAGAGGGATATGAAGGACTGCAGCTATTAGTGGTTTTGTTTGAAAAAAGCATCGCATAACCAGTGGTGTGCATAATGGGGCAAATGCCCTTTCACTTGGTTCCTTATTTAGAACATGAAAAAAGAGTTTGAGCTTTTCCCAGCAACAGGAAAGCAAATCAGCACTGGTGGCAGGAATATCCCAGACAACTGAGCCCTTCCCTTTTTCATTCTACTGTATTTTGGCTGTGGTTTTCGAATACAAAGCATCAGTAACTGGCCATGTTCTCAGCTACTAGAAGAGCTGGGAAGGCAGATGCTTTCAACATTTCTGGGAATGGAACACACAACCTTCGTTAAAGAGGCAGGAAAGCAAAACCAAAGCAAGAAACTGGTTAGCTTCACAGTGGCAGAGTCGTCCCACTCAAAAGGAAATCCTGCTCCTGGTGCGTCAGTGTCCAGGATTCAGAATGCACACACTGCAAGAAAGATATCTGTGTCACTAACTATAACATAGCTACCACACCACCTCCTACTCCAGAAAGTATTGCTCTGGCACATAGGTCTCCAAAACAGCAGAGCAGGTACCCTTCCACAAACTTTTAATCTCCATGTTAAGTTTCAGTCTACTTTGTCATCTTGATACAATCTCCTTTATTGTGTGCATGGGCAACATCACAATACTGCTTCGATTTCCAGCCCTTTCCCATGGGCTAATGGCATGGAACAAAACTCCTGGCAAAGCAATATTGTCTCCTTGTCCTTGTGCTCTGATGGCTGCCTGTCGCTATTCACATGTTGTCTCTTGTCTCGATGGTCAGCTGTTTGGGACAGGGACTGTTTTTTTTGTTCTTTGTATATCACCCAGCAAAATGGAATTCTGACCCCAGGCCCTCACCCAAACCAGAAATAATTGAACAAAACGTTTTTAAAAGTAACAACAGCCTTGGCAATAATTCAGGCCCCTTCCAGAGAGTTGACACTTATCTCTGCTAATTCAGGTTTAATTTGCTAGCAACTGTTGTCATATTATGAATAACTACATACATCCTCACAAGAAGAGGATATACCTGCTATATCAATAGTGACAGAAGCTGTGGGTTAGTAGTTATGCAAATAGGTAAATGCTATGAGCTACCTGCAAGCAGAAGCAAGTCATTTACTAATGATATGCACCTTAAGAAAAATCTGCTATGAACCACTGATGATGTAAATATGAATGTAAATTAACTGTTCCAAATAGGAGACTACCACACCTTCAGCTCTCCTTTAAATATGAATTTTATTTCTACCTAGAACTTTTACAGTCTTTGCAATCTCCTATGCCTGATGAAGAGTTCCTATGCCCAAAAGCTTGCAAATAAATACATTTTTTTTGCGAATATCTGGTTGGTCTAATAAGAAATATCACCTCTGCCACAAGTTATGATGTAAATGATATTTTCCAGCTTCTGTTGTCCTAATTTTGTGGTCTCCATAAAGATTCATAATGACAGTCTGAGATATAGTACAGAAAAAAATCTAGATTTATATAGCAACTTGATCCACTGTTATTTTGCAAGTCAGGATTATTACAAATGTCTCTAGTCCCTTTCGCCTCATTGAAGAAATGATCACTTACAGAAGGTACTCTCGCACTGGTAGGCTTCCCAGGATTATGGGCGTTAGGGTTAGCTTACCTGGGGAAATTTATCAAAATAGACATTTTACAAGAGTTTCCTATGTGGACACTAAGTGCAGACTAAACATGCCTTTGTAGATGAAGCTAAGACAGAAAAAAAACAAGCTTATTCTGGAATGAAAATGGGAGCATCTGCAAAGCAGCTACTGCATTTGCAAGTTATTGTGGGCTGAAGCAGGTTGTGAATATAAAGCACAGACACACCCTCAAAGCGAAACAAATGATGTGTTTATATTTTCCCTTTGTGGTGTAGTCTACTAATAAAAAAATGTGGAAAGAGTGGTGGCCAGAGTTACGATTTCTTCTTACACAACAAGCGTAACCTATTCTAGCACTTTTGGGAAGAAAACCAGCCAATAGCATTTCAGCATCCAGGAGACAAGTCAGTCTGACTTGCTGTACCTCTGCATTGGTGCAAACAATGGCAGAAGGTCCCGGGTATGACCAGGGATCTGGGTTTTCCATTTCCCGTGGAAAAATGGAGAAAAATGCAGCAGATTTTCCCCTTTACCCGAGGAAAACATGGGTTTTTCGTTTTAACAGAGAAACCCATAGATTTTTCACTTTTGCGAAGAGCTCTCTGCAGGCTGGCAGAGTTACAGCCTGCAGGGGGCTGAGGGGAGTGGGAGGAGGGTGGTCAGGCAGGGGACATCAAGTGCATGTACATGCACATGAACACCAGGCAGCCTGGAGAGCAGCTCCTGCAGATAAATTAGGTGGGGATTGAGGCCCCTTTATGGAGGGAGGGAGAGAGGGAGTTGGGCAGGGCTGGGGCTGGGGCTGCTGCCCAGCCTGGGTGGTGCATGGGGCTTCGGGCCTGGGATCAGAATGTGCAGCTGCGCGGCCCCAGTGGAGAGTGGGACAGGGCTGCAGGCGGCTTGTCCGGGGAGGTGGGGAATGGGGCCAGCTCCCTGCCATTGTGTGCACTGCTGTGGGGATGGGGGGTGGGATCTGTGCCCCCCAGATCTGTGCATGAGGCAGGGGCAGGCCATTGCAGGCTTGAGCTTCCTGCCCTGCTGCCCTCCCCTGGGGCTTATGTGGCCCAGTGGGTGCAACCCAGTACTGCAGGGTAGAGTGGCGCTGTGCGGGGAAACTCCTTGCCACTGCAAGCTCCATGCTGCCCTGGTGAGGCGTCCCCTGCCCACGCAGCAGCAGTGAAGGGCACAACCCCATGCTGCTGCCCCTATTGCTACTGTGCGGGTAGGGGGCGACTCGCCAGGGCAGTGCAGAGCTCACAGCAGTAGGGTACTTCCCTGTGTAGTCCCACTCTGTCCTCCAGTGCTGGGTTGCACCCACTGGGCTGCAGAAGCCCCAGGGGAGGGCAGCAGGGTGGGGAGCCTGAATCCACAGCAGGCAGTCCATGCCTGCCCCACGCACAGATCTGGGGCACAGTTCCCCCCTGCCTGCCCAGCAGTGGCAGGGAGCCAGCACCATCCCACCCAAGCCTTCAGCGGGCAGGCAGCAGGAGTGGTGGGGTGGGGGGTGGAGAGACCGGGCTGTGCCCCACTCTGCTGCAGCAGCTGCTGCTTTCCACAGGAGGCACCTGGGGCTCGGGTACTGCTACACGGGGCTGCAGACCTGGGTCCCTGGCCCTGCAGCCCTGGAAGCTGGGCTCCCCCCTAGCAGGGCTGGGGGGGCAGGGGGCTATCGCAGGGGATGTGAGGGGCACCAACAGGGCTGGAGGGTTGTGGCTGGAGAGTGAGGGGCCTGGACTCGTGTTCTGTGAGCTAAGGGAGCAGGGAGAGCTCTGATTTTCCCTGATAAAAAACGCAAATCAAATACCAAAATGTATAGGTATTTAGAATTTATTTTATTATAGTAATTGAGGCACTGGTAGGCATCCAAATTGCTTTACAATTGTAAATATATCAAGAAAACATTGTGTTCAACTGATATCTATATATATATAGTGGCCTTTCATTTTAATCACAGATTTGGGTTTTTTAATCAGATAATTTGCGATTTTTATCAGGGAAAATCAGGATCCCTGGTAATGACAAAACCTCTCAAATGACAGCTTTTTAACTCACATTGTTGTGGGCTAAATAACAACACAAGCTACAAGGCAAAGATTCATAGATTCCCCTGAAAGGACTCTGAGCATTTTCACCCAGTAGACAGGAAGGAACTTCACTTTACATGACTGAGGAATACAGCACCAGAAAGGACCTTCTGGACGATAAAGCCTAAGTCTCTGCTCCCACAGGCAGGCCTTACATTCTAGAAACTCCTTCTGTGGTTTGCTGACTCCCCTAATGCCTGGATTAATGTTTTCAGTGGAAGGCTTTTGCTCTCCAAGCCCCCACAACCCCCACCTGCTCCCCCAGCCTCCCCCATAGCTGCCCCACCTGCCCCAGCTCCAGGTTGTTTAAAAAAAAAAGCCCCCACTCATGCAGTGCTGCAGGCCAGGGGGGCAATTCCTGCTGCCCCTCATGCTCCATACTGTGTGTGAGGCTCTGCCATGAGCTCCCTGACCCTGGCCCACTCTCCCAGCCCCCCTATGGCTGACCCACCTGACCCAGCTCCGGTCCTTTAAGAAAAAAACAACAACCCCCGCCCCAGCCCTCCGGACTCACCAGCTCCTGCAGCGGCTTCAGGGCTTTGGGGGGCTTGTTAGAGCCCCCGATGCAGTGGGGGTCACTGGGGATTGCCCCCCCTGGCCAGGCAGAAGCTGGTGACTGCGGGCTTTGTTGTTTTTTTTTTAAAGGGCCGGGAGCTGGGTCAGGTGGGGCAGCCCTGAGGGGGGCTGGGACAGCGGGTAGGGGTCGGGGGGCTTATGGGAGAGCCCCCCAAATGGCATGGGGCAGTGGGGATCACCTCCCACCTGGCAGCACCTGGTGAGTAGGGGCTTTTTTTTCCCCAAAGAGCCAGGGGCTGGGGTGGGAAGGAAAGCCATTGCTGGGGCTGGGAGAGTGGACAGGGTATGGGGCCTGTGTGATTCGGAGATTTGGCTGATTTGGCAGCAGCTGGATCTCTGAATGAGATTTGGCCAGATCGATGCGGGACAGTGATTTGAATCACCGAATCAAATCACTGTCCCCCGAATCAGCCAAATCTGAATCTGAAGCGAATACTAGCTGCTTCGCACAGGCCTATTAGTCAGTTACTGCAAAATGGTTCCTGGCCTGTAAGTTAGATGGGGCCCTGAACCAGCAAGGAACCAATACATGCGTTCTGGTGCTGAATATCAAGACAGTCTGCATGCACATTAGGGTCTTCCCTACCCACCTAATTTTTCAGACATGTTTTACTCTTGCAGGGTAAATCCAAATTTCCCACTGTGTCACTAGATTAAATTTTTCTTGATTTTCAAGCTCTGGAGATAAATGCAGAGATATGTACATATAAAGCAATCAGATTCTTCTGCTGAGGAAATAGTATACCCATCATTTTCCATCCAGTGAATAGCATAATCCTTGGATGTTTATAGATGTGCTCCAGGAAGCTGGGGGTGGGGTATAGGGGAGGGGAGCGCTTTCTTGCGGCTCTGAGAGCCGCACTAATTAAAGCACCCAGACTGCCACATGTATCAGTGTCTCTGCACTGAAAAATGGTGATGGGGTGCTTTAAACTAAAGCACATGGGGACACTGATACAAATAATGCTGGAGTCTGCTGGAGCATGGCAATTACCACACTCCAGCAGACTTGATTAATTGAGTCTGCTCCGACATGCTTTAATCACCCCAGCAGAGAGCAGGGGTGAGCCCCACACCTGGCCAGCAGCATGAGGAACCTGTAGTGTCATGGGGCAGCCTGTGCATGAAGCAGCTCTGCAGCATTAGGAAGCTGAAGAGGAAGAGTAAGGCGCACAGCCCAAGGGTCCTGGGGGACCCAGCATGCATGAATGGTAGCTGGCTGGGCAGCCATGCAGAGGTGGGCTCCCCAGGCCACATCCTGGAGGGGCAGACACACGAGCCCCCTGCAGCTCCAAGTTGGCCTGGGCAGCTGCGGGCATGAAGGGTCATTCTGCGTGGCCAGTCTGGCCACCAAGGTGCCCACCCTCAGCTGCAGTAATGTCACCTCCACAGTGCTGCCCATGCACATTGGGGCCCCTAGGACCCTCAACGCATGCACCTTGCTCTTCCTCTTCAGCTTCCTGGTGCTGTAGAGCTGCTTCATGCACAGACTGCACCATGCCG
>NW_017728996.1:43184310-43186670 GCF_001723915.1 Gavialis gangeticus | reverse complement strand
CCTGCCCCCACCCAAAACTCCTTTCTTCTCTCCACCCCTTCCCCCCACAGACTGCACCATGCCGCCTCCCCCTCCAGCTGCATGCTCCTCGTGCTGCCGGCCGGGTACAGGGTGCAGTTTAAACCCCCTCCCTGGCCACAGACCTCAGCCAGGGTTTGCCTGGCTGCTGCCTTCCCCCCAGGCCTCCTGGAGGCAGATCCAGCTGCAGTCCCCACCCCCACCCCCTTGTCAGCCAGTCCTCAGTGCTCCAGCTAGGGAGCAAAGGGCTGGAGCTAACCCTGCACTCTGGAGTAGACAGCACAGCCTAGCCCAGGGCTGCAAAGCATTCTGAGATGCTGGGGGACTGTGGTTTAACTTGAACCAGGAAGGGGTCTGGGACAGAAGTTTCATAAACTGGTTTGACCTAAATCAGTTAAATCAGATGCTAGTTCAACCAGGTTTATCTTAAACCAGTTACAGCCATTTTGAAACAGATGTATGTGCACTGAACTTCTGTTCTGTTACAGGTTTAAACCAGTTTATCACTTAGATTCTGATCATCAGATTTCTGATCACTTGAACTGGTTTATGTGTAACTTCTGTTCCTAGCCAACGTATACAGGTTGAATATGCAGTACAGCTGGACTACAAGAATATGAATTCTGTGACAGAGCTCCTAGGAAACAGGTTTCTTCAGTGGTATTATGAGCATGTGGACTTCCTGCAGATTAAAACTCAAAGCTACAATAAGCTCATGGAGCTACCTACTTTGGGAAACTTCCTCAGAAAGGTCTAACTGTATGACTTTTTTTTGTTAACATACCTGATCCTTAACAGATCAGATATTCAGTTTTAAATAGGATTCACCTCTGATGTTCCCTAAAAATGAAGTTATGACAGCTAGAGCTCTGTATAATTTAGCAGGCTCCAAAAGAAGTTTGTTCATTGAAAAATGAAATTGTCTATATCATTGGTAGCTTTTATAAGTAAAAAATGACTTTTAAGAGCTTGAAATATCCAGACATGCAATTTGAACACTTCTTCCTTTGCCTTCAGAATATATCAGAAATAAAAACTCCTTTCACCTAAATACTTGGTCTGTTTGGGCTGGTGTTGGTTCCAAGTGAAAAACCTCCTTTATGAGCAAAAATGGTGAGTAGGAAGACATGCTGTCCTGCACTTTCTTCCAAGTTGTGTGCATGCTGTGTTGCAGTCGCAATTTTTTTTTAAATAAGGTCATAGGAGATGATACATAAACTCTTTATATAACCACTCACCCCTTTTTCCTTTCATCACACACATTCTCTCAAATTAAAAATCTTTTCATTTTGGCAAACCAACCACAAAAACTATCTTCTTTTCAGCAACTTGCAGCAACTAAAATGCAAGTACATGTATACAGTTGGCAAGTCTGTGTGAAAATGAGGTCATTTTACTAAAAACTTGAAAAAGGCCGGACACTGTTGTTTCAGATGTGACACTCATTGAAACTTTTTTTTTTTTGCTTCCGGGGGGGAAAAATTGCCTAAACTATTTTTTGCATTCGAATGATTTAGTGCTGTGCAGTTATCTCATATGGAAATGCTACTCAATCAAAAGATGCATTAAGGAAATCCAAGTTCATATTTTAAATTTTCCAGCATTTGAAACCCAGGATTTCTGTTTAAACCTGTTTCTAATTAAAACAATTACAGGTTTTTAGGACTGTGGTTCATATTCAGCTGCATACTTTTGGCCATTCACACTGGTGAAGTCCTGTAGCTGAAGAAGTTTGACAGGATTTGATTTCAAGGCCCTCCCAAAATAATGTCTGGTTAAGGAGCTGAGACCCAGTTTAGAAAGGCACTTACTGCTGACTCAGAAATAGTTCTTCCTCTCTGTTACATTTCAAAGATAAGTTAAGACACAGAGCAAGAAGGCACTGCACGATACAGCACAAAGCTGGAAGAGCTCAAGAACTCAAGTTATATCAGCTGATAAAGTAGCATGTTGAGATAGCTTTAGTATAAACCTGGTGTGCATAAATGGTTGCACATGCTTTCTGTACAACAGGAGTCTTTTATCTGTAGAGTCCATGCTACAAAAGGTCCCAAAACCTGCTGGAAGCTATATCAGTAACATTAAGGAATGCCAAAATACTCAAAGGAAACTAAGAAGAAACGAAGAATGTAGTATCCAGTTGAAACTATGGAAAAGTTAATGTAGGCAGAATATAATCACGCAAGTTGAAATATTTGGTTGCCTATACATGTGTCACAATGGGGGTGAGGTGGTGTGTTTTAATTAAAGCAGTTCCTGTACAGCTGTTCTGATTTAAATGGCTCACTGTCACATGTATTAAACCCCTGCGCATTTCAAAATGGCCACAGGATGCTCTATCT
>NW_017728996.1:43178957-43179310 GCF_001723915.1 Gavialis gangeticus | reverse complement strand
GTGAGGTGGTGTGTTTTAATTAAAGCAGTTCCTGTACAGCTGTTCTGATTTAAATGGCTCACTGTCACATGTATTAAACCCCTGCGCATTTCAAAATGGCCACAGGATGCTCTATCTCTATAGGCCAGTTAGTCTCACCTTGGTCCTTGGGAAGACCTTTGAGAAAATTATCAAGGAACACATCTGCAGGGGCCCAGCGTGGGAGGTAATCTTCAGGGGCAACCAACACAGGTTCATTGCAGGCAGATCCTGCCTGACTAAACTTATTCCTTTTACTACTAGGTCACAAAGTCCTTGAATGCGGGCATTGAGGTAGATGTCATCTACCTGGACTTCAAGAAGGCCTTTGACAC
>NW_017728996.1:43171254-43178946 GCF_001723915.1 Gavialis gangeticus | reverse complement strand
GTTCAGGTCCCTTCTGACCCTAGAAACTATGAAACTATTTAAAGTTCATTCAACAAGGTTTAGTTATAGTGTCCCCACGGCCATTTTGAAATGTGCAGGGTTTTAATAATACATGTGATGGTGAGGTGTAACTGGACTGTTCTAATTAGAATGTGGAGCAGACTCGATTAATCAATTAAAACACGTTGGAGCACATCTACAGCCACCCTTAGTCACAGAGCTCAGTTGACCCCTCTGTCTCCCCCCAGCTCTTGCTACATTGTAACCATAGAGGGTCTGATCCCACATCTCTTGAGGTCAGTAGGAGTATTTCCACTGATTTCAAGAGGCCTTGAATCAGGGTCACAGGGAACATATTGCCCATGGATAATTTTCACGCTACTATTCTGAACTACACAATGAACCTTGTATCCGAAACTCCTTTACTAGAACTGGAAATTAGATTAAGTTTCAAAATTCAGGCACAGAACTTGAAACCTCAAAATCTGGAGGATTTGGAATTTTTAGTTCACAGCAGAGGAAAGCAGCTCCATCGTTGGGCCCACAATCAGCTTACAAATTGCAACTGAGGTTCAGAAAATGTTCTGATAATGGCAGGAGATAGTGCCTGGATCTTGGGCTGAGGGAAGGGCATCTCTAGTTTTTGCATTTGTTTCAAGATTATATTTATTAATGTACAAAACTGAGGATAATGTTTTTCATAAACCCATACTTGAAATAAAACTAGCAGCTGGGCTGTAGTTCAGCTGTACAGTATTTAGGTGGTGAAAATTTGACTCTTACCTGACAATGCTGCCAACTACAAGAAATTACTCTAGTGCATTTATTTACTTGGCATGATATCACTGCTGAACTTGTTTTCATGCTCTTATATACTCAGGCAGGTTCATTTTATTTGGTATATGACATCTGATGAATCACATCATTTTAATGATACAATTTCCTTATTGGAGAGAAGGCATTAGGTCAGCACAGGTATTGCTTTCCAAAATTAGTTCTTGCTCTCTTATTACTGGAGAATGGAAAGAACACGTGTTTCATATGAACTACATAAAGGAGACCAACAGCTTATAATGCATCTCACTGGGCAGTTTCCCCAACTTGCTCTAGAAACATAGCCTGCTCCTTGTGTAAAGGGAGGAGTTTTGGTTTCTATAAAAGAGGAAATCAATAAGTGAACAAAGGACAGCTTAAATTTTTTTCCTGGGCTTGCCTGTCCACCCACATCCCATATCATCTACTTCCAGCCAGCCACTCCCATCTCTTTTATAGACAGGTGTGGTAACTAATGAACCTTCAGACTTAGCAAATCAGCTGTATAAACTTAACTCTTTCTCAAGAATACCAACACCTGTTAACAGGGTGGAGAATTACAGGTAGACACTGCCAGACTGTTATAGCAGGTTATGCATTTGTACCAGGACTGCGTTTAAAGAACACGAGTTCTTCCCATGAGACAAATCATACACTGTCCACAGCAGCTCCTGGAGTTCCACTCTGCATGAGGGATGGAGTGGGCTGGGATATCTGCCACAATCCAATCCAGCAGCCATTTCTTCAGTAGGGTAGGTGTATAGGAGAAGCTGTTCCAATCCTGGAGCTACATGCAGGGCAGTCTGCAGGAGCATGGAAAAATCCCCCACTGTGATCTTAAGTATGCATGCATTTTGCACAGGGGATAGGATCTGGGGCAGGAATCAGGATTGTGGCATTGTAACCAGAGCAGAAGAGAACAGCTCTGGAATTTAGAAAGGAAGACCTGCACTCAGACTCTGCTTCCTTTCTGAAAGCCTTTCACTACTTTGCGAGTCAGCTTCTGGTGGGGTCCCTATTAAGGGCCACACACTTTACCTGGATAAAAATCCATGAAAACTTTAAATTTAAGATAGCCCCCTTACCCCTCAATAATTAGATTCTAAACATGGAAAATTATAATTTTTTAAAATAATTTTTCAAGTATAGAATCTAATTAGTTGAAGACTGTCTTAAAATTCTTTCCCCGTGCCCCAGTGCTGTGGTGAGAAAAGCAGCAGGGGGTGAGGGGCCAGACCCCTGCCCTTCCATGCCTGTGCCGCCCCTTGCTGTCTGTACCCCACCCCCAGCCTGTACCTGCACTCCCACTCCCTGCCTCTCCCACCCACTACCCTCCCCACTCCTTGACCCCTGTTCCTGGCTTCCCATTCCCAACATCCCTCATCCTGCTCCCTCCTGCAGCCTGCCTCCTGCAATCCCTGGGGCCTGAGCATTGCTGCCTGTGCTCCTACTCCCTTCTGGCTGCCTCCCCCACTTCCTTTCTGGTGCATGGGGGAACAAAGGGGGGAGGGGCCATTTCAGCCCTGTGCAGGTGGTGGCTCAGCTCCAACTTTGGCCCCAAGCCTGGGGCTGAAGCCAGAGCCAAGACATTACCTGCCCCAGGCCAATACTCAAATCTAAGACAAGGCATTATTCCCCCTTGCTGATTAAGGAGGAAAAAACCCCTCTCATCTTGGTAAATGTCACACACCAGTGGGGGCTCATAGACCAGCCTGATGACAACTAGGGCTGTGTGAAGCTTTGGTCCCTGATTTGATTTGGCGGAGATTCAGCCCGATTCAGTGGCTCTTTAATCTCTCCTAATCGAATTGGAAACCTCCGAATCAATTTGGAGAGATTTGGAAAGATTTGGCGATTCGGACATAGACACAGCTTTAAATGTTTTTTCTGCATACCTTGAGGTACCAGGCAGCTCGTGAATGCTGAGATGCTGGGGTGCATGGAGCATCCCACAGGAGTGTGGGGGGCTCCTCAACACACTTGGCAGCAGACCTGGAAGTGGACCAGAAGCACTTTTGGTCCACTTCTGGGTCCACTGGGGAGTGTGCTGGGGCCCCCCCTGCACCCTCCCCAGCTCGGCAACCCCCTGGATCGGGTGAGGCACCCAGGGTCCCTGGTGGACCCAGAACTGGACCAGAAGTACTTCCAGTCCACTTCCATGTTTGTCACCGAGCACTTGGAGGGCCCCCCCCCACGCTCTTGTGGGACGCTTCATCCCCCCTAGCATTGCAGCGTTCATGAGCCATGCTGGTACCTCGAGGTATGTAGAAAAAACATTTAAAGCTGCGTCTATGCAGGAATCACTGATTCTCTGAGTCAGCATCAAATCTTCAGATTTGGTCTTGGCTGAATTGAATCGGGGACAGTGATCCAAATCAACAAATCGGATCACTGACCCCAATCTGGGCTGAATCTGAATCGAATAGGGCCCGCTTGCCACACCCCAATGACAACTGAGAGCTATGCAGAGTGGAACCAATTGTTTCTTCATGCTGTTTTCCTGTTAGGTTACATTAGAGTTAAATTAGTACATTAATATGAAGGACAATTTTATGGTGACTCAAATTCATTCTGGTCCAGAGGCTGAAGGGAAGTCTTCCCAAGTAGGGCCTGGGCTTCCTCAAGAGAAATACAGAGATTTAGAAGCAGTACAGAGCCCTTAAGCTGTGGTCTAAGGGAGACTTCAAACTAGTTAAAAGCTGCGGTCACTGTGCAGATAATTCTGCAGAAATGTTCTACTGATCACCAATGTATACAGAAACAAAAATTTGTGAGGCTTGGATGGCTCAAAGGATGAGGGCCTTGTAATGGGCCAGGAAGTATTTGTCTTTCCAGTCACTGATGCAAATAGTACTCAGATGACAATGACTTCTGCCCAGTCAGTCACCAATGTGAAAAGATCTGGCAGGTGTTACTCTGCTTCCTAGTGGAGCAAACAGGCAGCACCTCCTTCTCAACGACAGAATGAAGTGCTTCCCGCCAAGGGTTAACCCCCCTGACTCGGTCAGTGCGAGGGGACCATTCTTCCCCTGCTCTGCTTCTTCCATTGACGCATACAAGATTTTCATCTCTAGGGCTGTCAGACCAATTTCTTTTTAAAAACCAGCAGCAAAGACAAAGGTGTGTAAGCAGGCTGCTGGGCACAGCCAGACATTTAGGTGTAAGTGAGGCTAGTCAGCAGTAGCCTGCTGGGTGATGTCTCTTAATTTTAAATTTTCTCCTCTCATCTACAGAGTACTTTGAGGGGATTACTGCACAAAACAGCACCCTCTAGTGGGACAAAGCAAGTTAGCATCATTTTCCTCTGTCATCCTTCTTTTGGTTCCGGTTCAGTCTTGTTTGGTTAAGAAAAACAAAATAAACTCAGCCCTGACTAAAAATTGATCAGGAGTGTAAGGGATAGCGGGAAAAAGTAGGCAAGTAGAGATTCTGCCACAGTTCACTAAACAATGGTGGGGATGGGAAAAGACATGCCACACGTGTATGGGGTAAGTCTACACAGCAAAAAGCAGGTGTGACTGCAACACATATTAGTATACCATAACTTTATCTAGCTAGTATGGGTAATTCTATCAGTATAGATGTGCCAGCATAGGCTTTAGCATGTGCTAGCAACCAGAGTCCTGGAGGACTTGCGCTGTGATTACTAGCATGAGCTACAGCAGTGCTACTCACCCTTTCGGCCCCATGGGCCAGAAGAATAATGCAGGCTGGACTGGACTCCATGCAGCAGAATTGGTCCCTGGGGCCTTGCCCTGCACACTGGAATCAGGCCCTGGGTGCCCCCCCACCCACTGTCACCATGTGCCAGGATCCAGCACCAGGGCCCTGTACTGCCCGTGCCTGGTTCCACAACCTGGGATCAAGCTCTGGGACCCTACACCACCCCTGCCTGGCCCTGCATGCTGGGATTGCACCCCACATTGTCCTACTTACCCGATCTAGTGTGCAGGGCCATGGCCTGCGGACTTCCCCACAGGTCTCTAGGGAGTCCAGCAGGTAAGATGACATAGAACAGGGGTTTTCAACCTTTTTTAGTAAGTGTACCCCCAGTGGTTGGACATGGAGCAGCAGCAGCATGTGGTAGAGGTGCGCGGTGGTGGGTGGCAGCGCTCCGTCCCTGCCTGCCCATACATTACCCCCTAGGGCCCTCCCAAATACTCCCTGACAAAATCGTAGAAAATTAGGGTCGGAAGGGACTTCAGGCAGTCATCTAGTCCAACCCCCTGCTCAAAGCAGGAGCAACCCCATCTAGATCATCTCAGCCAAGGCTTTGTCTAGGTAAGTCTTAAAAACCTCCAAGGATAAATATTCAACAACCTCTCTGGGTATCCTGTTCAGGGTTTTACTACCCTCCTTATGAGAATGTTTTTCCTAATATCAAGCCTAAACTTTCCTTGATGCAACTTGAGACGATGGCTTCTTGTTCTGTTGTCTGCCACCACTGAGAACAGTTCAACCCCATTCTCACTGTAACCCTCCTTCAGGTAGTTGAAGGCTGCTATTAAATTCCCCCTCAGTCTTCTCTTCTCCAGACTAAATAAAGCCAGTTCTGTCAGCCACACCTCACAAGTCATATGCCCCAGCCCCTAACCATTTTTGTTGCCCTCCACTGGCTTCTCTCCAGTTTGTCTACATCCTTTCTGTAGTGGGGTGCCCAAAACTGGACAGAGTACACTAGATGTGGGCTTACCAGTGTTGAATAGAGGGTAATAATCACTTCCATTGACCTACTGACAACACTCCTACTAATGCAGCCCAGTATGCTGTTGGCTTTCTTCGCAACAAGAACACAATGTGGGCTCACATTGAGCTTATTCTCCACTGTTACCCACAGGTACTTTTCTGCTGAGCTGCTGCTTATCCAGTCAGTCCCCAGCCAGTACCAGTGCATGGGACTGTTATATCCTAAGTGCAGGACTTTGAACTTATCCTTATTGAACCTCATGAGATTTCTTTTGGTCCAATCTTCAAGTTTGTCAAGGTCTCTCTGAATCCTAGCCCAGCGTATCTACTACTCCCCTCAGCTTGGTGTCATCTGCAAACTTGTCAAGGGAGCACCCCATCTCATCTTCCAGGTTGTTGATGAAGATATTGAGCAAAACTGGCCTCAGGACTGAGCCCTGGGGCACTCCATTTGATACTGGCTGTCAACATTGAGCCATTGATTACCACTCTTTGATCCCAATGATCCAGCCAGTTTTCTATCCACCTTACTGTCCATTCATCCAACCTGTACTTCCTTAGCTTGCTTGCAATAATGTTGTGGGAGACCATTGTAATGGCCAGAACCAGAAGGGTTAACAAACATCTTATAACAAAAGAAAATGTTTTTTAAAGATATCTAAAATAGAGCTTATATGATGTCTGTCTGGAGTACAACCCACAAGATTTATATATAGCATTTTATACTAATCTTTAGACAGCATGAACTTTAGAAAGCAGAACTAAAGAATATAACCACAGACGTAGCTGATTTATGAAATTTTGATTAAAGTCAGTAAAAATTAACAAACGTAATCACAAGGTGTAATTGACATAGTGGGTTGAACTTAGGTGGAGACATGTTAATCTCAGACCCCAAAGTTATGTGGTGCAATTTGCTTATTGGGTAAACCCAAGCTTGGGCAGTAACTTCTTATAATGATTTCTAACACCTTTTAACCCCATAGGATAACAGCTATAAAGTAACACTATGAATAGCTATACAACTAAAAAAATTAGCATAAACAGGATATAAAAGAACATGCACGTTAAATAACCCTCAGGGAAGGATGGAACAGAATAGTCAGTGCTGTCCCATGCCCCCGGATTCCTTACTCCCAGTGTGAATAAGAACCAGATCCTGACTGAGGGACCTTCCTCCGGTTTTCCCTCTGAAAAGCGCAGCTCAGGGACGCCTAACTTCACTGAATCAACTTGACGTGTATTTTCTAACTGAGGGACTATCAATAAGTTGCTAACCAAGTGGGAACTCTTGGTTAATTTCTTTGTCTGTTTTATTATCACTGTCAATTTTAATTTGTACTGTTATGTTGTCTGTTTATTAGCTTAACCTTTTTACTAACTGTCATATGTGCAAACTATATATTTTATTGCTATAAGTAAAATTTATTCTTTTTTATAAGTAAAACTTGTCATTGCTTTCCTTCCCAACATCACCTCCTCAATTCCAAACCAAAAAGCCCAGTGGCTAATAAAGTTGCAGTGCTCTGTCAGTCTGCAACTAAATTAATATACTCACAGTGCCCAGCTGGCCTGTAACAGACAGTATCAAAAGCCCTGCTGAAGTCAAGGTGTATCCCATCCACTGCTCTCCCCATATCCATAGAGCCAGTTTCTTTGTCATAGAAGGCAAACAGGTTGGTCAGGCATGACTTGCCCTTGGCGAATCCATTTTAACTCTTCCTAATCACCTACTTCTCCTCCAGGTGCTTAGAAATAGATTCCTTGAATATCTGGCTTCATGATTTTTCCAGGGACTGAGGTGAAGCTGATTGGTCTGTAGTTCCACAGATCCTCCTCCTTCCCTTTCTTAAAAGTGGGCATTATATTTGCCCTTTTCCAATCATCCAAGACTTCCCAATTGCCACAAATTTTCAAAGATAATGGCCAGCATCTCTGCAATCACATTGGCCAACTTCCTCAGTATCCTTGGGTGCATCACATCTGGCCCCATGGACTTGTACATATCCAGCTTTTCTAAATAGTCTCTCACCTGTTCTTTCACTTAATTTAAGACTGAAGCTGCATATCACTGGTGTATATGTGTATCTTATTTTAAAAATTGTTAGAGCAATACATTCGAATATTAGAAATCCAGAAAATGCAGAATTAGGTACATTTTTAAAGCAAGGCATACACACCATCTACAATTTC
>NW_017728996.1:43153468-43166254 GCF_001723915.1 Gavialis gangeticus | reverse complement strand
CCCACTGTTGTCCCCATTTCTTTGCAAGTTTCACTCTTCGCATTTTCTCCCCACAAAAATAACAATTTACTATCTTTTCCCCTTCAGCAATGTAGCATCAAAAGAAGCACCATAGCTTACTATTTAGCTCTTTGCAGACCCATCCCCAGTGAAACGGACATTGCTTTGCATCCATACCAGTGTTTAATGTCAGAGCTCCAACAGTGCAAGCTAATACGTGAGGTTTTCTTGTGGAAACATGTTAGCTGTTAGGGCTGTGTGAAGCTTTGGTCTCTGATTCGATTCAGTGGAGATTCAGCCCAATTCAATGGCTGAATCTCTGAATCTGAATCAAATCAAGGGACTCTTTAATCTCTCCGAACTGAATCAGAACCGTCCTAATCAATTTGGAGAGGTTCAGAAAGATTCATAGATTCTGACATAGGGACAGCTTTAAACATTTTTTCTACATACCTCTAGGTAGCAGGGGCTCATGAATGCTGTGATGCTGGGGCACATGGAGTGTCCCACAGAAGCACGGGGGACTCCCTAGTGCACTTGGCAGCAGCAGACCTGGAAGTGGATCAGAAGCACTTCTGGTCTACTTCCAGGTCCACCAGGGAGTGTGGTGGGCCCCCCCACACCTCCCGGCTTGGCAACTTGTGCCTCCTGGGTTGGGGGGGCACCCAGGTTCCCCCTGTAGCTGATTGCTGAGCCAAGGGGCTGCGGGGGGTCCCCCTGTGTGCTCCCTGGCAGACCCGTAAGTGGACTGGAAGTACTTCTGGTCCACTTCTAGGTTCACTGTAAAGCATATGGAGGGCCCCCCAACACTCCTGTGGGACACTCCATCCACCCCAGCATTGCAGTGATCATGAGTTGTGCTGATACCTTGAGGTATGTAGAAAAAACTTTTAAAGCTGTGTCTATGTCCAAATTGCTGATTCTCTCAATCAGCATCGAATCTTCAGATTCGGATTCAGCCAAATTGAATCAGGGACAGTGATCTGAATCAATGAATTGAATCACTGTCCCTGATTCAGGCTGAATCCGAATTCAAATTGAATAGGGCTCACTTTGCACACCCCTAGTAGCTGTGTCCTTATAAAAGCACTTTGGATGATTGGCTGACCTACAGAATCATGAGGTCCAATCTTCTAAACTGTTGAATAGCTTTCATAGCAGGAATGCTCTATAAAACATATCTACATACATGTAAAATGTAAATAGGCAAGATGCCAACAGATGGCACTCAAGAATATGAAGAATCATCCCCAGAACTCATGGGACCAGCTCAGTTTCTTGCCATCAGGCACTGAAAAGTGCTTAAATGAAGCAACTAATACACAGCACATCTACTGCGCAGTAATTTAGGTTACTGAGCAGTAACCAAAAATTACTGTGGGGTAAGGGCAAGTGTCTACATGTGCACACTTTTACTGTGCAGTAACTATGGTGACTTAAACCAGCTTGGGCATAAATTTGATACCTGCATGATACAGGTAGCAAATTTATGCCCGATTAGTTATTGTGCAGTAACTCGTGTGTAGACCTTACTATGCAATAACACTCTGTGTGTGGATTATCTTGGGATTACCCAAATTGGTCCACACACAGTGTTACTGTGCTTTAATGGCTGGATGTGTAGATGCCGACCTAAAAACTGCTTACTGTGTGGTAACTTACTGCGCAGTAAGTTACTGAGCAGTAAATGCACGTGTAGATGCACCCCTTGTGTTGCTAGATCAGTCCCAAAACAAAGAATATTGAACAAATGCTTGAAGCATTTCATGTCTCCAATCAGGGATCAGTGGAAGCATTGTGCACATGGTGTGTGAGACTAATAAATACTGTAAAATGGCATCACCATAACCCCCATAACTGACTTAAGTTATGGCTCTCCATTCATTACAGTAGCTGATAAAGCTACCATTTTCTACATACAGATACAGTACATTTCTTCTGATTTTTCAGAAATGGAATTTTGGAGCTTTATATGAGAGATGCAACTCTAAGTCAGCATTGCTCCCACTTCCAGTATCAGAAGTTATTTATTTATTTAAACTAACATTCTTGAAAGGGAAAGTAAGTCCAGGCACAGATCCAAAGTTAACACATTTTTTTTGTGGTTTAATTTCTTTAGTTAAGCTCTCAGAACTGTATAGCCAGAGGCCCTGGTCGTGACCAGTGAAGGTCTGAAGGAGGCAAGCCTCATTAGCACACCCAATATACAGTTTTTAGAAGAGGGGCCAGGCTCCTCCACACCTTCTAGCACATCCTGATGCTTGGTAAAACATCAGACTGCTGGTGAAACTTATGTACCCTGTCAGGGATCTCACAAGCTTTTGGAGGAAGCTTTGTGAGGCCCTTAAACTTTGTGAGGCTTCTTAAACTATAAGAAGCCTTTGGAGGCCCTTAAACTTTCTCCCCAGCCCCCTATAAGTCTTATACAGATGAGTGCTTTGCAACCCTAGGGCTAGGGATAGACATTCAAAAAACCTGAGCTAGGCTGACCCGGTTTGTAATTGGGCAGAGATTCTCTCTGTACTGAAGAAATGCAAGCATGTGCTTGCAGTGGCTCAGGCTAGAAGCCAGGGGGTGTTAGGGCAGCCTTCCCTTCCCTTGCACAATGTTGAGCTGAAGGGGGCGTGGCCAGGCCCCACCAGGATGCTTTAATTAGGGAGGTCTGCCTGCACCATCCCAGGCTTTTCCATGCTGACTACTCAAGGGGCAGGAGTGTTGCCAGACACCACCAGACTAGCACTCTGAGGCAAGGGTGTGTGTGCAGTGCATACATCTGTTGATGATAAAGAGCTTTTCAATCTCCTTCCCTGCTTCTTTATCCTGTCTCCAGCAAACTGATGGGCAAGCAAGCCAGCAAGGGGCTCATAACAGTGTTCATCACCCCATCAGCAAAACAATAGCCTCTCGCCATTGGTTCAAACTTTTCTTAAACAGCTTACCAGCTGCCCTGTTGATTAGCTCCAAAAAGCCCTAAGTTGACACTGTTCTGTCTGCCTATCCCAGTGAAATTGGAGAGACACAGACATCTCTTGGCATTAACTAGCACACCACATGCCTAGGGTCTGTGTGGCTGGGGTCTGTGCTGTGGGAGATGGGAGGGAGCGAGGGGAGGATTCCTGCTTGAGCAGCAAGCAGTGAAGTGGGGGATAGGACAGGGGGAAGCCAGGGAGACCCTGCTGTGCCTGCAGTTTCTGCCAGAGCTCCAGCCAGGGAGCAGAGTGGAGAGGCCAGCCTTGCTGTGAAGCGGACAGCCTCACACAGCCCAGAGAGCATGCTGGGATGCTGGAGGAGTCTGGTTTATCTCAAACTAACAAGGAGTCTGGAACAGACATTGCATAAACAGGTTTGAGCCAAATCAGGTAAGTGGTTTATGTGCACTGAAGATTTGTTCCTTTACAGGTTTAAACCAGTTTCTGATCACTTAAACTGATTTATGTGTAATGCCTGTCCCTAGCTGAGGAGTTTGGTGGATTATAACAAAGAGAGTGGCACTAGAGGACATTGGATGGGGAGAGAGAATTGCAAAGGGCAGAAAGAGCTCAGAGCAGCACAGCGAGAAGAAAATTAATGCTTTCCTGGCTTCTGCTGTAGCTGAACCTCCTGGTACTTGTAGCAGTGTGACTGGTGGCTTGTTGACGAAGCAGCCTGAGGTAAGCTATGGCTCCCCGAGCCATGTTCCTCTGTTCCTGTGAACAGCACTTTAATGCCTTCAAATACTTGTGCATTGTTGGGAGGGTATGGGACACAGCAGATCTATGGAGGGAGCTGAAGGAAAAAGCTATGAGGGCACATGGACACAGGGGTGTGAAAGCTGGAAACCTCGTGGCTGCCAGAATCTAAGGTGAGGACTTAAGAACGCTGCTCACTGGGGAAATACTAATGCTTCCCTGCTTTTTCCACCTGATAAACCTCTTGCTGCAAAGATGGAGACCCAGGAAGTGAGAGAGAGAGCACAATAGGTGACCCACAGAATTGACAAAGGTGATGAAATGGGCAAATCGACTCTTATTGTGAGATTCTTCTTATCTGCAGCAGATATTTACCTGCAGAGTACCATCAAAGCCTCCCACCCAAGCTTTTTGAAAGAGAAGGTAATTTTTTGCCTTTGACTAGGCTGGTCCACAGGGATGCAGGGGTAAAGTTCAAGAGTGTTTAAGGGTTTCTGAAGGTTTTCCTGTATTTAAAACCATAGCTTAGGTCTCCAGACTGCTTACTGGAGAGGATAATCACTTTCTTATTAAATTAACTTTTGCAGTCTGATTTTTATCAATAAAAACAGGTAGTTTACCCTAAACTTCAATGTGAGGAATCCAAAAAATGAGACCAGATTTCTCTTCCATCACTTCCTATTTTTTCCCTACAAATAGGGGAATAAAGCTAGGAAACTATTTGAGGTTGGGAAAACAAATCAGGAACAGCTTGCTCACCCTTCTTCAGTTTTAGAGGAAAGCTCTCCTTGAGCCCCGGATCTAACTTACTAACTTTGAGGAAGATATGACTTCGGGAGATTTGTGAGCCTGAATTTAAGCTGTTGCCACCTCAGAATACACTCAGATGAAGTTTTAACTAAGGACAAGTTTTATAACCTCATAATTACTAGAGCTAGCTCTTCAATTTGCTCACAAGAACTTTCTAGTAATTAATATCTAGACTCCAGGAAACTGAAGTTTTCTTTCCTTTTTAATCCGTGACTGAGTTGCATACATCCTGTATTTCATACAATCTTGAGTCTTTAGAGTGCCTGTTTCATTGGCTGTTTGCTCAAGTCTCTTTGTCTAATGTAAGTAGGTAAGAAAGAAATCCATCAATGCTGAAAATATTTTCCATCACTCTGCTTTGAATTTTCAGGTGTAGGCAAAAGTCCAGGGCACTGAATCTACAGAGGTTTCATAAGTTAAATAGAAGAATTAACACTCCTGTAGTTTCAACTGTATCCCTAAATTCCTTTGGGCTGAGTGTAACGTGTCCCTAAACTTGGTTTGAGGGATCAGAAGCAGTTTCTACTAAAAATCTAGTTAGGCAAAGTTTTAATAACTTGATATCTTAAATTGTGTCTGGTGAAAACTCAGTATAGAAGTTAACACTACAACTGAAATATTTTAATGTTGAAAAATAGCTTTAAGATCAGTTGTGCCATGGCACAGACAAAATAGCTTTGTGGTTTCAGAGAATTTTTTTAAATCTATCAAAATAGAGCTTAATTCTTATACTGACATTTTTATACTCTTCCATTCTGCCCTAAGAAAATGAGAGAACTGAGTTCTTCGGGTGCACACTAACTCTGGTTTGCAGCTCCCTGCGACAGGAGCCTTTAGAAAAATCATGACTGATTTCCACACATTTAACATGCAAGTCATAATGGTCTGTTAATTATTTTGGTTTAATTACATGACTGCAACTGGGACACCCCTGTGGGTGGTTTCTCCTCAGAATTAAGGGAAGAGATGTTTAAGGAAAAAGCCAGAAAACCATTAAAATAAAAAAGATACTTAACTGAGAACTGAAAAGCAATCCTAAATTTAAACCTGGGCCTGTAGCTAAAGCATTGGCCTGGGGTCAGGGGGCTCAGGTTCTAATCCCAGCTCTGTCACTGACCCACATGTCACTGGGAAAGCCATTTGCCTCTCTGAATCTTCATTAGTCTTCTTATCTTTGGTTTTCTTGTCTATTTTAACTGTCAGCTCTTTAAAGCAGAGACCTTTTCTCACTATGTGTTTACACAGTACTTAGCACAAGGCTCTGATTCCCATTGGATACTCTTGATTTAATGTTTATCTTGCTTCTTTCGAAATGAAAATAGCGAGCACAAGTGTGCAATGTGGCATATGGACCAATGAGATGGGTGTTCAAACATATAAAGCAATGGAAAGGAGAACTGAAAAGGCCTGCAAGAAACCGGGGAAATTGGAGACAGTAGGTGGGCAGCACTAGGGAAGCCAAAAGTGGGGCAGCTCAGAAATATTGCCAGCCAGAGAAAACCAGTAGCAATGGGATGGTACAGAGGAGGCAGGTAAGCTCCCAGAAGGGCTGATGTCCAACAGGTGTGCTCCAAACCACTAGGGATTGAAAGTTTGACACATCTTTAGTTGATCCAGGTCATCATTGCTACATATATTAGCATGATGTAGCATATTAGCCCAGGTCATCATTGCTACATATATTAGCATGATGTAGCATATTAGCCCAGGTTTTAAACCAGCCTTGGTCTTTGTAGCAGGGCACTAGGTTGCCTGCTACTGGCATTAGTAATAGGGGCCGAGCTGCCAATCAATGGGGCAGCAGGTGAGAGTTGCCACGGCAGCTGATGGGGTCAGCTGACCGCCAGGGGCAGGGCCTGGCCTATATAAACAGCCAGGCTGAAGCCTAGCTGGCAGTTACCATCTAGCAGCCTGAGGAATAAGAGCTTTGCTGCTGAGCCAAGCCTAGTGAAGCAGCCTGACTGCTCAAAGGGCTACAATATGGCAGGGGGAGAGAGAACCCTGATTGAGAGACCTTACAGGAGAGCCAGGTGGGCCTAGATTCTGTGTTATAGCCGGTAGACTGGTTTTGTGTTGCAGCCAGTGGGCTCAGGGCTTTATGTTTATCATTGGGTTTGATGTTACACCGGAGGAGTGGGTGAGGCTGTAGGAGTGCAAGGAGGCCTCACAGGAGCTCCCCAGTAGCTCGGGGGGGGTGGGGCTCTGGTGCCCAGTAGGGGCACAGCAAGTGGTGCCAGAGAGGGCACAGTGATTGGTGCCACAGCTGGCGTGGCGGGAGAGTGCTGGAGAGGTGCGGTGTGTGGGGTTGAGACCCCAGCCCGTGAGGGCGGTATTTTGCCCAGTAGGGTGAAAGACCCCTGAGAAGGGTCAAGGGGCCAGGCATAGCTACAGGCCCCAGAGAGGGTGTAGCGTGAGAGGCACGGGACAGGCCCCAGAGAGGGCGAGGAACGCGAGCAAGGCTTAGCGGGGCGAAAGCGGGAAGAGCACAAGGCATAAGCCCAAAGGGGGAAAGTCCCTTAGGAAGCCCGAGATGAGGCGAACCTAGGGGAAAGCCCCATAAAGGGGTGAGGGCCAGTGTAAGAGCCCAGAGTAGGGTGGGCGCACCGGTAGAGACCCGAGGAGGGCAGGGTGCGCGGTTCAGAACCCGAAGAGGGTGATTACACGAGCAGAAGCCCCAGGAAAGGGCGAGGCTTGGGGCGTGCTACAGGGGAGGCAGGAGGCACGCGTGGCCCATAAGGCTGGGGTGCACCATATCACTCACTAGTGAACAGGGGCCAGTACAAAGATAGCACCGTGCACAAGGGGGTTGGAAGGCAGCTTCCCATTGATACTTGTTAGCTCAAAGACATGGCGGGCGAGACAGAGGGTGCATTTAGAGCCCGGATTTGGCACAGTAGGGGTGCCAGGGGGATCGTGGCCACCCCTGCGCCCCGCCCCGTGACAGTCTCTTTCCCTCCTCACAGAATCTAGTTGGGGAAATGAGTGAGGAGAAAAGACTTTTAGTTACAAAATAGACTGTTCACTCTATTTACTACCCTGATCTATGTAACTTTTCACATGATTGACCATCACAGGAGATTTGGAAGGGAACTAAATCTGTACTACAGTACCTCACTACCCTTTCTTCACTTATTTTTATTACTAAAAGAATAAGTTAAACTGTCTCTATTCTATAGCAAGTACACCTATTATGATGCCAGCATTGCCATTACATATGGGCAGCCCTCAGCACCATTATGATACAACATTGCTGTATAATAGACCTGAAAGTCTCTGCTAAAGAAATATACAGGCAGTCCTCAGACTTACGACATGATTGGTTCCTGAAAACAATGTCTTAAGTTGAAACATTGTAACTCGGAACCAACTTTCCCATAGGAAACAATGTTATCCCCCCAATAGGGGATTGGTTCCTGAACCAAGGCCCAATACCTTATTTTCACCAAAAATAACCAGGAATTTTGTACTCAATCAATTATAGATGAGTAATATAGCTACATTAATGTATTTATATTGTAAATAGGACTCATATTGATTTGGTAGGACTTCTTTGAGGTGACTTCTTGCTGGACTTTTTGAAGGGTTCTTGGCTGGAGTCTTCACAGGAGTCTTGGCTGCAGGTTTTTCTGGAGTCTCATCTGCTTTCTTAAAGAAAGTGTCCAAGGAAATTTGGACAGATGTTCTCCAGGGAAGATGGGTGATGCAGCAAACTTGTTTACTGACATGGTGTGGTGTCAGATCAAGTGTAAAGTCAAAACTGAGGTCAGAAAGTTGAAACAAGTTGTCAATTTATAAATGTTGTAAGTACAAGATGTTGTAACTTGAAACATTGTAAGTAGAGGACTGTCTGTACTACAGTCTGGAAAGCAGCACCTAAGTTCAATGGAGAATTGCTGCAGTAGAGCAAAAATGCCCAGAGATCGACATTCCAATCCCTCTAGGAAAAATGATACACAGAACATGAGTGCTAAGATGAATTTACAAGAGTGGTGAGAATCTGCACTTCTATCTTAGCAACTGTAGTATCTTCAAACCAGATGTAAAGACCATTACTGGGTTGAATGGAGCAAAAAATACGCTGACCATGGTTTTTGATACTTAGGCCCCGCTCCAGAATGCATTTACACAACTCCCTTCATGGGAGGAAACTGACTGTGTCATTAGGTGGAAGAAGAGGACAGATAGCTTCAGGCCACTCACTTTTTATTCTGCAAAAGCCTACCACAATTTGGTCATGTGACTGGAAGTAGCAGGGGTAACAAAGGGTCTTGTTCACCAGCTAAAATATAAAATGCACTGGTCTAAGTCTGCTGCCTTTGCATATTCTTTTGTCTGTTCTCTCCCACGTAGAAAGAAAACTGAAATCGATGAAGATGCTTTTCATAGGCAGTGTTTTGCCTTTATTTTTGCTTCACAACTCAGCAGAACAGCTACGGCTTCAAATCACAAATATATTTTAGGTTAGGGACAGACATTCAAAAAGACCAAGCCTGAATTGATTCAGTCTTTGCAGGTTAGTCTAACCTGGCAAGGCTGAACCAGTTTGCACCTGTAAAGACATTCCCTCTGGACTGAAGAAATGCAGCCACATGCCTGGATTGACTCAGGCTAGTAGCCAGGGGGTGGTAGAGCAGCCCTCCCTTCCCTTCCATAGTGCTGAGCTGAGGGGGGGACATGGCCAGGTCACAGCAGGATGCTCTGATTGTGGGGGGTCGTGTCCCCTCCTCCCCACCTGCTCCTGACTAGTCCTGCAGGGAGTTGATAACACAGCATTTAGCACCCCATCAAAAAAAACAAGCCTCTTTCATTATCTCAAGCTCTTCTTAAACAATTTTTCCAAGGAAGGAACTAGCTGACCTATTGATTAGCTCCAAAATGCCCTAAGCAGACACTGTCCTGTCTGTCTTACACAGACACCTCTAAGCATTAGCTAGCATACCACATGCTGGCTATGGTATGTGCTATGTGAGAGGGGAGGGGGGAATAACCGATTGAGCAGGGAGTGGGGCTGGGGTGCACGGGGAAGCCAGACACGCACCACTGTGCCTGCAGTCTCTGCCAGAGCTCCAGCCAGGGAGCAGAAGGGAGGGGCCAGCATCTGGGATGCTGGGAGACTCTGGCTTAAGTTAAACCAGGAAGGAGTCTGGGATAGACATTGTATAAACTGGTAAGACCCAAATCAATTAAGTATTAGTTAAATACTACATTCAACCAGGTTTATCTCAAACAAGTTTCAGCCATTTTCAAACTGGTTTATGTGTGCTGAACATCTGTTCTGTTACAGGTTTAAACCAGTTTCTGATAATTTAAACTGGTTTATGTGTAATGTTTGTCCCTAGCCTTAATAACAGCAGGAGAGGCTCAGTTCTGATCTTGTAAGCTGTTTCACACCATAGAAGCTCCAGACTTTAGCAGAACTACTTTATTTTTCACTGGAGTAAATGACATTAAAATCAGGCCCAAAGGGTACACAACTTTGAACTTCTCCAGTCTCCTGAATGACGCATGTTTTTTTTATAATTGGCACAGGCATGCTCAGAAGAGTATCCCTTGAGACCACACCCACTTCAAAACACTTGCTATGGTGGAGGAACAGAGTCTGCAAACAGCTGTGATTCATTCTGCTAATGCTTTCTCTGCTCTGAATGTTTCTCTCCCTTTGAGTTACATGCCTACACTAAAACTGCTGTTCGCTGCATTCAGAATATGTTTATTTGAACAGAAATGAAATGGCTGCCACCATGGCAACTCTTGCGCAGTCATAACAGGGACCAAATGGCAAGCATGTGTGCATAAGAAACCAGCATCTTTTAATGGAATTCAGTCTGAATGAAACAGCAAGAATCACACAGCCAAGAGCTTCAGTGGAAAAGATAGGTAAAAACCACTGTACTATACTGAACTCCTAGCATCGCTTGGCCCTGCGATGCATTATCACTGATGTATTTGGGACTCCTCAGACTGAATAACAAGGGGTTTTAGCTAACACTGCCTTCCTTATTTTGGTGCGTGCACAAGTGGAGAAAGACCATCAAAAGCTAAACCTGAAATGTGAACCTTGAATTTGGCTTTCTTTGAAATCACTATTAATAACAAGGTAATTAGCAGAATTCTCAGATTCATGAGACTCTGATGGGGCTGTGCCACAAGCGCTTCTGCTATGGCCTCAGACTTGTGACATCTGGGCTGCCAACTGTGTGCCTTAGCACCCATGTCATCCCAGCCCTCCAAGGCTTGAATGAAGAGATATGTAAACACCAGAAACAGGTTCAAAGAAAGACTTCTGAGTGCTGTAGTTAGTTTGAAATTAACAGGTTACATCTGATGTTAAGGAATCACCATTTGCTACCACTGTTATGGAACACTTTGGAGCACGCATTCTGTGGTCTCTTGACAACTAAAGAGTGTGTGTGTGTGTTGCAGTTTAAAATGCTTCCATGTTTCCTTTGCAAATTAACTTCTTTTAAAGGATGCAAAACATTCTCTCTCAGTGTAACCAGAAACTGCAGAAAAAACTCAAGTTTCCTATTTCTGAATGTTCATGTATGACAACTTCGTTTTCAGCAGATACTTCACAACCCCATCCATAACTCTTCAAAATAATTGCTCCCTGAACAATTACTGTCTCTAAAAAACCCCAGAAACTCAACAGCTTTGGGTGCCATGATGGTCTGCTGGAAAAGTTCTAGGAATCAGGGACTCTCCCAGCCGTTGGTTTGGCCTGTAGTCTACAGAGCCACATCCCTTCGGTCCAAATTTTCTCTCCCCTGTAATTTAGCTTGTTTCTCTTTCTAGTCTTCCCAGAAAGTCCCCCAGTTCTATGTATCTAGCAATACCATAGAAACTCCTCCTCCAACTACTAAAGGAGTGAGATGTGGTCTGAAATCAAGCAGAGGACAGGGTAGATTTGTACCTTATTGACCAAGGGTAGGCAATCCCCAGCCTGCATGCCAGAGTATAACATGCAAAGGCATTTTGCTTGGCATGTGCATCTTGGGCTGCACTGGCACAATAAGCCCTCTCAGCTCCCCTACCATCCACCCCTGGCATGCCAATATCTTACAAGTCAAGGTTGTGGGCATTTTTGGCACGCTACCCAACAACATTGCCGACCCCTGTTATATACTAAACGTAGCTAGCTAGCTAACAAGAATATGCTTTCTCCAGCTCATGAAAATGTAATTTTAGAGCTCATTTTCACTTGGTTATTTAAACTGATTTTATTCAAGATGAAGAGGTGGGGGTGGATAAAACTGAGCAACAGTTCAAGACATGAAACGTAAAAATAACCGCTGGTTTCTTTTATTGATACTGAACAAAGACATGATCTTCAGTGAATGTAATGAAAAAGAGACCAAAGTTCCAGCAGTAGATTCAGGGTATGTCTAGATCAAGGGTTTCCAAACCGGGGTCCCAGACCAGACATCTCTGGGGGGGTACATAGGAAAAATTATGTACTGGTGGATTAAATTTTCATTATAATAATAATTGGCACTTAAGTGATTAAAATATAAAATGTATGCTGGTAGGGGTACACAGGTAGCTGGTAAATCTGGAAGGGGGTGCACAATAAGAAAAAGTTTGGGAACCTCTGGTCTAGAGCACAAAGCAGTGCCAGGCTGAAGCATGAATCACTGGCTCCGTGCTCTCCAGCTCTGGAACCAGCAGCAGTCTAGCTGTATTAGTGTAATTCTCTATGTGGGTTAATCAGCTCTGTTTGTCTCAGTGGAGCTTACAGGCTGGCAATGTAGTGCCTTACTGATGCAGCTATACTGCTTCCAGTTCAGGTGCCAGCAGTTCCAAGCTAGCAAGGCATATCTCAACATGGTGCTGCTTGGTGCCTGAGAGACCTACCCTTGCAGGTCTGCAAATTCTTATTAACGTGAGTAAGGAGAGTCAGTGTAAGAGCGGGGGACTCATTCATATTGCTTTGTGGGGTGCTAAACACTTGCAACAGCTTAATGTCTTTGGTTACAAGCTTTACCATGGTGTTGCATACCAAAGGCACCTGTTGCATTTCTCCAGTGCAAAGGCTTTTAGAGGCCATGAATTCACAGTTCATGCAACCATGCATACAACACAGGACAAGCAAGGATACAGAATGCAGAGGTGGGCACAGCCTGAAATGAAGAATCCCAAGATCCTGGCCAGTGAATGGAAAACTTCCTTCTCAAGCTCTTTTACAGCCACTTCCCCTGTTAGCCCCCTCACCCTTAGCTTTCATAGATTTCATAGATATTTGGACTGGAAGGGACCCAAGAGGATCATTGAGTCCAGCCCCCTGCCCCAGGGGCAGGAAGTCAGCAGG
>NW_017728996.1:43150618-43153070 GCF_001723915.1 Gavialis gangeticus | reverse complement strand
ACCAGCGTAGCACTGCTGAGCCTATAAGCATGCTGCAGATTTTTCCTCCTGAGGTGGAGAACCTTGCATTTTTCGGTGTTGAACACCATCAGGTTCTCATCTGCCCATTTCATGAACCTGTCAAGATCTTCCTGGATCACCCTCCTGTCCTCAGGTGTTGATGCTTTACCCCAGAGTTTGGTGTTGTCAGCAAACTTGGCCAGTCCGCTTCTGACACCAATGTCCATATCACTGATGGAGATGTTAAAGAGTATAGGCCTAGGACAGAGCCTTGAGGGACCCCACTGGTGACCGCGTACCAAGACAATTGGCTTCCATCAAACACTGCCCTTTGGGTCCTGCCGTGGAGACAGTTCCCCAGCCAGCGGATCAGATCCATCTTTTCCATCCAAATATCCTGAAGCCTTCTCTGTCTTCCTAGGCACTTCCCACAACACTGCATCACTGGGCTAGCACATGAGAATCACAGAGCAAAACAAGCTAGGCAGGGGAAATTGATAATCATGAAAAATATACTGGATACAATTCCTTTCACTTGAAGAAAAAAGAGGCATCTTGCACATGAGAAACTGCTATTAATCTGAAAATGCCCCTTGTACAAAAAGAGAATTGCTACAGTATATTTAGTTGGCTTCAACCCCAGTCCCAGCCCTCCAACTCAAAGCTGCTATAAGGCTAATACCGTTAGCCAGATTCTAAATTGACTTCAGTAGAATTGAACTGAGTTACACCAGCCAGGGTCTGATCTGATGATGTTAAAATGTGGTGGATGCAAGATAAATTGAGAGGCTAAAATGTACCAATCAGCAACAAAGAGTACAAATGAACAAAACTATTTTTTTGCTAATAGGTTGTAGAGAAACATTCATTATTGTCAGATGCCAGTGAAACCCTAGCCATATCAACAACTTCTTATAAGTGCAGGCAATTTGACTTTTCCCTTGTGCATAAAGGCCATTTCAAGCTTACTGTTTGCTAACATGGTTTTAAACAGGCAGTGATCTGATCCGTCTTTGGATCTGACCTGGAGCTCCAGACCGGGTTTCTGCCTCGATCCAGCTGAAGCGATTCCAAAGCTTCAGAGCTGCCTCGGAGATCCGGCCATAGGGTATAATGGGGAATCAATGAAATGTCTATAACTTTGTTGTCCAATCTGGATGCAACTTGCAGGGATGGTAGCCTCTGCTGAGAGCATGAAATCTGCCAGGTTTCAAGGAGGTCAGTGCAGGGATTTGGGGGGAATCACACCTCAAGCTGCAGACAAGGAAAACTCGTGCCATGGGTGACACTGTGTGTATTAAGGTGCAGCAGGGTGACAGCTGCAGGGATGGTGGCCCCTGCTGTGACACCTGCCAGCTGTGGAGGAGATCGGTGCAGGGTGGTTGTGGGGCCCTGCACCCCTGGCTGCTGACAGACAAAACTCCTGCCAAGACTGTCTGTCTTGATTCTTTCCTCTCCTTAGCCTGGTTTTGAAGGAGCTAATTGATGTATGTTAAGTCGTTATGTAGTAGCTAGGTCCCGTGTATTGAGCTGGTCCCTGAGTGAATCATGATTGATTGATTGGTAACTGGGAACACAGCAGCTTAGCAGCCAGGCCTGCAGTAGTGTCTCCCCTCCCTGCCCTAAGACAGACACGCTCAGTCCCACAATCACCCATGGCACCAATCTTCTTGAAACTTGGCAGGCTTTGTGGTCTCAATAAGAGCTACCAGTCCTGCAGTTTTGACCCCCCTGTGCTGTAACACGTAGACGTGACAGGAGTTTTGCTTTCAAGAATTTGGGGTGCCGTTCTCCCCAACCCCCTGCATTGATCTTTATAAAACTTGGCAGGATTCATCCTCTCTGCAGAATCTACCACCTCAGAAAATTTCATCCAAATCAGACAAAAACCAACAAAGTTATAGATATTTTATTGTTTCCCCATTATACCCTATGGCTGGATCTCCGAGGCGGCTCCGAAGCACTTTGGGAAGCCGAACGAGGTGGTGCTTCAGCCTGGATGTGCTGCTTCAGACCCTGAAGTGTCCAAAGCTTCTCTGGATCCAAAGCTTTGTCCGAAGCCTCGCACAGCCCTAGTTTTAAACCAGTCAGCTTAGACTTCTTTGCGGAAGCACCCGAGGCTTGCAATAACCACACCATACAAGTACTGCACTGTACATTGTCTTTACAGCTGAGCAACACTGGATCTTTCCTAAGACCTTTTTATGAAGAGCCCCTAACTCATTATTCTCCTCAGTCAGCCTCTACTTCCCAACAACCTGTAAATTAGAAGAGAAAATGAAATCTGATAAGTTGATGTTAAAATGCCATGAGATACTCCACAGATTTACTAGGGAATAAACAAAGGATAGAGCTTGCCTTTTATAGATGCAAGTCTCTGTGCCAGAGTCAGAGCATCTGCCCTTGCCAAAGTCTTATTAGACGCTCAGGGCTATGAGCCTGTGGAATCGCA
>NW_017728996.1:43127744-43150522 GCF_001723915.1 Gavialis gangeticus | reverse complement strand
TCAAGAGAGATTTTTAATCACTGAGGGTTGCCATAAAGGAACCCAGTGCACAATAACGAACTGATATCAAATCCAGAGGCTCTGTCCCCTCGAGATCACTCATAGAAAGTATACATTTCTGAACCAGACGACCACGGAAAACATTCCACAAGAGCCTGAGGGAAATTCTGACCCTGAGGATTGGCTCAAGGATCCATATTTAAAACAATTAAAATCTCAGAAGCCCAAGCTACTTTAACTTCGTGAAAATTAGACCTGGATCAGTTCTGTGAGACGGGAGATCACCACTAACTATTTATAAAGCACTGTGTGTATACAAAGAACTGTTTCATACACACCTAGGGTACCTACCCCACCACAACACTCTCTGCTGGGCATCATTTATTACCATGAGTGGTCGATATTAGTTGGACTGCCTGCTCTAGCAAGTTCAAATGCTAGCGTTGTGCCCTTACTGTGGTAAGTTTGATGCAGCAGAAACTTGTCTAGATAGAAATAACAATTTCACTGTTAGTGATATATAGTATAATAATTGCCAGAAATAACCATAATTGACAGCCAGACAACTTCCTTATCAACTGTGTTTGGGTTGAAGAGATGCAAGTATTTTTTTAACTGCATTAACTACAATAACTTCTTTCAAATTTAACATTTCCCCAGTTCCATTTGGCAACACCCTTTTTCCTTCCACCCACCTCTGTTTTAAATCTAGATGAAACTGTAATTTTAGTTCAACCATCTGAACTTACCATGTAGAATACAAGTGTTGCCAAATCTTTGAACTGACTGAATGTTTCTGAGCAGCAAGGGTTTTTTTTTTTTAAAGAGATGTGGATAGTTTTGTTTTCAAATATTTCTGCAGCTGCCCACACAGCTGCATTAAAGCACTGAGGGTTGGCCAGACAGAATGGCAAATGACAACAGGAAACAGGATCTAAAGCTAGTGGGAAGACAGATTTCTGCCAGTATTTACTGACCACTGGAATTAGTGATAGAACAAAACTTTAACAAAAAACCACCAGTTTAAGACTTGCTTTCAAGCTGCCTTAGCAACTCACCTGCAACATTTTCATACCATATGTCTCATCAGAGCAAAATCCATCTCCCTACTCTGCACCAAAAGTACCTACATAATTATGCAAATAATAATTGCTCGGTAATTTCTACTGCAAAGCTAGGTGAGACCAAAGTAGAGTAGAGTTTTAAATATAGAAGTACTACAAATCCCTGCTTTTTGGGTTTTTGTTAGTATTTAACTTATCAATAAAGCAGCAAAATATTATAGCCCACTGTTATTAAACCCTGAAGAATTTAATCATCACAAGAATAATTTTAAGATTAATGGACCACTTTTTAAACTAAAAATCTGAGATGCAGCCCTGCTGAAGGGACTTGGGGGATTTTTCAACATAAATAAGATAAGCTTCTAAATGAATAACATGCTAGTGTTTCCTGGTCAATGGCATGTTTACCAACCTTATGCTCAATGGGGTTTTTGCTGTTTACTCCAATAAGTATTAGGTGAGGTCTAAATTCTTACCACAACCTGCAGCAGCGGAGAGTCAGAATGGAACACAGATCAGCAGATTCAACAGCTCAGCTCTATATGTGCCTGCCTAGCCTTAACTGAAAATTAATTACATTGGAGCAGATTACTTGAAAATCTCTACAAAGTCTCATGGCAGATACCCAAAATGTCTATTACTTGGAGCTGGTCAGGAATTTTCAGAAAAAGACAAATACCCCAGAGTAACTAGCACAGTCTAGTAAGCGCTTACCTAGGATCTTAACAACTCAGGTTCAAGTCCTTGCTCTTTCTGAATCAGACCAAAAATTGGAATCTGCACTTCTCGCACTCCCCAAATGCCCAACCCTTGGGCTGCTGCCAGGGTGAAGTCTATGGCTGTCACTTATTTTTTGCAAGAAACTTTAGAAGATCTCTGGTTTCTCCCAGTGAAGAACAAGAATGTTTTTGTGGGAGGGGAGAACTGCTCCCTATCCAGTTTATTGCTTAATGCTTGTTTATGGCTGTCCTTAGATATCCCAATCAAAGACAGAAGCCTTGTTGCTGTAGGCACCGTACACAAAGAAAGAGTTACTGAGTCAAGTCAAAGCGTGTGACAAGGGACAACGATCTCATCAGTAAGCACTGGAGGAACCACCATCCAGGTTGTATCACTCAGTGTTTTTGGAAGGCCATATTCTGCTCTCATGCAGGCATATGACTCCTCCTTTGAAGAAGATGGGAATAACCTGTGCACATACTAAGGCAGCAATTTGGTACAATGGACTGAATTCTTCCTGTGAAAATTACTACTGAACTGGAATCTTGAGCCATTTTTATTATCTAGTTATGTTATCAGAATTTTTTTAGTGTACCTTGAAGTCTCAAAGCAGTTGTATAGCAGAAGTAAGGGTAGCAAGATCAATGCAGTAGGTGAGATCCTCAGCAGATGAAAATTCAAAGGCATAACAACAAGGGTCTGTGCCCTGAGTGGCAGCAGTGGCAGGGCCTGGGTGCATATGAGGGCCAGTGCCCTGGTTGTCCACCACTTCCTAGTTATGTGAAAATTAGCATAATTGAAGCCTGTTTACATCAGCTGAGGGTGCACACAAATACCTTTAACAAAAAGGTCACTGTGTTGGTTTGACTGGATTGCTATTCTTATTTCAGTATTATGTACACTGCTATAGGGAAAAAAAAGAAAGAAAGAATGCATGTATAACTTAGGCCCAGGAAATTTATTCACAGCTCTTTAACATCCTCAGACACGGAGATCTCACACATTGATAGTTCTCAGATAGAGCCCACTCCTTCTCCCTCATCCTTTCTTTTTCAGCATTATGGTCCAAAGCAGATTTTTATTTATTTATTTACTTTTTTTATAGCTGTGGGAAACCAGGAAGGGTTTGGTTTGGCTGCTGGTTCAGTGCTATCTGAACCCCTAAAGCTGGTGAGAGGCATGTATACTTTAATAAAAGAGGAAGTATACATGAACAAACAATTGCCTTCAATATTTACACCTAGTGGATCAGGTAGCTGTCATCCCTACTAACAAATGTGAAGCATTTGACACCAACTACTGCCAGCCTCTGTGTAACTGATCCTAGGATGGTGAGCATGCCTCCGTCATCCACCACAGCCTCAACTTACCCCCCTGCATTTTCCATCCAGTTAACTTTTTAACATTGAGCACAAAATGCATAAGTACTCTGCAGAGTTTGTAAGGGATTATGTGTTGATACCTTGTTATTTTTAAATTTAATCTTACTTGTGTTGCATCTTCCAGCTACAGCAGATTATCTGGTAGGTAATGCATTTGAGCTTCAGATTTTTTTGCCTCCAATTCTGTATCTACATTTTCACATGTGACATTCCTCAATGACAAACATTTGGATACCAAACACCTGATAGTTCCCCCCACTTCATAAGTTAGACGACTAAAATGAAAATGCTTCTAATATGGCTGCCTGAAGTAGCAGGGGATTGGACTTAACCTAGGAATTCCCTCCTAGTTTTAGGTATTGGCAATTGTCTATGAGTGTAGAATCAGGGACACAAGCTGGAACTTTATTTGAGGGTTTTTTTTAAACATGAATCAGTGTGTTAAATCAAAGGACCCACTATAGACTGCTGGGACCACAATTTCACTGAAGTTCTTGCACTGCAGAATACTTTGGAATAACTACTTTGCTTCGCACAGTCATCCCTACAAAGCTACATGTCCAAGGGTCTGTTTACATGGTGCAGTGCACAGCCATGTAAGCTAGGTACAGACAGTCAAAAAGCCTGAGACTGAATCGATTCAGTCTTTGCAGGTTAGCCTAAAATGCACAGACTAAATTGAAACAGAAGTGAACAGACATTTACCTTTGATTCAGGAAATGCAACCACATGCCTGCAATGGCTTAGGCCAGAAGAGATGGGGGAGAGCACTGGAGGAATCTAGCTGGGTGTTTACTTCCTCTTCCTGCTGCCCTGAGGTCTCTGGGATTTGCAGTCCAGAATTACAGCAGCAGGACTCGGCAGGGTTGCTCATCACTTCCTCTTCCTGCTTCCAGGTGCCTCTGGGATTTGTAGTTTACAGTTGCAGCCAGCAGTAAGTTTGAGCAGGGGATGGAGTGTTTAACACCTCTCACTGGCCCCAGACCCCAGCTGGGATTTGCCTGGGGAGGGGGCAGTCTCCCTTGTGTAGACTGGGCTGCATCCCCAGCCGAGCTTGTCCCCCACCCCCTTGTCAGCCAGCCCTCACTGGTCCAGCTAGTGAAAAGAGGGGCAGGGCCAATCCTGTTCTCTGGAGCAGACAGCACAGCCCGGAAAGCATGCTGGGGGTCTGCAATTTAACTTGAACCAGAAAGGGCTCTGGGACAGAAGTTGCATAAACCAGTTTGACCTAAATTGGTTAAGTCTAATACTACATTCAACCAGGTTTATCTTAAATCAGTTTCAGCCATTTTGAAGCTGGTTTATGTGCACTGAGCTTCTGATCTGTTACAGGTTTAAACCAGTTTCTGATCACTTAAACCAGTTTGTGTATGACTTCTGTCCCTAGCTGTAGAAGTACCTTAGCTAACTCAGGTACCGGAAGTGTATCCATTGGCAAGGCACTCCACCCAAGCTACATCAGGCCTGCTGAAAAGCAGAGTCCAGGTAGAGTACCACACTAACAGTTTTATAGTGCTTTTTGTACCCAAGCTAGCTTAAGCAACTCTGCATGATAATGCCATTGTACTGTGTAGACATACAGTAAAGAACTTCTATGGCCCCCCAATACTGTAAAAGCAGATTACATTTAATGTAATTTATCCACATCTTTTCTGTCAAGTGGGGAAGTGCTATTATCTTATTCTAGAGGGGAAACTGAGGCACAGAGAAGCTAACTGATGTGGGTCAAGATGAGACAGGAAGCTTGTGGAAAGGTTGGGAACTGAACCACTTCCTTGACATGACAAGCTATTAGAAGATTTACTAGACTTTACTTGCTCCCATTTAATGAGAGTTTAATCACTGACTCCAAATGCAACAGGACAAGTCTCTGAAAGAGTCCTCAGTGTTCCTAGCAGTTAGTGCTAGAAGGTTTGCTGTTGCAATTCTGAGTATTCTTTAGATGCCCAATGCTTTCACATGCTTTTACAATTTGAGGGAATGACAGTCTTTGCATGGGAGGGTTTATTGCTTTGATTGATTTATTTATGGTGGTTTGATGTTATTGAGAACAGCAAGTCTTTTTATGCTAGGAAAAACAAAAATATGCAGTCTGTTTTCTTTAACCACAGTACTTGAAACCACTTGGGATGAACATTCTTGATGGAAACTCAACCCAGTGTATTATCCTCATTCACAAAATAGTATCTTCCACTTACTCAATGCCATTCATTCCATGTGCTTCACAAACCGATGTTTCTGAGCAAGTATTACTTCACCCTTTTTCACATACAGCCATTTAGGGAGAGCAGCATGCAGAGCAACACTGCACAGTTGTTTAGAAAAGGAAGCAAACACTATCTCCATCTGGAACAGCAGTGGGAATTTAGAATGCAATTGCTCAGGCTGGAATTTGCCCAGAACAGAGGCTAACACCCAAATTCTTACAGTACCAGGAGCTCTACAGCGAGTGGGAGTGTGCAGGATCTTGATTTCATGCATCATCATATGAGTAAGGACCTCCCATGGTGCAACAGTTTGAGCACTCCATGATGGCACAATTTCCTCCCTTATTTTACTCTTTCCCCCATTTTTTAAAAAGTAGTTAGGAGTATGTCAGGACAGAAACTACACCTTTATCACCATGACTGCTACCAGGACTAATTACCACAGTATTAATTGTTTATGCACTGTGGGAAATGCCACATACTGAATAACTGTGGTGGAGATAAATCAGAGCATCTCAAAGTGGCAGGCTCCAAAAATAAGGAAGAGCCGTTTCTAGCCACCTCCAGATCTCCCACTTCAAACACACACCATTGCAGTCTCCAGACTTCTGCTAAAGCCCCTCAGGTAACCAGGCAGATCTGCAGAATATTCTGCCATTCCAGACTGTTTATTGCTGGGCCACACCTGGGGATGGTGCATTCCTCTGTCAGCAACTATGCTCTTGTCTGGCTAAAGGCAGAGATTTCTGCACTGATGTGACTAGTTGCTGGGAATTTTCCAGCATTGCTTTTGTTTCCATTTGGAATTACTTCATGACAGAAGTGCAGTGCACCACTACAAATTCACATCAGCCCTTCAGCTGCATCTCTGTGGTATCCAAAGGTACTTGGATGCTTCCCAGGTGACAGGTTAAAAATTGGACACCACAGCTAAGTACAGACATAAAAACAAAACAAAACAAAAAAACCCAAGCTTGAATTGATTCAATCTTTATAGGTTATTTTAACCTGTGTAGCTTGAACCAATTTGCAAGTCAATAGACATTCACTTTTGATTTCAGAAATGCAGCTATATATCTGCAGTGGCTCAGGCTAAAGGCCAGGGGGTGCTAGAGCAAACCCTCCTTTCCTTTTGGCAGCAGCTGCAAGGCTGGAGGGAAGCTGAGCTGGGGAGGAGGGGCATGGCCAAGCCCTGGCAGGCTGCTGAATATGATTGGGGAGGGGGTTAAACATCCACCCTGGCCTGCAGGGACCCCAGCCAAGGTATGCCTGGAGTGGGAAGGGTCAAGCAGCCCTTGCCAGATTTGTCCCCCAAAGGGGGGGGGGGGGCATGTGGCCAGATACTGGCCAGGGCAGTGCTTCAGGTGAAGTGGGGGGAGGGAGGGGAATTAAACCCCCCCATCTCCCCTCTCTCCCATCAGCATGGAGACCCCAGCTAGGGCCTGCCTAGCTTTGCCCCCTGCTGCCTGCTCACATGGCAGGGGGCATGGCCAGAGCTGGCCCAGGGCAACACCTCAGGTAAATGAGGGCCAGGGAAGAAAATTAAACTCCCCTGTCTCCCCTCTCTACCACCAGCATAGGGACCCCAGCTGGGGTTTGTGACAGCAGGGAGCCAGCCACTTGCATGGCAAGGGAGTGTGGCTGGAGCAGGCTCAGGCAGACGGGGGGACATGGTGGAGGATTAAACTCCTGAGGCTGCTGTCTGGGTGGGCTCTGGCCATGCCCCCTGCTGCTAGAGAGGCCAGCAGGGGAGAAAGCCAGGCAGACCCAGGCTGGGGTCCCATGTGGGTGGGAGAGGGGAGGCAGAAGGGGTTTAATCCCCCTCCCTCCCCCTGAGCCTGCTGGCCCATATCCCCTGTCCCCTCCACTCCAGTGGGGAAAAGTCTGGCAGGGGCTGCTCTGCCCCTGCCAGCAGACTGGGCTGCACCAGCCAGGTTTCCCACGCCCACCCCCTTGTTAGCCATCTCTCACTGCTCTGGCTAGGGAGCAGAGGGGCGGGGCCAACTGTGCTTTGCTCAAGCAAACAGCACAGCACAGCCCAGGACTGCAAAGCATGCTGGGATCCTGGGGGACTCTGATTTAAACTCAAACCAGGAAGAGGTCTGGGACAGAAGTTCCATAAACTGGTTTGACCTCAATCAGTTAAGTCTGATATTACATTCAATCAGGTTTATCTCAAACCAGTTTTGGCCATTTTGAAACTAGTTTACTTGCACTGAACTTCTGCTCTGCTGCAGGTTTAAACCAGTTTCTGATCACTTAAACCAGTTTATGTGTAACTTCTGTCCCCAGCCCACAAAGTGAATTCTGTGGTGAATGGTAACTGCCAAGTAACTAGTAATAAGGACAGGTACTCACTTTCACAATTACTAACAGTTGTGCTAATAAAGTCTTCTATTCTTATATCCAGGTTTTTCTTGGGCCCCTGGAGACCCTCTTTATCTTACTATCTTACTTTAAAAGCAAATATTCTGGGGGGGTTTCAATGGTCTGCCTCTCCAGCTGCCTTATGGGGTACACAATCTCCACTGAAAAAAGCCAACAGGACACTTCCTGGCAATATCTAACTGTGGAAGGACTGTCATAGTCAGTGACTCCCTAGGCCTGTCAGGGTGTCTGCAGAGCAGGAAACATTCCCTTGCTGTACCACAGATAGTCAAGGAAACTCATTAACATCTTACACTGGTGATACTGAGCTACTAGGGAAAAACAAAGAGCCACAGATAACATACAGACTGAAGAAACACTCTACTCATTAGGCTTATCTACTAACTCAAAGGCAGTGACTGTTCAAAAAAACAGGTAAGAATAACTGGACTATTTTTCACTCCTACACTGGTGCAGGAGAGAGCAAAGGGAAGGTCAGTGTGGTAGAACAGCCCCAAGGGCAATGTAGGAATGTTCCATAATACAAGCAGAGGATGCTTACCTGCACCATCCAATCCATGGAGAAATCTGCTGCAGGGTTTCCCGATTCTTCCTTTGAACCATCTCGAGTTGACCATTGTATGAGGCAAGATACTCGACTGGGTGGGCTTTGGGTCCAATATGGAATGGCATTTGCCATGGCCCTTCATCTTTAGAGATGACTGATAGCAGTATGCTTTCCACCAGCCAGAGACTCAGAACCTGCCAGATCAGGGAAGAAATTTCAGTTAATTAAAAGGATGTTTCCTATAATCTCACTCCAACAGGAATTTTATGTGGGAGATATTCAAGCAGGGCCTTAAGACCTTTTCTCCCCAACTCTGGTGATAGAGGTAGTAAAACATGGACCTTCGTGACCAAATTACCCAACTTTTTCATATCAATAATGCAGAGAATAGACATGAATGCAGAGAATAGACATGTGGTTTCTGGCCTCAGGGAACTGCTGCTGTAATACAAATAGCAAATAGCAGAATAGCTGTAAAGATTCTGGCTGCTATTAACAAAGGCAAACAGACACTTATTTTTAAGACTAAACATTTTGTCATAGAAACGCTTAAGGAAATAATGAAGTCTCTATTAGGGGCCCAGAATACTGGAACTATTCTGTCTTCAGCCTTAAGAGGCAGGCCCAGCAATTACATACATTTGGGATTTCCTTTATCCTGCAGTCTCTTCACCATTCATCTACATAGCATTTTTATATGAAAGACACGATTTAAGACACAATAGTTAAATAATCAATCCCTTCCCTTCCCTCTGTCAACTTGCCCTAGTACCCACACTTTCAGTTTTCCAACATTCACTCTGATTGACTTCCTCCAAAACTTGCTGATCCACAGAATTGCCAAAGGCATTTTCTAATGGCCTTTCAGGGTAGTGTAATATTAGTGCATGCTTTTTGTCAGGAAAATTGCTCTTGTTGAAGGAACTCTTTTTGCTTTATACAACAGATTTCCCCTTGGGGAGATTATTGCCAGAAGAAACTCTAGATGCCATGATTAATGATAGAAAGAATGACAGCACTTAAAAAAAGCACTTTAACTGCACAAACTTCAGGGTGCTCCTGGGCTGCTGATCATTCAGCAATTAATAAGTGACACTGTAGGTCAAAATGGGCTCTAAAGAGTGTTACAATAGTGGTGGGCAAATACGAAACAAGTTTTAAGCAGAACATTCAGAACACACTGATTACTTGGCGTGGGGGAGGGTGTGCATTTCACAGACTCATTTATATTCTTCAGGAGGCCCTTTTTGTTTCCTTTTCAAAACAGTCACCACCTCTTTGGAGCTGTTTGACATCTTTAAAGATTTAAAACAGACCTCTTTCATTGTAGGATGAGCAGTAGTTCTGGAATGCTCCCATGGTGCAAATACCTCTTCTGCCAACCCAACAGAGACTATGAAAAGAAATAACCAAATATGGTACTGCTCAGGGATCCCACATGTCTTGGATGATATATGCCACCAGACGAGCAGCAAATTTACATGACTGGGCTCACAAAGCCAATTACAGCACAGAACCTCTTATATCCAGCTGGTCATTTTGAGTTTTCAGTCAGAAATTAGCTAAGTGGGCTGGACTTTTTAGTGAAGTGGCACAGGATGAATTACAGGTGTTGACTGGAGAAGATGATCAGATTGCTCCAGAAGTTCTTACGTTGGAAAGCACTGTCAGAGACTCGCCCATCCCCTTGTAGACATGCTAGGAAAAAGCACTTTACCTTAGGCAGTGGGGATGACTAGGTTACAATGACTGCAATGTAGTGGAGCCAAACCTGAGCCAGTCTGGTATCTAGCCTCAGCAGCAGAGAGTACAGTGTGTTAATGTAGCCTCCTCATGCACACAATTAGACTGTCATTGGTACTTGAATTAACTGGTTTTAAGCTACCTAAGATATGTCTACACTAACCTGTAGTCACAGGTGTGATGGCAGTGTTCCCAGAACAGAGTTAGGATGAGATTGAGGAGCTGTACTGATTGTGAGCTCAGTTTAGAGTAGCCTACACACTGGAGGGAACAAAAAAAAAAATCCAAGCTGAATTTAATTTCTGAGAAGCCATACAAAACTGTTACATTTTTAGAAAAGGGGCAAATAACCAACAATGAAACAAAACAGTTTGAACTGTCTCCCTCTCCCCACTTTGTTTTATTTTTTGGGTCAGCCATTAAACCTAAGTCCATTATTACTCACACAGCTCTATTGATAACTTGCACACTTAATAACTTTACACCAAGTGGGAAGAAAAAAAATCTATTGAGAGTTATCAACTGTGCCTAATTCTGGTTTGATATATAGCAGAAACAGATGGAGTCTGATATAGCAGAAATAAAGGGAGTTCACAAAAGGATAACGTAAATGGCAAGAAGCACAGAAAAACTTATGAATGAGGTAAGAACAATGACTGAGTCTTTACAGGATACAGTGAAGAGGAAGCACCATATAAGTACACAAAATCTGAGCTTGGTAGAGGTGATAAATCCTATGTTCCTTATCTTCTGTCATAGCACAAGAACAAGGAAACAGTCAATAAGGCAAGTCATGTAATACATAAAAGGAAACTACGCCATGTATAATGAACCTTTGTAATGCTTTGGTCCAAAGGAGGGAGAGAGGCCAACAGCTTTGCAAAAGAAATGGGATTGTTTGTGGATAAAGAAAACATACAAAGGCAGGTTTCATAGGATGTGAAGAAAACAAAAGGAGCACAAAGCATCCCGTGTCAGCTCAGAAGTCACCCTTATCTGATAGGTGTTTGGAGTATTGTGGCCACAGAGGAAGTGTTTCCTCATTTCCCTAGTACAGCTACTTGCATTTTCCTCTATGTTCTACAGCATCTGGTACTGGGCTTTTTGGAGGAATGCTACTGAGCTATAGGGATCCAGTCTGATTTAAAACAACATTGCATAGTATTTTGTACCAAACATGTTGGTGTTTGGGTCTGAAAGTGATTTATTCTTTCTCCTTGTTACCGTCCCTCCACCATTTTCCCATGGTCTACAAAGAATTAGCTTGATCGAAATAGCACATTTATTTGGGAAGCTCAGCCCATGAAGCTCAAGAGAACATTTGGATTTAATTGATTTTTCTGTGTAAGTGTGTTGGTTTCTGATTTTCTAATCCTCTGTGTGCAAAGACTGGACTCTTCAAAACTTAAAATACTGTGTTAGGGAAAAGCATTCCTAGACTAATGCCTAGTCTCTACTAAATAAGTCAGTTGTTTAGGTGTATAAGCAAATCCTCCTCTTGCAGACACATTTTTACCAGCAAAACTGATATATATATGTCAGGTTTTTGCAGGCATAGCTGTGCCTAGGGCTTTGCCGATATGAAAATGTTGCAGAAATAGTTGTACCCCAGCTGATATTATTGTACCAGCCAAAATTTTTAGTGTAGACTGGGATAAGCAAACAGCAAATTTTCACAAAGAAACTCCACCAGGGATAGGCAGGTGCACTAGTCTACCCAGGATCCATTTAAGATCTTGGTTAGATACTCTGCCCTGCAATTGCTGAAATAAACCCACAAGGGTTGGATACTCAGGACTATGAGCATATTTGTTTCCTTTGGGAATTCCTTCAAGTACTTCAGGTGTATTATCTCATCCCAGGAGACACTTACATCCATAGAGAAAATAACCTGGCCACAGTGCCACGGCAATGAATATAGCTGAGCCTGGAACAAACCTTAGGCATTCTGCTTCTCAGACCTTTGCTTTAAAAGCTAGTTGATACTCTCGTTAACACATGCAGTGCTTGGTAATTAATGATTATCTACTTAAGTAAACTAACGCTGTGAGTAATTGATTGCTTATGTCAGAGTTAAAAAATACTTTCAAGGAAAATATCCCATAGCTATGCTAACACCCAGCATTGTAGATTATTAAAGCTGGGAGACTGATTACAATTCAATTTACTTTTCACAATTAATAATGAGCCTTTGTGTGTCTCAAATTGTTTGATGTATGAAAGCAGAGTGGTTGGCTTTGGTTTGGTCTGTGTTCAACTTCTAATTAGTTTACCTTCCTGGGTTTAATGCAATGTCATAGTAATGCAATGTTTTTCAAGGTGGATTACTTAGAGTTTTCTTAAAAAAAAATAAAAAATTGTCTAGCCCAATTTAAAAACTAAACTTAATGAAAACAGTACTATTGTCAAGGAATTCTGTAAGCCTACTCCTACAAGAAATCTAAATTTTGTGCCATATTTAACCTAAAAGTGCCCCTATAAGTTTGGATTTGTAAACTGTATAGTGCATTCTCTGAAAGGAAAGGAGGTTAGGGAAGAACATACAAACGTATAGCAGAACAGAAAGAAAAAAGAATAATGTCACTTACAGAGACTGCCCCTGGTCCATCCATAACTTCTCACTATAGGACTTGGAATTTGGTCCAGAGGTCTTCCCAAACCTTATTTATGCTGAGCCCAATTTGACAAAGCTTCTCTGACTCCAGTTTGGATCTGTGGCCCTGCTACTGGGTCCACTTGTTATAAGCCTTTGTGATTTCACTGTGGATGGGAACAGGTGTTTCCACCATGAAGTTGACAGACTTGGGTAACTGGTACTGCTAGCCCTTGGGACATATTTTAGAAATGTTTCTCTAGATCTGGATCTGGGGCCATTCTAATGGACATTTAACTACCACAATGTTTTGAACACTTGCAGCGCTGCTGTTTTGCTGTTTGGCTTGGGGTGAACTGGAACTGCAGAATCTCTTTAAGCCAACAATGTGTGTCTGTGGCAGGGACACATGAGAAGCAGGAAAGCTAAGGATCATCTAAAGAAAAGCAAAATGGGTGCTGAGTTTCCCCATTTCATACAATATATTTCAGAGGTATTTTCATTTCAGGAACTTGGGAAATTTTACCAAATGAACTGTCAGCACTCTGCTGAAGGAAGTGAATGCCATTAACTCCTGTTTACATGTGGGGGCACTGAGGTGAGAACGTGAACTGAAACGTGCTCAAAGTCACACAGAAGCAGGCAGGAGTAGGATACAGGGTTTTAGGAGATGTTGAAGCTGACAGGGCTGACCCTAACACCACCCTCGAGCCCAAACCTGTGTGCTGTGACCCCGTACTCCATCACAGCCCAGAGGCGTTGCTGAACACTCGAGTCAGAGGTCCAGCTGCTGCTGCCTCTCAGCCCGGCTCTGGTCAGAGCTCACCTGGTGCTGCGGGCTCAGGGTATGAGAAGCCTCCAGCAGCAATCCCACAACTCCCTGGTTCCTGACTTGTGGCCCTTCTGTGCCCCTTCCCTTCTCTACTGCCTGTAAGTAGAAGTGAGCAGACTGCAGGCACACTGGTAGGGACCTACTGAATTCATCGTGGGAGTGGGGTGTACTGTGGCTCCTTTGATCGTGCAGGTTTCCCCACCCTCCTCCCCCTGCTGATTGGTGGAGAGGCTGCGCCGGCAGCTCGTTCCTGATCAGCAGGGATGTGAAACCTGTGCTTTAAAATATGGTGCCGTTTTTGCCTCCTGCCGCTGATTGACCTAGGAGCCAGCGAGATGGCCTCGCTGTTTGCTGCTGACTGGCAGGGAGGCAAAAATGGTGCCACGTTTAAAACCGCTGTTTCGGCTTCTCTGCTGTTTAGGAGGAAGTGGCAGGGCCCTCTGCTAATCAGCAGCAGGGGTGCAGGGGACACAAGGGGCAAGGTGCGTGCGGGGAACATGCAAGATTACAGGAGGAGCTGCGCACTCTACTTCCGCTGTGAATTTGGTAGGGCCCTACACATTGGGGCTCCACTGGAGGATAAAGTGCAACGTAAAAGGCTTTAGCGCAGGCCACAGTGAACAGTGCAGCAATGGGAGGCTCCTGCAGCTCAGAGTGGTTGAGGGCACTGCTCAGAGTATGCGTGTGCTGTGACAGGTTCAGCCTTCAGGCCATCTGCATGTAAGCCCCTGGGCACCGCTGAACCCTGGGGTTTGGGGGTCGAGTGGCTGCTGTTGTTGCCTTCTCTCAGTCCATCCCTTCCTGCAGTGTGCTCAGAACTCACCTGGGGCTGCAGGCCCAGGACCCAAGGGTCCTCCGGAAGAAATCCCACCACTCCCCTAACTTCCACAGCCTTTCTATACCGGACTTCTCCTCTCCACGGCTACCGATCAGCGTCAAGCACAGAAGGAAACAAGCGGACCAATTCCAATGGCTGCGCGTGAGGGACAAGCAGCATGACATGCAGCTGTATACAAGGTAGGATCAAGTTGGGGAGAGCCAGCTCATGTGGCCTGGGCAGGCTTAAGCAGATGGTTAGCTGTCTGGCTTGTGTTCAGACACCCAGAGCTATCTGTGAGCTAGTCAAGGTTTCCATTCTTACTTGAAATGTAAGAGTAGGGAGTTTCTGCTGAGCACAAGCGATAAAGGGAAAGTGGTTTTTGGCACACAAAGTCAGAGGCAATAGTTTCACTCTGCTCTTTGTTCTTTTGCTTCCCAACATTTGTAGAATTCTTCCCACTTTCCATGATTTATTTAGGAGAGGCTACAGATGGTTTAGATTTCTTCTGATCACAGTTAAGCACCACTTATATTGTTTTCTGAAACAATATGCAATATGTAATTTTATATTAAGCTCCAGTTTTAAACTTATGCTCTTTCATATTTTTTATTCTCGTATGTTACCCATTATAACCAGAAATCATTTCACAAGCATTTCCAAAATTCATTCATTCTCTTTGTCTGTAGTCAATTTGTTCTCTGTCTTCATGGTACTAGGTTTCTATATGGTACTGTGGTTACCAGTAAGTATTTCCAATTTTACATTTTGCCTGAGGAAGGTTTCTGCACAAGAATCATACTGTGATAGCATTGATTGCTTGATAAGATTTTAAAGGCAGTCACTTCACAGTAAGGCAGGCATCACACAGGATCAGCACAAACAACAGGAAAATGAGAATGGGAGAAAAACAAGAGTGCTTTGTGGAAGAAAGGGGCTCAAAAGGCAAAGAGCTACAGAGAATAAATGTATAGCTCTAATAAATACACCTGCAGTGGAGCACCTCAAGTAGCTTATATGACCTGAGAGCTTATACGATCTCTCTCTCTGCTCTGTTTGTACAATGCCAGGCCAAATCAGGCCCTCTTATTTGGGCATTGTCATACTGCAATGAAACTTAATAAACTAGGGAGACAAGAGTTCCTCTGTACAGCACTAGTGAAATTTTCCCTGGGATACTGCTTACATTTTTTGTCAGCTGAGTGCCAGAAAGGCACAAATAAACTGAAGGAAATTAAGAGAGGATTTGGCAAATTAAGAGAGGAGCAAAATTAAGAAACCTAATAGGGCTGACTTGGCCCCTGAGTAATGCTGCAGATGACTGCTGCAAGAAAAATCCTTAAGAACTGTGTCTTATTATAACGTTTTGCCGCTTTCTTTTTCCTTCATTTCCTTTAGTCTTTGAGCTGTGTTCAAGCATAGCCAGGATAATGGTTCAGGAACCAATATGCTGGAAATGCTGGTTAGGCCAGGCAGAGAGAGTTTGCTTTCCTGCTACATTCAATTCCACAGACAAGACACCAGTGGGAACAGAAGATGAGATTTACCAAAAGCTTTTCCTTTGTTACAGTTCATTTCTCGTCAGTTCACAATTTTTTCCTAGGCCATAACAGGGAGAATAGGGAACTACTGGTAAGAAAACTTAATATCCCCTAAAATTATCCTGGACGATAAAATGTAAAGAAAGGAAAGCTTGCTCGTTAGCCCATTCAAGCCAGTCTCCAGCATTATCAGGTGTCGGTGAGCAGAGTGACTTGCCTTAGAAGACAGAATTTTCAGTTCTTTCCCATCCCTAATGCATTATGTCTTGTTCCTTTGATAGCTCTGATTCAAAGGTTACGACTCAAAGGGTGGCTAGGATCTGGAACGAACTTCCTAGGGAAGTGGTCCTCACTCCTACCTAGGGTAAATTCAAAAAGAGGCTGGACAAACATCTGCCTGAGTATGTGGGATCCCAGCGTGTGCTCCTGCCAGTGGTGGGGGGTCAGACTAGATGATCTGTTCAGGTCCCATCTGACCCCAAACTACTATGAAACTATGAAACTCAGAGCACGCAATCTATTACACTTAGAAAGCATGGGATTTCAAACCTTGGGAAAGCTTCACTGAATACATACAATACAGCACTTTAGGAGAAGTTGAGGTGAGGGATTTGCATATAGCACACTCAACAGTGCATTTAGCTGGATTATGCCAGACCCATCACCACACTGTTTTTCAGTACAAAAGAACAGGGAGAAGTTGATCTGCCCTTTTTTCAAGTGAGCCATTGTGACCACTAGACTTAACCATCCTTTCCATATATATACTTTTTATGGTGTTGCATAGCTGGGGTATTGTAGCTATCTCCTGCTCCTCCACGAAGAAAGGACTAACTTCTTATGTAGAACAGCTACTAAAAGTCAAGTTTTACTATATGATGATAAAGGGAGGGCTTAGCAGTTGTTATATTGCATACGAAATCAGGGGCATAAATTCCACTCAGCTTTTTGTTCTTTTGCTTCACAACATTGTAGAATGCACACATTTTCTATTTTAAATATTTATGAAATAATGAAGACTTTCTTACTACTTAAAAGTTGAATCTCACCTGTAATGTGCAAGCTTTGGGGTGATGTTGTAGCTATGATGGCCCAGGAAAAATGTGAGAGGCAAAGGTTTTTGTGGATCAGCTGTATAGCTTGGAGGGAGATAGACAAGCTTTTGGATATCAAGTACTTTTACTCAGGTTTCTGTGCTAGGGACAGTATCTGCTCACATCTATGGAGAGTCTGCTGCTAACTCAAACAATAGATCTCCCAAGAAGCTTAAAGAGTTCTCTGCCTGTGGTAAATTTAAATTTCCAGACCACGCTAAATGTTATTTTGGGCACTGGCCTATACCTTCTGGATGCACTTTATTGAAGGGTTTATAAGAAGTACCATTGGTTCAAGAACATACACTTTTAGGAATGATGCAACTGCTGATTCATATGCAGGAAGACTGTGGGCTGAACAGAACTTTAACTGAATTGCTGAAATCCCCAAGTCAGCGTTTTGTTTCTTACCCTGCGGAGAGTACGACTTCAAAGCCAGAACAGTCTTTTGCATTTTATTTTTTTTTATGAAGTCAGGATAAACACTGAGCCTTTAAAACTTGCCTTATATCTGGAACAGCATGTTCTTTGCCAGAGGCCCCGTGGCTTCTCAAGTTGAGAGTGCTTTATAACAAGCAGTAAGTTCAGCTTTTCAACAGTAGCTTAGACATCCCTACCAGTCGGCCCTGATTTTTGCTGCTGAAAGGTTCAGTATGTTGGGATAATGCAGCATTAGTGGCACATGGTTCAGCTACAAGTGCATTCTGTCTGCAGGCTGCCATGGAGCAGGACACTCAAACACTCTATATTTCTATGCACCCTTCAGCTTCAGGACAATTCAGTCAGATTCTGAGCATTAAGGCTAGGGGCAGACATTACACGAACCAGTTTAAGTGATTGAAAACTGGTTTAAACCTGTAACAGGACAGATATTCAGTGCACATAAACTAGTTTGAGAGTGGCTGAAACTGGTTTGAGATAAAACTGCTTGAAAGTAGTATAAGACTTAACTGATTTGGCTCAAACTGGTTGTGACAGGGGTTCTTCCTGGGGCTAGATCTCGAGTTAGCCCGCCCACCTGCTTAGGGCAGTCCACCCTGCCCCACCTGCCAAGACTTGAATGGTACCATGATACATTAAGTGGGAGGCTGCCCATTCATTGCCTCAGTGCCAAGGGGTCTATCCACAGCTCCATAGCTCTCCAACACTGTGGCAGATGGTATCCAGACTGATATTGGTCCCCAGTCTGAGGCCAGGGCAAACTCAGACCTTTGGCCTCTTTCATACACATTCACACACTGCCTTCCTCTCACAGGGGCCTCTAACATATCACCCATTACTGGGCCACTCTCAGCTGTCCTTGCTTCCCTTGAGCGACCCCTTTGGGCCTTCGGGCTTGACTACTGTCTCTCTGGCACTACCATGCAGCAACTTTGGATCGCATGAGTACACCTACTCTGCATGGTGTCACCTTGTGCAGACACTGGGCTGCTTCTGTCCCAAGCCCCTCACCGGGCAACTGGTTTTACACTTACACACTTGGGGTTGGCCCATGTACTGCCCTTCAAAGCCCATGCAGCCCTACTCAGTACACCCCTGGTGCTGTCCTTGAAGTTGGTGGGGGCTGGGGTTAAGGTGCCCCCACCCACCTTTCACTGGGGGAGAGGGGATACCTGGTCTGGTATTTTCTGGGGGCTGTTCTACCACAGATAGTCCCACCAGACCCCACTTTCTGGCAGGGTGCAGTATTAGGTCATGCCCAGGACCAGAAGCCTCCAACCACCGCCATAGCTCCTGCCCATACCTCCAAGATGTTCTGAGCAGCTCAGCCAAATGTTACCCCCTTGGCTGCAAGCAGCACACTGCTGCCTCAGCCTATGTGCTGGGTCCTAAAATGGCCACTCTAATCAGGCATCTGCTGGCTGCCTATCTCCAGCCCTTAAAGCATCAGGCACCCAAGGGTGCACTGTCACGCCCGTTTATGCAATGTCTGTCCTAGACCCCTTGTTGGTTGAGATAAACAGAAACCCCCAGCATCCTGGCATGCTCTCTGGCTGGGCGGGGCTCTGTGCTCCAGAGCAAGGCTGGCCCCTCCCCTCTGCTCCCTGGCTGGAGCTCCAGAGACTGCAGGCTTCTTTCCCTCTCCCCTCACCATTCCCAGCTGAGCCGGAATTTCCCCATCCCCTCTGCCTTGCTGAGGAGGTGTCTGTGTATTAGCTAGCAGACCACATGCTGGCTATGGTCCATGCTGAATCAACAGGTAGAATCAACAAGTAGCTGGCTATGTCTGTTATTTTCTTAATTGGGTAATGAACACTGTTATCAAGTCCCTGCTGGGCTAATCAGAAATCCTGCAAGCATCTGGCCACGCCCCCCTCAGCTCCATGCTGTGGAAGGGAGGGCTGCTCTAGCACCCCCCCTGCTTCTAGCCTGAGCCACTGCAGGCATGTGCCAGTGCTTCTGGGATGTCTGTCTGGTTACAAAACTGATTTAGCCTAGCCAGGTTAGACTAACCTGCAAAGATTAAATCAATTCAGGCTAAGGCTTTTTGAATGTCTGTCCCTAGCCTAAATAACTTGACAGAAACAAATTGAGAGGCACATTGTTAAGAGCAAGGAGGAAGGTCACAGGGCTAGAGAAACCACTTTGAGGGAAGAGTGGAAAGGAGTGCAAAGAAGAGGAGAAAAGGATCATACCCTAGCTTTATTAGCATACTATAAACATGTAGGAGGGGAAAAATCCCTTAGGAAAGTAATTAGCAACTTTTCTGGCAGCAGGGCAGAATGACTCATCTTGGATCTGAGATGGGCTAGTGCTAGGACCTATATATTGCTGCTACTTCTTTCTCCCTGTCACTTGCCTGCAGCAGAGTGTGGGTGAAGCCCCTTAGTTCAGGACTGGATCCAACAATTCCATGGACCAGATATGGCTTGTGGGCCACAGGTTCCCAACTGCTGTATTAGGACAGCATACAGAGATGTAAATAGTAATTTTCCTGTAGTTGATTTAAATCAATGGAGGTTGACTAACCTCAGTGAAGTCTTTTAGGGCCCCCCCAGGATAACACTAGAAACCCTGTCAGTTGGGACTATAAAAACTGGTGGACTATAAGACAATATTTCACAGTGAATAACAGTCCTGCAATATGAAAGAGATGAGCTGGATGACTGGGAATTGCTGTGATGCAGTGCTGATGGCACTGTTAGTCATAAATGGAGGTTACCCAGTAGGGGGCTCAGTCAGGCTGATTCATGAGGCAGGCAGGACCTTTTCCATCTGTATTAGGAAGAGCTCTTTTAAGAGACAGAAGCTGGCAGAGGTGACTTGGAGCATAAGCAGTATAGGAAAATAGCTTTTGGAAGTGTGATCCATATAAATGTAAAGCTTCAGCTTGTGAACTGAAACTGTCTTCTAAACTGCTTGCAATACTCAGCACAAACACAGTACCCTTCTTTATTTTTACTCTAAAAAGAGAAGGGCATCTTTGGAAAACGTTTTCATTTAAGAAGGCGTTAACGTGCTCTAGGAAGAAAAGGCCACATGCCACAGAGCTGCCTTTGACGGGAGAGCTGTTCAAATAGCAGCCCAGGTCTGAGGAATGGTTGCATTGTTTAAGTATTTATAGTTGCAACCACCAGTGTTATGTATGCTATGTTATTCCTCCTAGATCAGGGGTTGGCAACCTTTTTCAGTAGTGGGGAAACAAAATTGGATCACAAAGAAAATGCACAAATCATAAGTGATTTTCAGGATCATACAGGATATGTCTGTTCAGAGGAGAAACTGGTGGTGTCTGGTACGTTTTTGACACAGGTCTGCTGTTTACAAAGAACGTACAGCAGTGGTTCTCAACCTTTTTAGGCTCAAGGCACTTCTCAGAAAATGCCAAGTCTTAGTTTTCGCTCATTTTTTGACAACAGAAAAATAATAGAGCAGTTCTGTTGCAGAGAACTCAGAAAGACCACAACAGGTCTGAATGTTTTTGACAGTCTGGATTCCTATTTGAAACCGCTGGGTTTATCTTGTGAATCATGCTTGCAGATCTAACAGTACCGACAATGTGTGGCACTCTGTGCCCGCCCCGAAAGGATCTTAAGGCATCCTACTGTGCCGCAACACCCTGGTTGAGAATCACTGACATGCAGAAAGTCCTGGTCCCTGACCCTAGGAGGACTCCTGGAACAAGAGGCAGTTTCAGGCTTCACTTCAGGCACTGCTTGGCCAGGAACTTTGTCTCACCTTTGTGTCTTGTTCACACTCCAGGTGGGCTTTTTTGCTCCCCTGTCCAGGTGCTTCTGTAAAGTCCTACTGCTTTTTTTTTCCTTACACACACAGGCATGGCTGAAATCAAATCAATCTTGTACTCCTTTCTTTGTTGTCAGTCCTCCAAAATATCCCTGTCTTACTGGACTTGACCACTGCCTGGGGTTACATACAGTCTGATCTTTGGACAATGATTTTCCACTCCTTAAGCTGCAGAGCTAGAAAAAGGAGCATTTGTTTCTCCATTCATTCTGAATGCAAGGCATCTATCACTCACCAGCTGTGGACCAGCCCTCACACCAGTCATCTGGCCCCATGGGCAAGATGAGTTTGACACCACTGCTGTAAGTAAAACTAAATTGGAACAGCTTACACTGGAATGAAACAGTGGGTAAATTATTACATATGAAAACATCACAACAGCTCAGCTGAAAAGACTATACTCTCTTCTCAGCCCTCCCTGTCTGCGAGTCTTAGGCCCCTTCTACACATTTCACTTAAGGCATGATTAACCAGTTAATCATGCCTTAAGTTGTGACCCAGCCACATGTTCAAGCAATGAATGAGGTGATAAAACAAGCAACATACTACAAAATTGTGGCAACTGTTGATCCTCCTGGATCATGGTGTATGCATGAGGGCCCCTCGGACCTTTGATGCATATGCCTGGGCAGGAATTCTTGGAGGAGTGGAGGCTGCCCAGACCTCCCATTCTCTCTTTAGGCCACTGAGACAATCCAAAGACCAGACTGAGTCCAGATGTTTGGTGCCTCCATGGCAACAGTTGTATGTACAGGTGTCTGGAAATCAAACCCAGGTCTCCTGTGTGGTAGACAAGAATTCTACCACTGAACCACAGGGAACTCCTACTGTGAAATAATTCCATAGAAAATGTGTAATAATTTTGTAGTTTGTTCTAATTGCGCCATTAATTGAATGTGTGGCCAGGTGCTCCCACGGCTGGGAGCCCCAATAATTGAGGGGCTCCCAGCCACAGGGGTGCACCACCCGCTGCCAGCCCTGCAGCTGATAAGGCTTACAGTAGTGCCAGTGCTGTCAGTGGGGAGCTTGCAGCAGGGAAAATGCTGCCCACCCCGTGAGCCTTGTAAGGTGTGGGACTCACAGTGGGGTTAGTGTTGGGAGTGCTTCCACCACTGTGAGCCTTGTGAGGTATGGGTCTGGCACTGAGTGGTGCGCCACTGTGGCTGAGAGCTCCCCGGTCAATGGGATTCTCAGTCACAGGGGATCACTTGGCCACACATTCAGTTAATAGCTCATGAGGCTTGTAACGGCAGCAGCGTTCTCCCTGCAGCCCCCACTGTGAGCTCCATCAGCTGTGGCCCTGGGCATGATGGGATCAAATGCATGATCCCATGTGCAGCATGGCAGGAGATGCAATTGAGTGGATTGTTTATTAGATCCCATTGCACCTTTACCTGCATGTGTAGTCAAGTCAAGTCAGTCCTGAGGTCGCGGTGACCACTGGGGCACCTTAGATGCTGTGCATCATTGGCAAATCTTTGGGCAAAGTAACCTGGTGGTGCCCAACTCCTTTCCAGGTATGGATGGCTGTTGGCTCACAGGGAGATCATCTGCCCTTTGACAAGTCTTATTTTTAGTTCTGCTGGGTTGGCCCGGGGGGGGGAT
>NW_017728996.1:43124680-43127519 GCF_001723915.1 Gavialis gangeticus | reverse complement strand
TAGTTGCTGACAACCTGACCATGGAACAGGCTGTACTGGTTTACATGGTACCAGATAGCAGACCAAGAGAGACCTGGCCTGACAGATGCATGTGTAAAGGGGCCCTTATAGTTTTGTCTGTCCCTACCATTAACACCCCAGTGCATTTTTCTTTGCCATTTCTTCTCATGCCTCTAACACAGAAGTTTGTTCCTAGTACACCTTCTCATGGAACAAAAGGGAAAATGCTGTCACTGAACACATTTGCTCAATGGCATTTGCCCCTCTCCCCTAATCTTGGGCCAGCATGTCTGAAAAGAGAGATCATACCTGGGGGACAGTGAAGAAAGAACTATTTGTACAGTGCTGCTCTACACTGCTGATCAGCTGCTATGTCCCCACCTGCAATTACATTTCAGAGGTAAGTGAAGGCATCTTATGCTCACATCTGACCTATGCCATTGTTCAGGCTGAAGCCCCCCTCCCTTCCTTTTCAAACGTGCATAACTTTATTCATTCCTCTAGGTTATGATTTCCCATGCGCTGTCTCTGATCAAAGTGTGCTTTTCTGGGATGGTTTGTGTAAAATCAGTTCAGGTGTTTGACAGCTCAGATTTCTCATCCCAAAAAGCAAAGCTGTGCTTTCCCTAATGCTCACAGTACTCAAATACAACATTTATGAAGGCAGAAACTTTCAGTTGGAGTGGAACAGAGAGCATATTTTGGGAGGTATAAGAATGTGATTTATTTAGCTTGACAAAACAAAGACTGAGAGAGGATATGACACACCAGTATGTAAATGTTCGGGAGGCAGAAGAGCTGTTTAAGCTGAAGGGCAAGGTTGGCACAAGAACGTGTGGGAATAACCTGGTCATGAATAAGATTAGGCTGGAAAGTAGAAGGTTCCCACCCAGTAGAGAAGTGAAGTTGTGGAAGAGCACTTGAATAGGAAGAATGCAAACAACAACACTGCTGGTTTTAAAATAGCACATATATGAAGAGGGTTGTATGAGATGGTTGTCTGTAACAGCAGGAGGATGATCTTGGTAAACCAGGAAATCTCTTATACGGTGGGTTTGTCTGTCATTGAAAAATACTGGATAAGAGCTCAATCCTGTTTAAAGAACAGTGGTTAAGCTGTCATGGATACTGAAACTAAACTTTCTCATATAATGCACTGCTGAAAAATTGATCTCCACCTGTCAAGGTCTGAGAGTGGAAAGGCGACTTGGAGAGAATGAGAGCAGGCAAGTGGGAGGGAGGGAGCAACAGCCTTTAAAGCAAGACTTCAGCCAATATTTCAGCCTGTTCAGGCAATTACAGAAGAGCTAACTCAGTTTCTATTCCACACACTGCTCTCCTTTCTTTCTATTTGGTTTAAACACTGGAGCAAGTACAGCAAATAATCCTCAACAATCTCACAATTCGGCTGCTATGGAAGGAAATGGGAATTGTACAGCACTAATTTGGTCAATTGACTGGCAAAATATCAGTCAAAAATGTAAAAAAATTGTCAATAGGTCCAAATAGGACACAGAAAAAACAAATGTTCATTAAGAAATGTGTCAACAAATTAACCGCCCCCCCATATTTCTGTCAAGAAAACTACAAAAAATGTAATTTATTTTGCAAAACTGCTATAATCTTTGACCAGTGAAAAATATGTAGTCAATAGACAGAGTTTGACCAGTTAAATTGATGGGCTTGTCTACCCTTGTCTTGGGAGTACTGGATGAAGAGACAGTGCCTATCTGTATTTATGATCCTGAGTATTTTGCAACACAGAGCAGTCTGAAGCAAGATAACTCAGGAAAGGAATATTGTGTTCACAGCTATGTGCCAAACAGCAAAGGTCCCTAATGCTGATTTAAAATCTTGAGCTAGCTTAGCCTCACTGTGCTCAGACTGATTGTAAATTCCCCTCCTGTTGAAATGCAGGAACTTTAAGAATAGTAGATTCTAAGTGCAGAGGAAACATCTGAGGAATTTGATCCCATGTAGTGAACCAAAAAAATACCAGACATTTTCTGGATGTCTGTGTTATTGCAGGGACCAGCCAGGGATGAGTTATTTATCTCTGAACTATTCAGCTGTTTAAGTTCTGAGAAATGAAGTCATGGCTTTCAACATACTGTGGTTACCATTTGCTTCTATTCAAACTCCAAAGGTGGCCCTGTCAGCCTGAAAAATGGGGAAGTCCCAGTAGCTGTCACCCATTTGTCAATAACATTGCAGGGATCAGGAAACAAAAGCTGAGCTTACCTCATTTTATACATGACTTTTTCTCTGTAATTTAGTGAGGTAACACTGTCTTCAGTAGGCCTGTGCGAAGCAGCTAGCATTTGCTTCGGATTCAGCCGATTTGGGGGACAGTGATTTGATTTGGTGATTCGAATCACTGTCCCGAATCGATTCTGCCAAATCTGATTTGGAGATTTGACTGCTGCCAAATCTCCGAATCAGCCAGGCCAGGCCTATCCTTCCCAGCCCAGGCTGCCCCGTCTGCCCCAGCTCCCGGCACTTGTTAAAAAAAAGCCCCGGCTCACTGGGTGCTGTCGGGTGGGGGGTGATCCCCGCGGCTCCCCACTGCCCCACACTGCATGGGGGGCTCTGTACAAGCCCCCAACCCCCCCCTTGCTCCTCCAGCCCCCCAATGGGTGACCCGCCTGGGCCAGCTCTGGCTCTTTAAGAAAAAAAAAAAAAAAAAAAAGAGAAAAGCCCCAGGACTCATTGTTTCTGTCAGTGGGGGGCAATCCCCGCAGCCCCCCCCGCTACCCTGCACCACATGGGGGGCTCTGCACAAGCCCCCCCAAAGCCCTGAGGCTGCTGCAGGAACGCTGAGTCCCCGGGCTTTTCTCTA
>NW_017728996.1:43124447-43124658 GCF_001723915.1 Gavialis gangeticus | reverse complement strand
TTTTTTTTTTTTTTTTTCTTTTTTTCACTTAAAGGCCCGGAGCTGGCCTGGGTGGGGCACCCATGGCGGGGCTGGGGGAGTGCGGTGGGGGCTCGTGGCAGAGCCCCCCATGCAGCATGGGCCAGCAGGAATCACTCCCTGCCTGGCAGCTCCCGGTGAGCACTGGGGCTTTTTTTTTAAATGCCAGGAGCTGGGGCAGGCAGGGCAGCCA
>NW_017728996.1:43107838-43124437 GCF_001723915.1 Gavialis gangeticus | reverse complement strand
GGGCTGGCAGGGGTCCCCCCATGGTCCCCTCCCCCCACTCCTAGTACTTACTAGCTTGGAGCTGGCTACAGCTCCCTTCTGTAGCCACCGGGGACTGCCCGAATCATCAAAGCTCTCTGAATCGATTTGGACCTTTAAATTGGTCTCCTGATTCAGTTTGGATTCAGAGATTCAGCCACCAAATCTCAGGCCGAATCTCTTCCAAATTGAATCATCACGCAAAGTTTGCACAGCCCTAGTCTTCAGCACCAGCTGTGCTTCTTCTCAGCTGCAACACCTATGAATTTCCTCAATCCCACTGCAACACCTATGAATTTACATTACAAGGACAGACCAAGAGAATCCATGCCTAACTTCTTTGTACACACTCATGGACTTATTTCCATTGAATTAAAATACAATGAAACTGTGCCCTGCCTGCTCAGAAGTGAAATTCTGAAATGAATCTATAAATGATAAGTGATCAGCTACCTCCAGGGTCTTTACCTTGATGGTAATTTGGGGAGGAGGTCACAGTCATGGCCTGGGACAGGCTAATAGAGCCCCTTTTGTTTTCTCGATGTTGAGAGAAGCCCAAAGTTTGGTAGGCTGCTCTGAAAAGATCTAGCATGATCTGGAGGTTTTCCTTAGTGGGGATGCCTACAAGAAGCTTTGCTGCGCAGTAGAACAAATTACTGTATAGTAAGCGTCTGCATCTACATATGCAGACCCTTATCATGCAGTAATTTGCTCTACTTGGCAGTTAATTTGCTATCTGCAAATGCAAGTAGCAAATTAACTGTTGAGTAATTACTGTTCAGTAAGGCACATGTAGACAGCTGACCAGGAGCAAATTTTCTCCCGGTCAGCCAGGCAGCAGGGGGTGGGAGATTGCCCCGGGAGTTGCTTGCTGCTGAGGCAGGCTCCTCCACTGGAGCCCAGACAGGGGCAGGGAGACATAGTCACCTGTTCACACCATGCATCCCGGGGCTGGCCAGAAACTGTCCCAGCCTGAGGCAAGTCCCAGTCCCGCAGCTTTTTCCCAGCCCCATGCCTTAATTGTGTGCAGATGCTCCAAGCTGGGGGATCACTACTAGTTGCCCCACCAGCAGATAGGGGCAGTGGCTGTGACCTGCCCCTGCCCCGCAGCTCTTTTCAAGCCCCCTGTCCCTGATCGGGGGTTTGGGGCCAGAAGCTCCCTGCTGCCAGGGCAGGGGGACATTGTTCTCACCCAGGCTCTGCTACCAGAGCCCGCCCCTGCAGCAGGTAGCAATCTCCCAGCCCCTGCCAGGCCACAGCTGTCTCCTGGCCCCATGTTCCCTGCCAGCTCCTGGACTAGCACCTAGGGGGAACCTAGATCTCCCCCTGGCTCTTGCATGGCCAGAGGGGGCAGGAGCAGAATGCTGCCAGGAGCAGCAAATCTGCTCCCAAATGGGTGCACGTATAGATACCTTTCCAGCGTGTATTTACTCCAGAGTAAATTATTCTGGAGTTAATCCATCCAGCATCATTTGCATGTGTAGAAGCATCCAGTGTGTTCAAGGATGGTGCAGTCATTGGAGTATTGAAGGTCAAGGTTGTTTTGAGTACTTTGGTCTTTGACTCAAACCATCCCAGATTGAAGAATCCCCCATCCATTTGGTATTTTATGTCAGTTCTACAAGGAAGTTGGTCCTTAATGAGAATCAAAAAGACTCAAAAAAATGGAGAACAGAGTTGGGGCAATGACACATTTTTGCTTGCCCCCAGTTCAGATGACAAACAGATCTGTCTCCAATCCACTACATAGGACAGCTGCAGTCATCTGGTTATGAAGAAGCCTCAGGAGCTTGACATACTTTTCAGGACATCCAAATCTGGCCAGTACTTTTTACAAGGTTTTGTGATAGATGGAATCAAAAGCCTTAGCGAGGTCAAAGGCCATATACAGGTCATGATGTTCCCAACACTTTTCTTGGACCTGGCTGGCAACAAAGATCATGTCAGTTGCTCCAGCCCATGAATGTGACCCCCCTCCCCAAATTACCATCAAGGAAAAGACCTTGGAGTTAGTCAAGCTACCTCAGCAGCCACATCTCTCAGAGATGATCTGAAGATGTTTCAGGAGGATATGGGCAAGGTCTTTCCCTGCTGTGGAAAGGAGGGTGATACCTTGATCCCACATATACACTTATCTCCTTGCTTGAAGATAGTCATGATGTTGGTATTCCTCAGGTCCCCAGGGATCTCTTTATTGTTGTACATTCTCAGAATAAACATGTGGAGTGTCAATACCAGCTTCTTGCTGCCAGCCTTGTAGATTTCAGCAGGTATGCTATCTGGTCCAGTAGTCTTGTTACTGGTTTCCTTGATGGCGTGTCAGACTTCTGCTAGGATAGGAGGAATGGCAAGGGATCCCAATGCATGGTATTAAGGTATGGACTCAGTGGTACCCTCCACAGTTAACTCATGGATCAAGAATGCCTGAAAATGCTTTTGCCATCTAGCTTGGATAGATTCATTGTCTTTGAAGAGTGTGGAGCCATCCTGTGATCACAGGAAAGTAGGACCATGGGAAGTTGGACCATAGATGGTTTTCATTGCCTGGAAAAAGCTTTACATGTCATGTTTGTCAGCATAGAGTTGGATCTCCTTGGGTTTATCTTGCTGCCACTGATTTTTGATTTTCAAGATCCTCCTTCAAGTTTTGGCTTTGAGGAGCTGGTTTCCTTCTTCTGCTGAGATAAGGTGTCATCTTTTAAGCAGAATGAACCCTTCTCTTCCAATCAAGGAGGACTTGGATCTCAATGTCACACTCACTGAACCAGTCTTGGTGTCAACAGGTGGCATAGCCAATGGATTCAGCACAGGCCATGGGAATGGTGATTTTATACCCCTTCCAGATTTCCTTAGTGTTGCCTTCGTTTGTGGACATGGCAGAAGGCTTTCCATGGAGACACTGCAGGAGATGCTTATAGACCTCCAGGCCTTGAAGATATTTGGTGTTGAGAGCCCTTCACATTACTTTTGGCTGTTTTTGGTGTTTCAGAGCAAGCTGGATGTTCATAATGGATCTGACAAGATGGTGATCAGTCCAGCAGTCATTGGTTCCTCATATGGCTTGTGTGATATGGACATACATTCGATTCAACACTAACATAGTTAAGGAGGTGCCAGGGCTTAGAGTGAAGGTGTCACCATGTGTTCTTGTATCTGACACTCTGTCTGAAGATGGTGTTTGTGATGACAAGACCACTCTCCACAAATTTGATTAGGAGAAGGATGCCACTGGAGTTGGCTTTCCCTAATTCTTTCTTCCCAATAGTGCCACTCTGGAGTTCCAGGTCACGTTTGACTCTGCCACTGAAGTCACTGAGGAGAATGATCTTGTCCTCCTTGTGAATACTAGTCAGAATGTAGTCAAGGTCAGAATAGCAGTTCTTTGACCATTGTCAGCATCACAAAACTGTACTCTCAAAACCAACATGAGACAAAGATTTGGTTTTGAAGAATATTTTTTAAAGCCCACTTTGATTCCCAACAGTCTCTGCTTTAGGTCATACCCTGAATATTCTCACAAAGTTGAATTGCTTGATCCTACTAAATACAAGATCCTTAGATGCTTGCTAGGCAATGATTTTCTTTGGGATTGGCTCCAGACTAAGTATTCAGTATAAATTCAAGGCTTACATAAATAGGCCAGAGCTGGGATTAGATACCTTTACGCAGAGAAAGCAGAAAGAGTAAAAACAGCCCCTGAATTAGTTCAGAAAACTGTCTAAACGCTTTTATTAACATAGTATCATTTCAGAACCATTATTTAAAAAAAAGCAAACAAACCAGGTTATTGTGATGAGACAAAAAGTTCATCCTTATATAGCTGGAACAGAAACAATAAATCTTTGCAGGCTGACAAGGGTCACGAGATGGGCATTGATGTCTAAGTCTCACAGAACTACAGATGATTAAACACATTTGTGGGTAAACTTCAGAGCTGGTCTAGTGGTTAGAATTGGCACGCTGAAGAGCTAAAGTGCTTCTTTTTGCCATGTTTTGAGCTTTGGTAAAGTCAACTGATCAAAATAAGCTGGAATAGCTTTGTCCAAAGGAATTCAAGAGCCATCTTCCTTGCTGCTGCCTGTTAACTGGTGAAAAGTGAAAGAGAGTTAAGGTTGAGGAGGACTGCTTATGAAATGCTGCAGAGCCGAGAAACCAAGCAAGAGGCAGACCCTTTTAGATTAAAACCCATTCTGGAAGACAGGATGTTTGTCTAGGGAGCCTGCAGTGAAAGCTGGAGTTGTTCTTGGCACTGGCCACAATCACTGTTTAATTCCCTTTGCTATATAAGTTACAGGGAAGGAATGCATTTAATTTCCTTATAGCTGACACTGAGGACAGAAAAATTATATAAAAAAGAAAAAGCAAAAAAAAAAGCAGATCAGCCACTGATCAGAATAATGCATAATAAATGTTCACTGGATACTGCTGGTCTATTTACTTTGCCCAGTGTGGGAGAGCAACAGTCCATGTTTCCTTCCAACACCACCCTTCTCCTCTTTCCTGCCTCAGTTTTTCCCATCTGTATACGGAGGTACGATATTGACCTCCTTAGTGCCAATGCTTTGAGATATATTAGTGAAATGAACTTCAAGCTCAACATTAGGAAAAGCTGCTTCACAACTAGGGTGTTCAGACTCTGGAGTAAACTCCCCCTAGTGGTGGTGCAATCACCTACCCTGGAAATTTTCAAGAGGAGACTGGATGGTCACCTTGCTGGGGTCACCTGACCCCAGTTGTCTTCCCTGCTTAGTGCAGGGGGCTGGACCCGATGATCTTCTGAGGTCCCTTTCAGCCCTACAATCTATGAACCTATGAAACTAGGTGAGAGCTAGGTATTACTGTTCATATTTAAATTACAAAGGATGTGGTCAGTGAGTATTTAATGGAAAAGGTGACTGTAACAAGCAATGTGAATGTAGGGCACACTTTCTCAGGTTTAAATCAGATAATTTATATGTAAATTTACATTCAGATAAATATTTTGATCAGTCAACTCCAACACCTCTTATGCAATTGCAAATTAAAGGCTACTTGTAAACTACTGTACTATATAAGCAGGACCTCTAATGGCATCTTATTATAATTAAGTCAGTAACACCTTACCGGTTACCAGTAAGAACTGCAGGATGTTGATAATCCACGTTAAGGGAAAGTGAATCCTCCTAATTATTTCATAATACGAGGATTATATTAATGCTTGAGGAATATTAGCTATTGCATCACAGCTGGAAGTTCAATTTTCAGCATTTGCTGGGGATTAAAAAATAAATTAATAAAATAGCTGAGAAGACTGCTGCATTTTCTGTGTATAAAAGCAATATGAATGCTCTTACCTGCTTAGAAACACTGCTCAAGACTAGGTAATACTCTACTGTGATGAGGGAATGTGAATAAATCTTCATCTCCAGCAGGTTCTGGGTCTGATGTTGACTACATGTTGCATTCTTTTTTTATTATTACTATTATTAAAGGGTTTCTGGCTCCAGCAATCTCAGATAGAGAGATAACATGCTTTTTACTGAGATGGTCTTCAGTTCAGTAATATCCCTGTCACCCACGTGTAAGACACTGCTAAGCTAGCTGTGTGAATTTAAAAAACAAAATGGTATTTTGAAAGAAAACAACCAGATGAATTTGCACAAGTGTAAGATCTCATATACATCTCTGCTGGGGATGTTAAGGAGGAAGTGGTCCAGCCTACTGCCAAGTATGTGCACAGATGGGAGAAGAAACAGTATGGAAAAAGCCTGAACCAAACAATCAACCTAAAAAATGAAGAACCTTAATAAAGCACCCTCAAATTGCTCAAGTTGTGCAAGTGTGACGAAGGGTATAAATTGGTCTTCTGAACCTTAGTTGCTGGGGATCAAGCACAATGAACAGGGCCTTCAGCTCTAGAGCCCACTTTGTGATTATGCTGAGTTGTGAGGTTTTTGTTCACATATCCCCCAATATCATATTATGGGACCAGCAAGAAGGGACAGTAAACAGCAAGACGCTTTTTGAGGTACTTTCTAGAGAAAGCATTAAAAAAAAAAAAGCCCTAAAGCACAGGCAGTGCTCTTATCCCCCTTTGACAATACTGAACTAAGCAATCCCTAAACAGTGTATTTCTTACATCTTTCTCTAGCGTAGCCAACTTGGAGGGAAGCTTACCATACCACTAGTATTAGCACTGGTGCTGGGGTAGCACGCATCCAAATGTGGGATGGAACGTCATACCTTGTTAACATCACGGCTTGGCACATCTGCAGCCAGAGTAATTCCAACACTGGGGTCACTGCAGCTATTCCAGAGAACCACTGTCAGTAGCAACAGCAAATTTGTTTTAATAGCTGCTAGGGACCTATAAGCAATTCTGCTATGTATTAGCTACGACACACAAAACTTCACATGCATAATTGCATCCAGGATGCTTTGTTACTTTCTCAATTTGACACGGAAGAAACGCAAGTGAAATGGAAGCAGAAGTATATCTAAAGCAACAAAAAAATAAAAATCCCAAACATAACCTAACTATTGATATTTCTGACTTTAGTATACTACTACTTTATACATGTAACAATTGCTTACTTAAGAGGGTGCTGAAAGCTTATTTGTCTGCAAGATAGCTTTGGATTGTATAAGCTTATCTTCCCCTCACAAAGAAAATTGGAGGGAAAGAAAAATTCTACACCCCAATAAGGTTTATGCCCTCTTACATGCTAACCTGTGGGAAGAGATGGGATGCAGGTCACAAACACACACGCATGCAAAAGCAGAGTGGTCATTCCTTCAAAAGTTTATTTTTAGTGAATACAAAAAATATTTTCTGTGGCCAGATAAATAGCATACATACAGTGTAACAGTATGGCTAAACCCCTTCATGCTTTTGCTTGTGGTTAAAGCTCTATGAGAAAGTTGAGATGCAGAATCAGAGCCCACACCTTTGCAAGCACACTTTTATATAAATGGTCTCACTTGGAAAGTTTTTCAGCTGCAATAATACCAATAAAATTAGCAAATTTCAGATAGAAAAAAAATCCAGACTGGTATGATTTAAAAAAAACCCAACAACCTAAATGCCATTCTAATTACTTGCAACTCAATATATTACTCCACTGATGGACAGGAATACTGGCTAAGCAAACAAAGTATTTTATAGGAATCACACTGCAACATGTGAATGATATACAGCGCATGAAAACGTTGTCTATCATATGTACTTTATTTCTACACTGAAAGATGTGTGGTTGCCATACAAGGAAGTTACAACAGAAACCTATATCATGGAGCTGATATTAGGCTTCTCTTACACACTGAAGCAACAAGTAACCCTCTTAGCCCACGTCCAGTTTACAGACTGTTTTTTTGTTGTTGAAAGACAGATGCTCACTTAAACTTATTAAGTTCTGAAGCACTAGCAAGTGGTTTTATTTGTGTTATCTGTTATATTCATAGTCTTAAGTGCATTAAGGTAGAGAGGAATTTCGTTGTTGAATACCACTTATCTCTTGTATGGGTAAGATACAATTCAGTAGGGTTTCTAAAATCTTCTGCTTTGAGATGTTACTTACAATAGAACATTGTTTCAAGAATATTAGCACCTAACTAATTTGTTTTCTCCAAAGCTAGCCTGTTAGTTTGTAAGTACAGGGAAAATAGTACTGTATTTTCTTGCATATAACATGGACCTTCCCCCTCAAAAATTCAGCTGTGGGAAACTGGGATGCACATTGTATGTGAGGACTTAGAGTAATAAGCGTTTCTGCCTCTGCAGAGTGTATTTGGGAGAAGTGAAAGTAACTGCAGTGCAGCACCTGGGGCTCCATAACTGCTGGCTCTGGACACTCCCCAGCTTTCTCCTCCCACCCCTGGCCCCTGGCAGAGGCGCAGGCTGCAGAAGCTGCTTCTCAGTTACCTGCTGCTACATACCAGTATTTTCACGGAAAGCTTTTTTTTTCTTTAATAAACCTTTCAAAAACAAGGTGCACATTTTATTTGTTGCATGTAAGAAAATATGGCAATCAGTAGCAGGTAGATAAACATGTATTACCCAGAAGAGTACTTGCTTTGTATTTGCCATGTGAATTCTATGAAGGCAAACACATGTGACATGAATGCATTTTAAATCAGTGCAGTACTGCTTGTATATAAAGAGCTGGCTCTAGAATGAATACTGCCTAGGGAAGGAGGATTAGAGTCCACATACCTATACACACTATCTCCTTTTGCTAACCTTCAGTGCATAGTATAGTTACATTAGGGCAGGAGCTCTGACAAGACATAAGGCACAAAAGGCTCCAAGAGTATTGATTAAAAAAACCCAAACCAACCAAAATCAACCAATCAAAAAAAACCAAAAAGTGCCTTTGGGGCGTATCTAATGAATTTGCTATGGTATAAAAAGACAACACACATGTTCCTTGATGGAAATGTCTGTCATCATCAGCATGTTCTAAGGTCGGATCTGGTATGAAGCAATGTTTGTGCACTAAATAAATTTAAAAGATAATTCATGTCAAAAGCTGATGTGTTCCCCCAACAGAAATTAGCCAGAGAAAAAGCAGGAGTTTAATAGGAAATGGACAAATGAAAGAATGAGCTCAAATTTAATTTAAACTTCCCCCCTTTCCTTAACTTCAGTGTTACAGGTGTAGAAAGTAAAGCTTAGACAAACTGTAGTCTATTTCTTCCAACTCCATCTTATCATCTGGACATGTAAATAAAACAGGACTAGAATATTTGTGAACAGCCGATATTGAGGCATTTTGCTTTTAATTTCTATATTTTTTGAAGTGAAGTCTAGATGAAGATGGCAAGAAACTGTATCACTTGTTTGCTGTTTCAAAATTTTAAAACTAGAAGAACAGACAAACAAGGAAGACTAATACTCATCCAGCCCTTATCCTGGTTTGTGATTTCCTCACACTAAATAACTATACCACTTCTTAAATACCATAAATGCTCTAATGTGGATTTCAATGCTACTACCAAAACATAAGATAACAATAATGCATCTGTTCTGTTGTGCATCCCAATCTACCTGTGGTTCCTTTGTTGGCCACAAGTCAAAGGGGAAGAAAGGTATGAACAATACGGTGTCTCAGGTGAGATGGAGTAGTGTTCAATGAAGAAAGACTGATACCTTAGGTACAATAATTAAATTAATGTTCCAAGCAACTTGGATGATGGGAACATAACTTTTTTCCTACAAGCTTGTAAACTTTTTATCAGTAGAGTATCTGTATTTAATTTAATCTTTTTACTATTTTGGCTTACTCCTTTCCCTAAAACAAGCAAATACCATTCTTACTGTGTTTCTGCTTAAAAGCTATGACATTACAGTGGCCACAACAAAATACTGGTACAGCATTAAGGGAAGTGGATTTACAGTACGTAAATAATAGGATACTTAAAAGGTCAAAACTGAAGTAGCATGTAAAATAGCAACAAACAGGTAAAACAAATTACCATGATTCAGAGCATTCCAAAAAGAAAGACTAGAATATAGACTAAAATATGAAGCTATCCAGGTAAGCAAGAGAAAGAACTATGATTTAGCATTCTAAATGAGGAACAGCAGCAGAAGATCCTATCATGAGACCATGTGTATTTAGGTCCTGCGAAAATAAACTCTGTTTCAAGCCTTCCATGTTATTTAAAATAAAAAATGACAATTTTGTCATTTGTCTTGAGAGTTCTTAACATAGATGGATTTTTGTTACTGCCCAAAGAACTTGCTGCACAAAGTAATGATGAAAATCTAACCTATAGAGCTAACGCTAGAATTGTAGAACACATCATGGAGTCTCTCTGGAGGCAGTTGTGTGCCTGTGTGCAGAAAGGCTGTACATAATGTTCACAGTCCCATTTCACCTGACTTTACACAAGTAGGACAGAGGCTCAATTTGGACATGACCAAGTCAGTCCATATCTGCCCATATTAAAGTAATTCTACACAGGGTTTGCCAATTGCTCTCTCATCAGTTACCAAGAATCCACAATTCTACTGAGTCTGAAATACTTCAGCATCAGAGAACAAACACTCTTAATAATCTTTGTACATTTTAATATTTATTCGTTTTCTATTCATTTGTACTATATACTTATGCTAGTGTGACAGAATTCCCAATATGTATATTACATGCAAGTAACTTAAAGCAAAAGTTAGCAATATTTAAAAAAGATAATCCTAACACTACAGGGTTACGTTTAAGTCTACATGACAAGTACTTCTTCAATAATGACAATTAGGTGGGTATGTATCTAACATAACTGGCTCAGTTTGAAGTAGTTGGGAGAAATCTAAAATGACAGCATGGCTTTCAGAAGGACTGGAGGGGCAACATTATTTGACTCAAATGGACTTGACATTATTTTCTCAGGGGCTTGTGCTAGGGTGGAAGTGTGTGGGGGAACCATGATTAAAAGAGAGGGTGTTTATGCAGCTGTTCAAATAAGTAAGTTTTGCTAGATCCAGTTTCTGCTTAGTATGTTTTTAATCAGAGAGGATAAAATATGTTATTGCCCCTACCCATCCTGTGAAAGATGTCACGCTATTGTTGTAGTCTATACTGTGGATTTATACTACATTACAGAAACTTAAAACATACAGTACCTATTGCAGTTCAAAACGAAACAGAGTAACTGCTATCTCTTCTCTGCAGTGCAGATCTTTAGAGAAAGGCATTTGAATCAATGCAAACTGAGATTATATGAACTCCCAATTGTTCAGAGGTTCTTTCACATTACAGAAGAGAGACTTTTGTGAATCACTAGTTACTGTTTTCTACAAAAACCCTTGATTTGAAAACAAAATATAAGAAACAAAATCCTTAAAGGAGGAAGAATTCTGATAGTCTTCTGCTGTGCTGAGAACTTCTCTTCTTCAGCTAGCATACATTCTAGCAGAAACAGTTTGAGCCAGGTAAGTTTATTCAGTCCAAGCATGTATATGTTTCTTATTCTCAGAGTAGTTGCACATTGAGAGGTATATAATTGAAAAGCATTTTCCTTCACAAACCTGCTATTATTGAGACTGTAACAAGGTTTTCATTTCTTTGTCTATTTGAACTCAGAAAAGAATGGATGTTGCCACATTTTGCAGGCCAGAGAACTGTGACTAAAACACTGTACAAGCAGAAGCTAGGTTGATATTAGATAGGAACTAAGGAAACTAGTGCAAACAGTACAAAGATGATTCCTCCAATCTGGGGATGAACCAGCTATATAACACTGTTAAAAGGACAAAACTCCTTAGAATCCATGCTTATGTGCCTTTTTCCTCTCAAAAATATATCTACTTAACCACGGTCTTTTTGTTGGAAGGAGAAAAAACCCTACTATTTCCATACTGGTAGATATTTCTGACATTAATGATTTTTCATACTGGTTTCCTATTAATATTATGAATGTCTTACAAGCACGTCAAAGGACAATAAATAGATTTAGCTTCAGATAATGACATAATACTGATTTTATAATCATTTGTAAAAGTGAGGCATTCTCTCCTGAGATATAAAAGTCAGGGAAGGAAGGAACAGGAATGATGAGCTTAACACTGTACCATCTATGATTGCGCACCTCAGCTGAACAGGTGAGAAAGGACAAATGTTTATTGTCCTCTGCTCACCCAAAGCTACCACAGGCAGTTTGTTTAGGTAAGTGCTTGGCCTATCAGAATATTGTCAGATCAGTTCTCTGTACTGTCCCCTTTAGCTTATTTTTTTTTAAATGTCTCAGCAGGTTAGCCCTCATCTTCTCTCAGTTCTGTGGGTAGAAACTTGTATTGCTGCTGGCGGATTTGAGCCAGTTTTTTCCTTGCCTCTTCTAGTTCTCTTTCCTTCTTCAGCATTTCTTCCTGGGCTGCAATGATCTAGGAGCAAAAGAGCAAAGAGTAGAGAACAGCATAAGTAAACAGACTAAATGCAGCTGAGGATATGATCAGTACAGAGCAAGGAAATGACTGCTTTGCTTCAATCCAGCAAAGCTTTGAAGCATAAAGGCCTATTTTGTCAGCTATCCATGCTGGTATTTTGTAGGGCTGTGTAAAATTTTGAAGAGTGTTTTATTTCTGAGCTGTTTTGACGTGTTCTGCACTCAAAACAGCATAACTGAAACTTAACAAAAGGCTTCGAAATGAAATGAGGGCACTTGAAACTTTCTGACAGTTTCTAAATGTTTCGTGTTTTGAAGCAGCCCAGTGGTGGGAGGCAGGGGGGAGTCAGGGCTGCGCTCCTACCGGCTCCACCAGCCCCACAGAGCTCAGCCTAGTGCCAGGAGGAGGATGCAGCCCTGGCTCTCCCCTGCCTCCCACCACTGGGCTGCACTTCGAGTAGCTCTGCCAGCCTCATGGAGCTGAGCCCTGTGGACTGTCCAGCACTGGTCTCACCGGCAGCTTCCTGTCATCCTGAGTGCAGGTCCAGGGGCCCGCACCCCCGGAAGGAGCCCAGCACAGTCCCACAGCCCTCCCGGGGGTGTGGGCCCCCAGATCTGCATGCAGGATGACAGGAGGCTGCTGCTGCTGCTTTGAACCAGCAACAACACCAGTCTTCCTGGCGCTGGGTGCAGGCTGTGCCCAGCGCTGCTCTTCCACAGCAGCAGCAGCAGCTTCCTGTCACCCCAAGCACAGATCCAGGGACCTGCACCCCTGGGAGAAGTCCGGTACAACCCCCCAACCCTCCCGTGGGTGTGGGCCCCTGGATCTGTGCACGGGATGACAGGAGGCTGCTGCTGCTGGCAAGTGACACGAGTTGTGCTTGTCAGCCACCTGAGGTGCAGTTTCCCAGAAACCTCTGCACCTATCTCCTTAAAAATTGGCAGGCTTCATACCCTCAGAAGGGACTACCATTCCTGCAATTTTCATCCGCATCAGGCAAGAAATGATAACATTTTAGGCATTTTCATGATTCCCCATTATAGCCTATGGGCGAAATGCTGAAACAAGTTGAAACAGCAAAACAGTTTTGACGAAACAAAATGGGACAATGCTTTGAAATGAAATGACAAAATGAAACACTGTCCCTTCGAAACAGAAACTGAAATGAAATGGTGCTGTTTCTCACAGCCCTATTTTGTACCAACATGTCACTAATACGACGGCCCATCAATCAGATGCAAAACAGAAGAATTGTGATGTAAATGACCAGTGGATAGAAGCAAGATAGAGACAGATAAAATCAACTGACCTGTTTTTGTTTTTCTCTCAGTCTTACCTTTTAGTATAATATGAACATTCTCTGCTTTAGGGACCTGCAGTATCTTCCTATGTTTAGGAGTACCGTACTACTGTACCATAGACATGCTCAGAGGCAAGTTTCACTTTAATAGGAATCACTGTTTAAGCAGTTTTTATTCCTAAGAGGTATTGATTCTACATAGTGAATAAATTTTGAACAAAGCCTTACAAGTTATTTTCCTGAGTATGTTAAAACTACAGTAATGAAGTATCACCAGTTTTCATCACTATAACTTCATTATAAGAGTATCTGCTTATAATCTATTATGCCATTGAGGTTTCAAGAGATTTAAACAAATCTAAGACTGTTTAGGGGGAACCCATTTGTTATGCATCAGAATATCATCATATTAAGAACAGAGGGGATATTAGACAGCGGTAACCAATGCCATAACATACATCCAAGGTACAGTGGACATATCATGGAATCTTTTTGCATGTACTCTTTGTCCATTTGAATTTAATAGAAATGTACTGAGGCAAGTTATTTAAAATAAAGTTTTAAGCAGTACCGAATATTCTGCAATGTGGTATCTGGTCAATCAGTTCCCATGCTGCATACGGCAGGGCTTTTTGGAAACAGCTATTAGTGAGAATCTCACGGTTCATACTAACCTGAGCAATACCACCCACAAATTTGGTTTTGACTACCACATCATCGTCATCTGCCTTCCCAAATGCTGCTTTTTGGGCTGCCCTAACAAGATTGTCAGATGCTCGTTTGACAGCATTTCCTGCAGCCTACAAAAGAGATAAGAAGTTAGTCACAGCAAATATGAAGGCACTCTTGGAAAGTGAATCTTTTTGGGCTTCACACTAAACTCCAAAGGAGGACTCTGTCTGCTTAATAAACACTGAGTGCATCTCTAATAATCAGTGCTGGAGAGGTGAATACACATCATATTGGAAGCTGGAAACAAGTCACAAACTCAGACTCCATCTTCATAGTTTGAAATGGGGCAACATTTCAGCTGATACACAGGGGTCCACAGCAAATTTAGAGGAAAGAAGAGAGAAATGGAAATTCAAACAACAATTTTTAACAGTTGTCTTAATAAAAACTGCTATATTTTTAAATCAACAAAGTCCTTAAAGGCAGTAACAGTAAATTTTGCACCAGCAGTCATAAATCTTACAGCAGCAGGAATTGCCTTTATCATGACAACTTCAGAGTCGAGACTGGAATATTGGCTCACCCCTGGAAAGAGACTGGCCAGAAGAATGACACCTAGAAGCATCTTTCCTTTCAATTTTCAGAGGCTTGTGTAGCAGACTCCAGGAGGAATCATTTTAGATGGGCCCCTCTAACTTTCTTTCTTATGGAAGGACTAACATATGGAATATCATTAAGGAATATCATTCCATTGCACCCAAAGAAAAGATGAAAATAGAATGCCTGCTATCTACTGAGATGTGCTTTACTTGAAAGGTGGGTTTTGAACCCCAGAGTTTTACTTCTGCCACACTACTGTATATGGGGAACGCCTAATCTACAAACCAAGTAACTTCTTTGGTTTGCACCCACAGGTAACAAACAGCTTGTCTGTCACTAAGTGCCATACTGAATGAGACCAATGGTTCATCTAGCCCAGTATCATGTCTCTGACAGGGGCAGGGGTGTATGCTAGAGGTACAGCATTGAACTGGACAGATGTAGAGTATTGATTCTCCAGCTTTTTGAACTCATCCACACATACAGGCACGTGAGCTTGCAGTAGCTCAGAGTGCAACTTTGAGCCAGGGCTTTTTGTCTCAGCGCATGTGCCCAGACATGAACTTTGGTGTGCGGCAAATTGTGCCACTCAGGGCAAAATAACCCTGCCTGGCTCCTCCCAGATCTGTAGCCAAGGGAAGCTAGAGCCAGCAGTATAAAAACCTGCCCTGGCCAGCAGCTCAGGGCTATTTGTCCTCAGGAGCTTTTGGGGCCTGGGCAATTAGCATCTGGGGACACTACCCCTTATGTCAAATGGACTGCTAAAGCAGTATCCCAAAATTACTTTTTAAAGTACACCAAAATCCACGTTCTTCCACAATTAGAATGAGAGAGAGAGAAAGAGAGAGGGACTGATCAGGTGTGGGGATGGGGGTGGGTGTGGAGGGATGCAATGTGTGGGGACTGTGTGGCTGGGGCTGCTTAGGAGGGGTGGGTCCCCTGCCCCCCACAGGGCACAGCTCCCCTTCCCCCAGTACATGGATTGCCCTGTCTGCAGGGTCCCACCCCTCCCCCCAGGGGCTACAGCACCCCTCACATAGGGCCCAAAGTATACATGTTTTGTATCAACCTCCTCAGTGCAGTTCATTCCAAAGCTGCAAGAAACTGCTCAAACTCCTTCTCCAAAGGAGTGTATCTGTGTAGGTGCAAAGGAGGAAGCCAATACATCCTAACTTCCACACTCACTCTACTGATCGAAGCTCCATGAAAAATGTGCTGCAGGCACAGCTAGCAGAAACACACAGGTATTTGTAAAAGCCACCAGTGCAAAATTCTGACATGTTCACCAAGTACTTTTACTCTACTAAAAAGTATAATTTTCAAGTACAAACTGCTTTTCCTTCCTCTGTTCAGCCTGGGCCCAGTCAAAAGGTTTGCTAAACAACACCAACACAACTATCTTTCAGTGGGCTCAGGCTCCCACTTTTGTGTAGAGGATGTCCATTCAATCAAATCTGGCTAGGATGATCCAATACCCAGTTATTCCTTATTGGTCTGGCAGGTCATGGTCAGCACCAGCATTGTTTCTATTATTCTCCCATCTTGCCACTTACATACTAAAAGCACAAGTTACACATGGAGTGGTCCTTTAGTTACTGATAACTTTTCACAACCCAGGACAAACCCAGCTCATGAGTTCCTCATCAACCCACAAACGTATCTGAGCTCCCTCCCTTTCCTAATGATACCATTAACATGCTATTGTTTTCTGTTTGGGTCAGACATCCTACATCTGCCTCAAAATTTAAAATCACAGGTGTGATTTGAAAAATGAGCTTAAAGCAGACTCCTCTCACCCAGAGAGGAGTCAACAAACTGATGCTTGTTGACTTCAGTAACTAAAATAAGTATGCTAGGTTTTAGTCCTGCTAAACTTTAAGTCACGACAGCTACAAGGGTGAACTTGATGTTATCCTCCTTGCACACTGAAAATTTACTAAGTCCTAATCAGTGAAATCCCTAGAAAGTAGTGAAAAAAGGGGGATCACATTGCTATCAAAGATGCAATTTAACTGCAGAACCTCTCCTCCTGGTGATTATCTGTAACCAGTACCTATGGGCAGCTGTTAGAAACCAGGATGAAACTGCAGGACTGACAGTCAAAAGGTAAAAGGTAAAAGTCACTCGTAAGGTGATCATGCTTTAATTG
>NW_017728996.1:43100516-43102838 GCF_001723915.1 Gavialis gangeticus | reverse complement strand
ACAGCACATTCTCCTTCCCTAATTATGACTTAGCAAAATGAAAGTTAAGTTTTGCTCAAAGGTAGGCACTGACAGTGAGCCAACTATTACTGAAATGAACTTACAGGCAAGAGCCATTTTGTTTTTCATGAGTCTGCAGAAAAGGTGTTCCTGAACTAAGGTAGCCTAAAGCCCAATAATTTATTTCCTTTCCTCAGCCACAGATGCTAGGAAAATAGCAAAAGGCTTTAATTGTAGACCCTCAACATGAAGCTCACAGAGAACCATGGGCGACTGGTGCCTGCTGAGTCAGGGGGCACTTGCCCCCGCAGTGGAGAGTCAGTGACAGGGGGGCAGCTGATCCCACAGGCTGGTGGGGGGAGGAAGGATCAGCCAGGTGCACTGCTGGCACTTCCGGGTCGGCTGCAGGGGGACCGCTTCTCCTGGCGCACTCTCCAGCCAGTGCTCTCATGGGGAACACCAGTGCTTTCACCTGCCCACCCTGCCTGGGAATGCTGCTGTCAGGGGTTTACTAGTGCTCTCAGAGGGTGCACATGCACCCCTGTGCACCCCCTACATGTCACCACTGCAAAGAACGAAAGGAAAACTGATCTTTTGTGCTGCAAACTTTAGCATGTATTTAAGATCAATGAGCATAATATGAGTACTCATGCAAATAAAGTCAAGAATGTATACAAGTGTCTGCAAAATCAGGATGTCTGGCTAAATATACACTGACAACAGCAAAGCCAACTATACAGAAAGAGCTGTCCAAATGCCTACAATAAACCTGCTATCCAATCCCCTCCCTACACACCCATATCTTCCAGTTACATTAAATCTAAATGCTACTTCTAACAGAAGCTAATACAGTGTTTGACTGCAATTTGGTCTTGGATGCAGCACTGGTAGTTTGCGATTCTCTGTTGAAATCACAGTGGAATTCTGTCACGTCACGATATCCTATCTACACAAGTGCTTGGGACAGGCTACTCTACACATCATTTTTAGGGGAGTTCATCCATCTTTAACACGATGGCCACAGTGATCAGAAAACAATGTACAAATGCTGCATCCTTGGTAAGCACAACCAATTCCACTACTGGGGAAGATAAAACTCAGATGTGATGGTTAGGCAGTTTCTTCCTGATTTCTGAGATTCATCCAAAAGATGCTAGCAGGGGCTACTCTGCTACACAAACATGCATTATGTCAGTTAAAAGCACCCTTACCTGCAACCTCCTCATGGCCTCAGAGTCTTGATCAGCCTTCACCTTACAAGCCACAAGCAACTGAGCTGTAGAGGCTGCCACTTGTTTGGCAGATGAGATGAGTTTCTCCTCACTAGCATGACCTTGTACTGAAGCATTAGCTGCTTCACACAGATTACTGGTTGCAGCTGCCACCATCCGAGCCTAGGAGTAAAGGATTGTATTTTAGTTGGATATTACTTTTTTGCAGAAGATTCTGGTTGGTTTAAAACCTTAAAGAGCAGGAAAAAAGGGAAATTACTCACAGCGGAAATAAGTCCCTGAGACCACTGTCCATCATCAGCTGCATTTGCAGGGATTGCTCCAACCTGGAAAAATAATTCAAAACTAGCTTAAAGAAAGACATAAAGTGTAATTGTTCTGCTTTGTTTTAGACTCAGTCAAAGACAATAAAGTCTCTGAAAATGAAAACAGATAGGTGTCTAACTACACATATACGATCAGAGCTGACCTGAGCAGGGTGTGGGGCCCGGGGCAGATCAGCCCATGCGGGGCCCCACTCCTGCTCTGATCCCAGACTCGAACAAGCTACCACTGCCATCAGCGGCGGCAGCAGTGGGAGGAGGGGTAGCGAGTGTCTGGATGCGCTGCCACTGCTCCGCCCAGCTCTGCACCACTGCTGCTCTGCCCAGCTCTGTGGGGCCCCCCAAAGCGCAGGGCCTGGGGCAGCTGGCCCAATTCCTGCCCCCCTAGGGACGGCTCTGCTCACAGTGGCGGTAGTGTTCCCAGCACTACCTCCACTGCAAGTACTGCACCTTATGAGGTTCACAGGGTGGGCAGCATTCCTCCTGCTGCAAGCTCCCCACTGACAGCACTGCCACTACTGCAAGCCTTGTCAGCTGCGGGGCTGGCAGTGGGTGGTGATCCCCTGTGGCTGGGAGTCCCACTGACCAGGAGGCTCTCAGCCACAGGGGTGCACGTGTAGTGCCAGACCCATACCTCACAAGGCTTACAGCCAGAGGTGACCCGAGCAGGGTGAGGGGCCCGGGGCAAATCAGCCCACGTGGGGCCCTGCCCCTGCTCCGATCCCAGACCTGAAGAAACGATCAGCGGTGGTGGCACTGGCAGTGGC
>NW_017728996.1:43068432-43100424 GCF_001723915.1 Gavialis gangeticus | reverse complement strand
GGGGGGGGGGGGGGGGGGGGGGGGGGGGGCATGAGTGGCATGCCGCCACTGCGCCAGTCCAAAGCATGGGGCCCAGGGCAGTCGCCCCGATTCCACCCCTACCCCCCGCCACGGCCCTGTATATGATCCTGCTTTACAGCACCGTGTGATCTTAAAAGCCAGAAGACAATTCCTGACTTACATTTTCCATGCTAATAGAAGTCATCAGGTCCCAGATTTGTGCTAACACAAAGATACCGTATCACTTAATGATGAGTTTCCATCATGGAAATAAGAGGACTTCCACTGTTAGTCTCACCTTAGTCATGATCTACCCCTTGCCAATATGCTTCAGGACCTCCAGTCTTGAATAAGTTTAGAGAAACCCAAAGAAGGGAATGATTGGTGCAGCTGAGGATTTGGCCTGATCAACAGTTGCCGGAGGAGGCTGGGAATTACTATTCATTTAAAATAATTTATTCCCTTGTACATCATGCATACCTATCATTCATTCCACTGCTGACGTGCTACTGAATTTTTTTCACTTCCAGCATTATGCTACATTACTTAACTGCCACCATGCACAAAAGACAAAGTTCTTATGAGTTCTGCAGCTCCTGATGGATGATGCTAGGTTATAAATTTGAGGCAGAGAACACGCTTTCTCGTACATTTGTATAGCACTAAGAATTACTGTGTCCTGATCTTAGTACAGCTGCCTCATGCATTCATGTATCGTGAATGAGATGATTGGAAAAATAATGTCTTTTCACTTGTCCTTTGGTTTCTGAGTCTTTAGGGATCTGATTTCCCAGTTACCCTCAGCAATTATGAAAGCTAAAAAAATGAAAGCAGAAATTCTTTTGTAACAATAACTCTAGATATGTGATCAAAACGCTTGGCTATTCAGAGACAAGATTTTGCTTCTATTTCATTTCTACCTTAAACAGCTCTGCACTACTTCCTGGATCAACCTAGCTGATCTTGCCAACAGGCAATCTACTACTACTACTACTACTAAGAGCGACTCACTGATTAAATTCCAGGTCCTTAGATTTAACTTGTCCATATGGGAAAGCAAAGGCCAAAACAAAAAAATGTCTTCTCATTTTAACCAACAGAATAATTTTGCCAATATGGCAATACATTTGACAAGTATACTGATATTAGAATGCAAGCAATGGCTTTCCTGTATAAGAGAGATTAGAGTAGTTAAAGCAATTTTTCTGAGCTCTGATGGAATATGGCATAAGCACTGCTACCCTCAGTCTCAAAAGTATATGGCAGAAATGTGTCCAAGGAAGCAGGCACAAGAAGCCTAAATTTATTGTGAATGTTAAGGGCTGACACCAGGTTAAGTTGTATTTCTCTTTAGCAGTGGTTGTGAGAACAGAAAAGAAAAGATACTTCCATAGCGTAACCTGATGTGAACAAGCTGTATTAGATAAAGGCAAAGAGTGCAATAATCTAAGTGAACCAATAAGGTAAGTAAAAAATTTCATTCCCTGACTATACTGTCACATTTCAATCACTATTTGTTAATACTGGGAGCATCCACACGTGAAATTAATGCAAATAAACTCTGACATGCATCACACTGGAGTTTATTACTCCCGGGCACTGCATTTACATGTGCGCCCAGAATAGCAGCATGTTGAGCTGGATCGGAGCAGCCTGAGCTGGTAGGGAGACCGGGGCTGCTCTGACCTGGCTCAACAGGGCTAGCTAGCAGTCAGCCCTGCACTGAAATACCCTCATGCCCTGGCCAGCCCTGGGCACCTACATGTACATTGCTGCACAGTAAAGAACTCTGCTGCAAGACAGTACTTGTATTTACAAGTACTAATCTGTGACAGAGTTAATCAGTTTCCTGTGGCCTAATAGGGCTGCACATGTAGACATTGAGACTTTTATTGCAGAGCTGCCTAATTAGCTGTACAGTAGAGTCTCATGTAGATGAGCCCTCAGTGTTTTGTGCTTTTAAAAAAGTTCAATAACTATCGCTATAGTGGATCTTTGTTACTGTTCCCAAACAACTGCTTTGTGATCACACTGGAACCAAACACAAGTTCCTGAGGAACCACAGATGAATAAAACAGAACGGTTCCTTTGTAACATGGCTGAATGGCACAGCCTGGTCAGAATAAATATTTTAATATAATTTGAAACAATAAATTGAAAACAACAAACTCTTCTTGAAAGCTGCAGATCTGGATGCTACCAAGATTTTAAGTTCTTTTCAAATTATGCAAATTGCATAAAAAGGAGAAATGGAAATGAACTAAAAAGCACTTGATGCTTGATGCTGACAAGACCAAATGGACAGTTTAAGAGACATTTTGTAAGCACTTCTTTGGTTGTCCTGGCAATATGTCCCTTTGCATGCAATTCATTTACATGCACACACGTGTCCCAGCTGAATCGCACAACAAATCCTAAAGGCACAATTAGTTGAGGTGCTTTGCTAATTTAGTCCAGAACCTTATTGTTTACTATGATGTTTCTTTTTAAATCCCAGAATGTCCTATGGGACTATACATTACTAGCCTTAATCATTGCCCTCCATTACATGAAATGCTCTTCTTAATAAGAAACAGCTGAGACATCTGAAAGCCAAATACCTGATTATGTTTACTAGGTTTAAACAAACAGATTTTTAAACCAATATAGGGCCATGCGATTCAATAACTTCTGGCATGATTTACATTTTGATTAGTGATCCCAGAGCTCCTTCCATACTATTCTTACACTGGAAAATTCTGTGCTTTTCAATTTAAAGGTTTTTCTTTCGTTCCTGTCTTAATTATCCTGTTTACCCACCTTTCCCTGTGCCACCAGCTCCCTCTGGGCTGCTGAGGCTGACTTGACGAGGGCACTGGTAGCAGCTGCAATGGATTTAGCTGCTTCCAGGATCTGTTCTTCAAAATCCAGAGTTTCATCTGCTTGCTATAACCAAAAAAGAACAGTGTCACACACAATTCAGAGCAGTGGTTTCTCTTCATCCCCCAGGATGTATTTTATGGCCTCAAACTGCATTTTTTTAACCCAGTCGCAGAGAGAAAGAAGAAACACTTCAATATTTGTACTCTAGGAAGGACTTTCCTGTGTTCTAGGCTAGAAGGCAACAGTATAACAAACTGTTAACTTAACCGGAAAGTAATATTGCTCTGGTGAGTCAACTTTAGTGTAAAATTAAAAGTGACATATTTTATTTAAACAGAAAATTTCAGGCAAAGTCACTGATTTCCTGATTATCTTTAAAATATTCAAAACTATTTTCAGAAATGTACATTAAGAAATAGCCTGAAATGGAATTCTTGCTATCATATACAGTATTATCTTTGTAGCATGAAAAGTAGTTTGTTTCCTTTGATTGCTACAGAGCATTACATTAACAAAGCAGATAACTATATTTGCTAACTAAGAAAATACATAAATACTTTAAAAAGTTTTATGGTTTACAAAACAACGTTCCTTTGCATATCTCTAATGAAAAGCAGAACATGTATATGAAGTATTCCCACTCATTTAATCAGTCTTTCCAAGTGCCATCAAGTTCTCTAAGAGCAGTATTGGGAAAGTAGTTGAATTCAGTCCTCTTAGGAGTTATGAGATGCCACAGGGCGGTTTGGGGACAACACTTCAAGCATCAAAACAAATGTTTTAAAAAGCATGTACTGAACAAAAAGATTAATTGCTGCTAATAATGCTTCTACTGTATGAAGGTAGAAAAATATTGACCGAAAACAGTCAATATTGCCCTGCAAATGTCATGATTTTCTAAAGATGGACATACACATGTATAAAAGTTAAAAGAAGAGCTAATAATGTCATTTAAATGTATACAAAAAATTATATCAATCTTCCCCAATTGAGATATACTAGTTTCTGAACAATTAAATCACAAATGTCATTGTTGATACAGGGTCTATTCTTTTAAAACTGATTCTGACCAAAACACACCAAATGGACTCCAATGCAGTACAAAGAGTAAGATAACGTAGGCATGTTGTGATGCATACGCTAACAGGAATCCCTGAAGGAGATGGGCTTTTCCCCCCTCTAAGCTAAACAGATTTTTGAGCGAACAGACAAAATTATCCTGTTCTTCTTGTATTGTTGGGAACATGGTAGGCTCTGGGGAAGCAGTTAAAACACTGGACATATTTGTCTCAACATCTACATATATTAAAAGTAACTGTCTATCCAGACAAGAAAATGAATAAACAGCTGATGAAACAGAACTTAGGAAAATATTTTGGTCTGTAATGCACAATTCTACTAGTGACAATGGGAGTTAAAGACATCTTTCCAGTAATGCCTTTAATGACAATAAATGGCATCTGATGTCAGAAATTTATTGTCTTTCAAAATAGATTTGTTTCTGGTGGTGTATCCTCTCTTGTGCCTGAACCCTGTTTATGCTGAAGCTAGTTAAGATTTCAACATCCTCTGAGTAGGAACCTTGTCCTCCTGAGTGAGAAGTGCCACATTCATATGGCAATATTTGCTAAACAGCAGACAATTACTTAACATTTTGTTCTGTCATTTTGGAACAGCACAAATCTGGCATTTTGCGGTGGAAGAACACTTGCCAAATTGTAGAGGATGTTTTTATGGCAGGGAAGAAGGAAAACAAACTGGAAATTAACAGTTCACTGTGATAACCAGCAGTTCTCCTATGATTTCTGCTGGAATTTGTGTCGTCTTCTTTGTTTCAGTTTCCCCAATATATCACAGTTTTAACTTCTTTATGAAATTAAAGAATATTGTCAGGTTAAAATTGAGGAGCTTACTTCCATACTAGCAAAGATGACTGTAACTCAAGAATTACTCCGCATAATGCAAATAGTACATGTACTATCTTTTAAATGAATGATGTAAGGTAGGCTATCTCCTAAATCAGTAAACAAATCACTAAGTAGTTGTTTTTTTCCATAAAGCCTAATAAAGTACTCACTGTTATGACTTTGATCTATTAATTTCAGTATCTGTCCAGACATTTTTCCAGACTGCTATTTACTTGCTGTATTAGAAATATTCTTAAAGTCATATCAGTACTTTCTCAACATACTTAACACACTTCCTGAGCTGCTGAGCTCTGGCCCAAAGACAGGGAAGAAAAACAGCTGTATGTGCTGAATTTGTGCATATAAATGCAGGTAAAAATATTCAGCTTGAAGGGACTGCAGGGAAATCAGAGCTTGCATCAATGCAAAGGCTACAGTGAAACTATTTAAGTTAGTGCTACACATAAGTTACCAGGTAAGTGGACTATTAGGATTAGAGCTATTTGAAAAATGTTTTCTTCCCCTCTGCATCTACCATTATTTTAAAATATATTTTCACTAAGATTTTCTGCAGAAAATCTTGATGTTTATAAAACTGAACCTGCACATTTTCCGTCAGCTGAAAACTCAGTTTTGTGGGTTTTGTTTGTTTGTTTGTTTTTGGTGGGGGGGGAGGAGAGCAAAACATTTCTATAGAAAGTACAGATTTTCTATGGAAAATCAGATTTAGTTAAACATTTTTAAAAGTAAATATTCAATTAGGTCTAGACAGCACTTCAGAGCTTCTGTCTTCTCCTCTGCCCATTCCTCCTCTGTGGGTTGGTCTTGGGTTTCTTTGGCTTTTCACACTCTGAAGCCAGGCACATACGGGGGCTTGAGACATGCTCAGAGTAGATGACAATGGCTGACATGGGAGTTTCTCCTGCTGTGCACAGTGGAAGGCATGTGTCTGTTTTCATATACCCTGCAGCATGGTTTGAAAAAGGTATCTTGAAATGAGATGTCCACACTGTTTACTACACAATACTTGAAGATAGTGCAGCAAAACAGACTTAAGAACTATTTCTCTACTCATTTCTGTTACTTGGAGGAGCATGTCATGAATTGTTTTGGTTCACATTCATCAATGCTGCTCTCAAATTACAGCAATTCTCAACTTGTGTGAACATAAAATCATGTGTAATGGTACATTATGCGTACCATGGTAGAAAATTCTACCTTTTAGTCCCTTGAGATGGCAGTTTAGATTACTTTAGAAATTAAGCTCATGAGAATGGGATAACAAAACCCTGCAAAAAACCAAAACCCACAAGATCAAGATCTTTATTTCCACATCCTTACTTTAATTAAAGTCATCATAAACTTAGATGTTATTACTAACTGTGAATGATATTTTTGTACTTTTAACCCGTTTCCTACAAGATCCTTCAAATACCAATGGGCAGCATGAATAAAGTTAGGATCAGTAGTAGAATGAATGACCCACAAACTCATTGCCAAGCATTGTAAGTTATCCTGGAAGACAAACCATATTCCTTTTGAAGCACCTTGCAGCTTCTATTTCATACAGAAAAAGGAAAAGGGAGAAGATACTGCACAGCACCATGTAACACACAATAACCATTCCTGTGAGGTTCAGTACTTGTATGGCTGCTGTCCATTAGAAAAGATCCTACCCAACTTATAAATTTCCCCAAAAGCAAGTTTGCTGAGAGGAGCACTTTACTGTATATGTTTAAAATCAGATTAGAGTAAGAATCTGCAGGATGTCTTCTAAACCTGCTTGTGATTTAATGTATTCCTTCATATTGCCTTTTACTACTTTATAAACCCCCGGAGACAGGGCAGGACACTGTAGGAATATGTTTGATATATAGTTGGATTAAATAACAACCTAATATATCAAACATATCACACAGAGTCCTGCAGAAAAGGCATCCAGGTTTGATTCATCTTGGGGGAAAAAAGAGGACAAAATTGCTGAAGGCTATTGGCAGGGAACTGTTATCAACTACTAGTGACACAACCCCTTGTCCTTGGGTTTGAAGGCAAATGCCTGCCTGGAGGCATCAAAAGTGCACAGATAGTAATACAGTGTACATACACCAATGCTACCTACTAATGTACCTAACCCACAGCATCAATTCCCTACAGTTATTTTTTTTCAAGTGTTAAACATTTTTTCATTGATGAAATAAACAATTTTTCTTTTTTAAGAAGTATTTTGGGCAGTTACTTTGTACCAAGTGTTATTTTTATGCAACAAGGACATTGTTATATATTGTAACAGGAAAGGATGGGACCTGATACAAAAAGACAATAAACCCACCAGTAAAACCCCACAGTCAGTATAAATGCATAATTATGCTGCAAAGGAAGCATAACTTGCTTAATGAACAGTTTAGCAGATCAATTTTTCTCCTTAAACATTACAAATAGAATATTAGGAGGGCTTGTGTTACTTGAAGGAGGAAGTAGTGTATCAAGGGATACTTTGGAGAATCTTCCTCAAAATAGTCACAAAAACATGTGCTCAAAAACAGGACAAATACTACTTAAACATCACTTGGGCATTGGGTTAATTATCTGACCATCTAAGAAGCATTTTTATTCATGAAGGGAATAACCTTTAAAAGGTGCCACGTTCACTCTGCTCTGTAACTGCATCCCTGTGATTCAACTCAGAAAGAATGAATATTGCACAATAACATGTGAACAGTAGTGTAAAGATCCATGCGTTACCAGAGAATGTTCTCTGGAGTATGAATTATTCTCCTAAATTGGAAAGCAACTGCCCTATTCTATCCTTCTCAATGTAGGAGAGGGCACAGGTCTTTGGGGATATGATGGGGAACACAATAATAAGATATAGAGAACAGAATTAAAAGATTGAATAAAAAAAGGAACCAGAATTGGAAACTCACATATAAATAATAGAAGTCCTTTGGCTTTTACTGTTTCATCTTCATGATTAAGTTAATAAAAACTGGAATGCAGACAGTGTTAGAACTGGGAGGATTAAAACTAGACAAAAACTTCCCCTAAACTCCATCAGAGTTTTGGAAGTTTTCTAAACTACTGTACTTCAAGGCATAAAGAAAACTATTAATTTAACAGAAATGAAAAAGAAACTTTCCCTGCAGGCAGGATACTTTAATGACATATCCCAGTTTTTCTTGCGCTTTCTCCTGCAGGTAGTGATTACTGTCAGAGGTGCAATGCTGCTAGATGGACCACTGGTCTGATCCACTCCAGATATTTTTAAGTATCTGTATTCGGTACAGCTGGCATAGGAAAACTGATGCCATCAGTCTAAAATCAGGACCATGGGTTTGGGTGTCCTCCACATCCTAACACTGCCCATAACCAGATTTAAGGGACAGATGCCTTATAGACAAAGAAGCCAAAAAGACTGGAACTTTAGAGATGGAAGTACCTAAAAAATGTTCTCCACTGAAGATAATATCTGCTGATCTGAATTTAAATATGCCATTGGGATAGCACTGAGAAATTCATACTGATGTTGCCCATGTTTTTGCTGCTTTTTGGATGAACTGTGAATTGAACTATCATTCCAACATCTTTCACCTGTATTACAGGTATCGTGAAAGGGAACAAACTGAATTACAAGGGAGAGACGTTTTATCCCCAAAAGAGTTAAAAACTATGAATATGCTTTCCACAAAATGACAAAGAAACAAAACAATAAAGCACAGGCAGACTGGATACTCAAATTAACATGTTAAATGAGGAGCAGATGTAGCATTTGTATTCATTGTAATATGACAATGACCACTGAAGTGGTTTAGATGTTAGCAGGAGAACTGTTTCAAGGTTACTAGGCAACTCAGAGATGCTATTGTGCAGTGATTGTGTAGAAAATGTGATAAAGGACTCATCCTATCCTCACAATCAGCCTGTATCCTCTGCCCTATACAATCTCATTACAAAGGACCATCTTCTTTTGTAAAAAAATGAATGTACCAGTCACAAAAAAATGTAGAACAAAGAAAAGCATTGCTTTTCATGTGCTTATTTATTCTTATTACTGAAATAAAAGAGTACCCCAAAAGAAGACAACACCACTGCTCACCTAGTGAGGCAACCCAGGGCATCCATTTAATGTTTAGGTTCCTAAATGGCTGAAAAATACCATGCCACACTGAACACAGCACTCTGACAGTGGACATTCTTAACAACCCAGTTTTTTTTTAAAGACTTCATTTGTTTTATTTAGAACTAAATCTAGGAAGCCACTGAGTACAAGATGCAAATAGGGAGTTGCTTACTGAAGTTAATTATAAAACCACAGCATAATTTTGATCAAAAAAGGTCCAGTTCTAGCTCATACAGTGATTTATTCCATCACCTGTCAAGTCGTCTGCTCTGTAAAGTATAACAATAGCATGAGGTCTGGTGCCCTGAACTGTGCACACTGCTTCAGGTGACAGTAATAACCATCTATTCCCTCTTTGCCACATATGCAAATGGTTAATTCTCTTTTACTTCATATACTCAGGAGTATATCTGAAATATATGAGACTACTAACATATTCACGGTGGACCTTGTCAAGTTACAGAAATGGGCACTTAACATTAAATAGAGAGTTTGAAAAGAGGTCTCATTTTGCCACAAGTCAAAAACTATGAGATCAGCTTATAAAAGACAGAACACCAGCCTCTTTCTTCCCTCTACCTTTCCCCAAACTTTCAGCCAGAACCTTCCCACAGAGCAATGCACAAACACTCAAGTATCAGAGAATGTGTCAGAAGCCATTTTGAGGAAAAATCTTTCGTAAACAAAAAAGTGAATGAACCAACAATAAAGGTTTCTTAAATGTAATAAAAAGTTCTATTCCTAGAAATTTCCTTTCCTTTCCTTACATTTTCAAGTCTGCTGCTCTCAGACCCACCACTTGAAAGAGCCATCAAGTTTCCTTTAATAATCGTCTTAGTGCCTTAAGTCAAACCCAATGTGCTTGTCAGTTTTTTCATCTGACATCTGCTGAGAGTGATGCAAAGACTGACTGTTCATCCCAATATTTTAAACAGCAGCAATAGTGCAATGCCCTAGTTATTTGGATTTCTACTGTGTTTCCTTCAAAAAAATGTCCAAGATTGATACTCACCTTTGGCTTGGCCCTTGGTTTCAGCTGCTCTAACTTCTTTGCTGCAGCCTCAATTGATGCTGCAGCCCCCAGCAGCTCTGTCTCAGCAATGACAGTTGGGTCCTCTGGATCCACCCACTCTGTGCCTGAAATTAATACAGGGGAAGACAATAATTTCAGTGGCATTCTTAGCAGCCTTTTTGAGCTAATTCACTGTAACACTTCAAAACTAAGTGTCACATACACAGTGTGCGCAATATGGAGAGCCCATTTTAATACCATAATGGCATAAATACTATAATTTAAGGTGCTGACTGCAAAAACTATGACAGAATGGTAACAGCATTGAGCAGCAATATTCTATTATAAAAGTTACTTATTAAAAACTTACAAAAGGCAAAAACAGCTCTTAACAGTAGCTTCAAACATCACGCCCAATGGGAGTTGAATTATCCTGGTGACCAACCATGTGTAATCATGGATGTTACTAGAAAAGGCTCTAGTGTACTTCCCCCAGTGGGAAGTTCTGCATGACTGGAATGTTAAAATTAGAGGAAATAGCTTGTTTAGGAAAGGTTGAGTGGTGCACTTCTGTCAAAAACGGTATTACTTATTTCTGAGTCACTGACCAATCTGAAGAAAATACTTTGCATTCCTGTGGATCAATGTCCTAACAGATGAAGCACAAAGTGGACTACTATCTGGTACCTGCTATAAACCACCAAACTGCAGTTGAGAGCAAGTCATCCTGCTCCCTGAGCACCTCTCTCTAACGTGTAGGGGAAAAAAAATCTGCATTACTAATGTAACCTCATTCTGGGTGACATGCTGGAAGTCTCATGCTGCCTACACTAACACATCCTCAGTTTTTTCTAAGTGTTAAAGGACAACTTCTTAAATTAGAAAGTATTGCATGCAACTTAGAGGATCAGACTCATTTTGATGGATAATTAGGAACTGATCAAAGAATTGAAAAATAGTGTTATGTTATATACAGGGGATGACAACTTAATCATATTTGTTGTGTGAAAACAGAAAAAAAGGTCAGACCAGTAGTACTGATAAACTCTGGGTCTTAAAATGGCCAGTTCTGAAATAGCCAAAGCTGAAAACAATTAGATTAACTGGCTGAGAAAAAGAATATAAACATAAAAATGTTATCGCTAATTGGAAACTTCTTAGAAATATTTATATCAGATGCTCAAAACACCATAATCTGAAACAGAAAAATGCAGAAGCCTGACTGAGAGAAAAAAAATCAGAAATAAAAATTTAATTAAGGGAAAAAGTAAAGCTGATAATAATAAACATGAATCAAAAGTGAGGAAGTGTAGAAAATTGCTAAGATAAGCAAAAGGACACAGAGAAATCACTTTCTATTAGAGCTCAGGACAAAAAGGCAGAGGTTTTCAAAAAGTATATTAGAACATGAAGAACCCTAACAATAGTATTGGCTTATTAGTAAGCAGAGATGGTATAAAGCCAACTGAAAAGACAGCAGTTTTCAATACATATTTTAGTTCTGTTTGTGAAAAAAGCAGTTATGTCACATGATGATGATAAAATACTTCTTATTCTAACTCACAAGGATGTTAAGGAGCAGCTAATAAAGTTAAATCTGCAGGTTTAAATAATTTCCTTCTGAGAGTTTTGGAAGAGTATTCCAGACCACAAATGATGATTTTCAATAAGCCTTGGAACACCAGAATACTGGGAGAAAGCCAATGTTGCACCAACATTTAAACTAATAAATTGGACAATGTAAGGATAATAGGCCTTTCAGTGTAACACTGATTGTGAGCAAAATAATAGAACAGCTGATATATGACTCAGTTAATAAAGAATTAAAAGGGAGCAAGAAATGAATGTCAGTCAATGTGAATTTACTGAAAACGCATGTTGTCAAACTAACTTCGTAGCTTAGACTTCTGTAAGGCATTGTTCTTGCTGCCATATGACATTTTAAAATAATGCAAAATCAATATGGCACAAAATAAATGAATTATAAATTGGCTGATGTCACAAAATATAGTTGTAAATAGACAATCATCACCGAACATGCTTCTTCCTAGTTATGTCCTCTACAAATTGTTTCTTAACCTTACACTATTTTACATTTTTATTACAACCTGGGGAAAACCATGTAAAATAGTAACGGAGTACACAGAGGAGACAAAGATTGATGGAGTGATAGATAATGTGGAGGACCATTCACCTATACAGTGCAATCTAGACTGCACAGCAAGCTGGGTGAAAGCTGATAATTTGGGTCTCAGTATGACCATATGTAAAGTCATACATGTGGGAACAAAGAATGCTGGCCTTATTTATTGGATGGGGAACTCTCTTGGGAAGCAGCAACCCTGAAAAAGAAATTGAGGTCATGGTGAATAATTAGTTAAACAGAAGTTCCCAGCACAACTGTGTCCAAAAGGCATAAAATAATCCTTGGATATACAAACAAGGAATCTCAAGCAGGAGTGGGGATGGTTTTATTACATTTGCATTCTGCATCAAAAAGACCACTAAGTGCTGTATCTAGTTCTGGTGTCCACAATTCAAAAAGCCTACTGAAAAATTGTAAAGACTTCAAAGAAGAGTCACAAGAATAATTAAAGGACTAGAAGATGTGGCTCACAGTGATGGAGCTCCTTAGGGTCTGTTCAGCTTAAAAAAAGGGAAAGGATAACTATGTCTTCAGAACAGAATCTTAACAGAAAGCTCTCTTCAATGTAGAAATAAGGTGGAAGTTTACAAAAGTAAATATGAGAAACCATTGGAACTCCAAAGTTTTGGGAAGATTGTCTATCCTTGGACATTTTCAAGATTGGACCTTTTCCTATGTCTTATAGTGGAAACAGGAATTTATAAATGGAAGCTCTGTGACCTGTATAATACAGCAGGTCAGATCAGATTATTATAATGGTCCTTTGCAGCTTTATAATCAGTGAATATCTGTAAAGGATTAAACAAAAATTAGAACAATTAAATGCCACACTTAGGACAGGATAACCACATGAGTATAGATTAGATACTGTTTACTGACAAGAATTGACTACACCTTTGCAACTGAATGGCACTAATGGAATAATCTCTTGGCCATAATATCAGAATATTTCTATGCCTATTTGTCAGTTATGGAAATGTTTGTTGAACTAGAATTTTCAATATGTTTTGTACCAAAATTTACTTTATCAAGTATAAAGTAGTATCTCCCCATCTCAATAAGCAATTTTCCATGGATTTATAATCCTTCCCCCAGAATCTCATTCACTCATTTAGTTAGAGTTATGGTCTTAGGAGTGTGTCCACACTGCTGCATGAAAATGTAGACAGTAAAATCAGTTGTAAATTCAATTAAGTGATAAACATTTTAAATGCTGTTATTCTTCCATGACATATAAATGCAATATAAGAAGCCAGTCTAAACAATTAAATATGCTTTATATACAACGTCTTCACACACACACACACACACACGGATCACATCTTTCAAAAACACCCATTGCATTTTTGCTCCAATTTCTCTCTCTCATTCAAACCTTAATTTCCTTTTATTTCTTTGATTCACCACTGACATGTCAGTCTTAATACAGTCATGGGTTGCTGAAGGGTCCATATGTTAGGGTTGTGCATGCTCTGGACACAGTGTTAGCATTAACATGGGAGAGTGGATGTGAACTCTAATGAGAAGGACCAATTGCCATCCTACTGATGAACTGTTGGGACTTGAATTATACTTTGCTTTCTGTTTTTGTGCCTTCTGAATAGTTCACACATAACTTGTGACTGATTTCATGAAAGGGAAAGCTTCTAGGGAGCCATAGAAAAGATATTAGAGAAATATTGTGACAGATTTTTGCAGACCACATACTGTAGCTGCATGGATTTGAAAGGTTTCTTCGCCTCTAAAAGGGAACCATCATCAGAAGGGGAGCATCAGCAGGTTATGCACAGTGGAACTGTTCTGGGAGTGCTGTACCTTTGTTAATTCCTAGCTTCCTATGCTTCATTACAGGAATAGTCTCTCACTAAAACATTTCATGGTGCCCTCTGGATAAAATCTTTACCAAGATGTCTATCAGCTCTGAGAAAACACAGTGTTTTGAGGGGACAAATACAGACTCTGGCAGTCTTGTCCCATCACTGGATCTGACTGCAGTTCCCTGAGGTCCAAGAGCGCCAGGTTTCAGGTTATGTTAAAGAATTATTATGCAGGGTTATTTGCTGGTGATGATAATACTTGTGACCACTATATAATCCAGTGCTGAAGAACAGAAGCTCAGTGGAAAATGGTTTGAACTTAAGCTCCATCAGGACATTTAAGGCTTGGCAAAGGGCAAGTTTTTTAAATACTAAAACCAAATTATGAAAAAATGTAGGTAATATTTATGTCTCTTGATGCCTCTGGAATGCACAGGTTGTCAAAACTCACCTTTCATTGCTTCTGCTGATTGGATAAGTTCTGTAACAGCACCAGCAACCCGTTTTGAGAAGGCAGCCAACTGATGCTTCAGATCTGGGGTTGGTTTCTGAAGAATCTATAAGATACAAATTAATTATAAATTATAGGATTCAATTCTGCAGAGAACCCAAGCTCAGGTTCTGTACAAGTGCTGCATGTGCACATATGTGAAAGTCTAATGCAAAGCTAAGGAAAAGAGTCTACAGGAAAACCCAACTTTTAAAATAAAAGTCCAATCTAAATGGCTGTTAGATTGTATAAGCCTACACCAGAAGAATAATACTGCCTGATATTATGAATTTATGTATGGAGGTTCTCAAACCTGACACACGTGCAACTGCTTCAATATTATTAATAAAGAATGTTTTCCGTAATTAAAGGGTAAATAAGGTAAAGACATCCTTCCATATTTTCATTTTGGAAACATGTATAGCAAGAATGGAAAAATAATGTTTTCAGCTACCACTATTGTCATTGTTCTTCCAATTATCCTTGTTACGAAGATTCACCACCATTCAATCTTTCTCTTCTTCTTTTGGTCTGCTGAATAATATTTTAACACTACACTACCCATTACTTCAGCAGTGCAGCAGGCAGATACACTGGGAGATAAAAAAGGACAGCAAAACAAGAATCACATCAGAAAGCAAGGTTTGGGAAAATGACACTAATTTTTACTAGAATGGCTAGCAGAAGTTATAAGCAGGCAAAAAAGAATTAAGTACTCCAGTATCCAGATTACTGCTTTCAGTTTTGGGCCCCGGACTTCAACGAAGATGTGGACAAATTAGAAAGAGTCCATCAGAGAGCAACAAAAATGGTTATAAGCCTGGAAAAAAAACTTGTAAGGGAAGGCTAAAAGATCTAAGATTGTTTAGTCCGTAGGGCTAGGGACACAAGTTACATATAAACCAATTTAAGTGATGAGAAACTGGTTTAAACCTGTAACTAAACCTAAGTTCAGGGCGCACAAACCAGTTTCAGAATGGCCAAAACTGGTTTAAGATAAACCTGGCTGAATGTAGTATAAGACTTAACTGATTTGGGTCAAAATGGTTTATGGAACTTCTGCCCCAGACCCCTTCCTTGTTCGAGTTAAATCAGAGTCCCCCAGCATCCCAATATGCTTTTCAGCCCTGGGCTCGGCTGTCGGCTCCAGAGAGCAGGGCTGGCCCCGCCCCTCCCCTCCCCTCCTTAGTCAGAGCTCTGGTTGGCTGAGAAGGAGGTGGATTGTAGCTGGTATCTTCCTGGCAGGGGCACAGCAGCATCTGTCTGACTCCCTCCCCCCGCCCCCCAATGCCACTCACTGCTCAAGCAGGGATCCCCACCCCACTCCCTCCCCTCTCCCACAGCAAAGACCCCAGCGGCATGGCGCCCAGCTGACACCTGGTCACAGTTACACCATCCCCATGCTAGCTAATGCTGAGAGGTGTCTCTGTGTGTCTTCAATTTTACTGGAATAAAGGCAGACAGAACAGTGTCTGCATAAGGCTTTTTGGAATAAATCAGCAGGTCAGTTGGTAATGTCCCTCCATTCTTCCTTGCAAATGCCTTGGAAAAAGCCATTCAAGAAGAGTTTGAACTAATGAGAGAGGGGCTTTTGTTTCCTTGATGGGTTGATAAAGCTTGGTATTCTGATAAGCTCCCTGCTGGCTGCTGGCTCGCTTCAAAGCCTGCAATCTATCAGTGTTCAACAGGGGACAGAGAAAAGTGTGAGAAATGACCTGGTTTGCAATGCGTGGGACCTGTGAGTACTGTCAGTTTCCTGCAGACAGTATGAAGAAGCAGGGAGATGGAGATCAAAAACCTTAGTACCATCAACAGATGCATGTAGTTCAAACAAGCAGTCCTCCCTCTCCCCTCCCCGCCTCTTGCCTCAGAGGGCTAGCTGGGGGCTAAAAACACTCTCTGCCCCTTGAAGGGCAAACAGGGGAAGAGCCTGGTGAGGGCTGCTTCCCCTACTCTCTTCAGACACACCCTGGCTGTGGACTGTGGAGGCCAGGGTTGGGGCTTAAACCCCTCTCTAAGGGGCCTGGCCATGCCCCCTTCAGCTCAGCATCCTGGAAGGGAAGGGAGGGCTCACTCTAGCACCCCACCTCCCTGCCTCTGGCCTGAGCCATTGCAGGCATGTGCCTGAACTTCCTGAATCAAATGTGAATATCTATCCACTTGGAAATCAGTTCAATCTCTACAGGTCAGACTAACCTGCAATGATTGAATCAATTCAGACTTGGTTTTTTTAAATGTTTGCCCCTAGCCTAGAAGACTGGGGGGCGGGGGCGGGGGGAGGTGTATTTTATAACAGTCTTCAAATACCTGAAGGGTTGTTATATGGAGGATGGAGACAGACTATAGAACCAGATGCAGGTCTCAAATTGCAGCTGGGGAAATAAGTTGAATATTATGGAACTTTCTCACTATGCAGGTGGTTAAGCACTGAAACAGGATATAGAGGTTGTGGGATCCCCACTCTTGGGCATTTTTAAGAGCAGGTGAGACAGATACTTGACCAGGATGGTTTAGTCAGGGATGATCTTGCATTCAAAGCAGGAGAGAAGACCAGATGACCTCTAGAGCTAAGCACAGGTATTCAAAAACTCAAGGAAGAATCTAAGTTATGTGGTTTACTTTAAGTGGCATAGTTCAGATCAGTAGCGAACAAAACACACGTTCACCCTTGGGGGATGGGAGGGGGAAGGCCAATCTTAGACCACATTCTGCCATTTTTAAATCAGTCTATGCATGCCAAACTTCTGTTCTGTTACAGGCATAGACTGGTTTTGGATGCTGAACCTCTGTTCTGTTAGAGATATAGACTGGTTTCTAAGCACTTACACTGGTAAAAGTATGTTGTTTGTACCTGGCCTAAAAGTCCCTTCCAACCCTACTATTCTATAAGTTATTTGGAAAAAAGAATTCAGTACTACAAACACAAGAACTGTGGAATGAATTTGCAGGAAAAAGCAAGTGAACTTTTTGGGACTAAGAGGAAAAACGCTATGGTAACTTTTACTTGTAAGTGCTCTTTTGGAATCCATCCTGACTTAATAGGAGATAAGACTGTAAGTTTTACTGGTGGAAGTGAGGCCTCTTAGTGTCACACTTATGGCATGCTAGGCTCTGACTAATTAATTATCCATGTCCTGAGCATGATCTAGTGATCTTCTCACTTCACACTGGAAAAGGATACAAGTGATACCTAAAGGTCTTCTCTTGTCTCAAATTATATCATTGTTTCAGAGCAAATCTTGACTGTGTAAGAAAATGTGCTTTCCAAAGCAAAGCAGGAGTAATTGTTCATATTAGAGATAGTGCTGCATCTGAAACACTGAAACTCACAGTGTGCATTTCAGTTTTTCATCAATAGATAGCATTGTAATTTCAATGTCAGTCCAGTCAGTCTTCCAAAACTTGTAAGTTACTTGAGGCAATGATCATATCTTCTGCTTGCTCAGTGAAGCATCTACTATACTTTCAGGTGGTACAAAAAAGTGAATGTTTCTGGGAGACTGGAGAAGTCCCTAGACAGTACAGATGATGAGGACTTTGGAAAGCAATGGCTGTGATGTGGGGCATCCTTGTATTGACAATGCCCTCATAAAATTCACTAATAAGTATTTAAAGGAAATTTGACAGTGCAATTCTTCTTTGCTTCATTAGCTCACAGGTATGAGAAACTCCCAATATAATGTTGATACCTAGACATACTCCGCTTTCCTCCTAGCAAATGATTTCTGTAACACTGGCTAGCTATGCAGTAAAAAACCCCCCGGCATACCAAATGTAGAAATGGAGTGCATTTCTTCACTAATTACTAGGACAGAGACATCCAGGTTGTATTTAACTATCACATGAATTATGGACTTTCAAGGAGCCTAAGGTTGAAGTGTCCTGTTTCCATAGTAAATATAAGAACATGAATCTTCAATAGCTAAGCAAGCTGCTGCAATATTAACAAAATGAATACCTTTTGCAACAATGGTGATTATAACCACAGCTTGTCTATTTGAGACTCCTTCAACACAGCAGATTAGCATTGTATCTTTCAGAGCTAACCTTCCCACACAGCTGAAATTTCCAAAAATACATATGGCGTGATCCTGACTGCAGCAAAGCACTGTTTTCTGCTGCAGAAACAGATTGTGACATCAGTTCTACCCCTGAAGACGGCAACAAGGTGCAATTAAATGAGTGGGTGCAAATATGTTTTCAAGCTACCCTTTTCTAAGTTAATTTAGCACTCACAACAGGTATTAGAAGCTGGAGTCTTGTATTTGCCATAGTAGAGATACAGCACAAAAATAACAGTGGAGGATTCATACATGCCAGTCTGCCTCAAGACACACATGGAGAGGCCACGTGAAGGTGCAAGTAAGTAGTTCAGTCTTTGACCTTCTCAAGAGGTACCGATTAATACTAAGAATAGGGACATGACACATTTACTAGGTAATAGAAGTGGAGCGGGCAAACTGCTTGTCAAGAATGATGGGGACAGAGCCCCGCCAGCCACTATCCTGCGCTGCCACTGCCTCCCAGAAGCAGGGGGAGGGGGGAAGCTTGCTCTGCTGTCCCCTCTGTCAGCACCCTGTGCTGCTGCTGCCTCCAGTGCCGCTGGCCTCGGCCCCCCAGCCCTGCTCCTTTGAGGCAGCGGAGCACCGCCATGATGGTGGGGATGGAGCAGGGGGGTGAGGCTAGTGCTGTTGGCTTTGTCCTCCCACCCCCGCTCCATCCCCTGCGTCCCTGCCATCATTGCAGTGTTCTGCACTCTGATTGGTTGTTCAACTAACCAAAGAGCATTATGGACAGACAGACAGACAGATGGACTAAGCTCTTTATTATATAAGAATCATTCTAATCCAAGGTAAAGCAGTAACTTTACTGAAAGGAAAAGTGACTGTGTGGAATGTGTCCTGTCTATTCCCCTAGCCAATTTCTCCTGTGATAGCCATTTGGCTCTATGAAAACTAGCTATTCAGTACCCAGCGGCCAAGCCAGTGCCTACTGCAGGCAGCAAGCTGGGGAGGGCTGGTCACAGGCTACAACACCTTATTGTACATTAAAAGCTCACTTTCCAGTAATCACATTGCATATCTGCATCCAAAATTGCGTGTAAACATTCACTGGAAAGTGAGGCGAGACTTCATAATTGGTTTATTTTAAGTCAGTTAGCAACTCATTTGACTGCAACATTTAGGATCTTACTGTGGTCCAAAGGATCTTCAAAGCTTCTTGCTTGTACAGAGCAACCAAGTCAGTTCTGTGCTTTTTACATTATGTAGTTCCTTCACAGAGTAAGCTGTTGGGTAGATACAATCCTGTCTATGGCACTGACTAAATCTTGCATCTGCACACAGGTGGGTAGCTAGAAGGGGTCTGTCTCAAAGTTCACAGACCTTTGCACAGCCATCAAGGATCACAGGACTTTTTAAGCAATTACATCAGAAACCACTAATGGACTAACTGGCAGATTTGTCTGATCCTAATTAATCTCTACACTATTAGATTGCAAATTAATAAAATGATCTTAAAACCAGATTAACAGTGATCTGGAAGTGTGTGGATTCTAGCCAACTCCAAACTTGCCTTTCTACCACCTTCTGAATAACTGTCTCCAAAAAAAGCAGATTTGAGGCAGGGTACTAATTAGTAAAGATCTGTCTACATCATGTGAATGTTCAATTAAAGAAGCAAACAAACCCAAACCCTACAAAAGCAAGTGGTCTCCACCTGCTCTGTGCTACAACTCCAACCAGTTAGAATTTTAGGGGCAGTTTATCCAGGGAAGAACTTAAGATCTTAATTGACCTCTGCTAGCCATACAAGCAGTGAATGGACCATTGCAGAACTCCTCTGAAAGTGATCCTTCTTGCATGTGCTAAGGTGTCCAGAGTTTGTTTCACAGTACTGGAATGCAATGCTTTTTGCAAAAAGAACATATAAAAGCAACCAGTGAAAACAATGAAAATGGTGATGTTACATAGCAATCTGAATAAACTATATTCTCGTGCGTGCGTGCGTGCGTGCGTGCGTGTGTCTCTCTCTCTCTCTCTCTCTCTCTCCTTGGAACACTACAACTTCTCTACTGTATGGTTTGAGTTAATTTTTCAAGCCAGTTACCACTTCTGGGGAATTTTTCCTGGGCAGATATGTTAGAGAGAAGAAAGGCTGTCCAAGAAGGTGAAATAGAAAGGGGAAGGGAGGAGGCAAAGGATAAGGAATAAAAACTAGCACAATTCGATTAGTCTTTGCTGTGTTATGTTATACAATGTTGAGACAGATGTAGCAATGTTCAGGAGTGGATCAAATATACCAAAAGATCTCTCCTTCCCCACCCCCACAATACTTCTGCACTAAAAATATGCTAGACTCCTAAATGTAAATTATTCCCTGCTTTGAAAGTTCCAGTAATGAAATCTAACAAGTTTAATTTGTCTTGCACCATTTTTCTTGCTAGTGATGAGCCTTAACACAATTGTACCTCTATTTCTACTTTCTTAACACACTGTCATAAATTTAATTTAACTGGACATGATACAATAATCATTTAAACCTAGTTTTGCACTTTTTTGACCTGTGGTAACTAGCTTAAATGTGTAGCAAACCACCTACTGAACAGAAGTTTCTGGGAGGCAGCTTCAAAATCAACATGAAAACAGATTTTTTTAAAACTTTTGTTCTTATTGCACACTGGGTTCTATACATTCATTAAACCAACAAAGGAACAATAATCAGTGCACATAAACCAGTTTCAGAATGGCTGAAACTGGTTTAAGATAAACTTGGTTGAATGTAGTTATCAGACTTAACTGATTTGGGTCAAACTGGTTTCTGCAATGTCTGTCCCAGACCCCTTCCTGGTTTAAGTTAAACCAGACTCCCCCAGCATTCCAGATGCTTTGCAGCTGGGCTGGGCTAAGCTGTGCTCTCTGCCCCAAAGAACAGGCTAGCCCCGCCCCTCTTCTCCCTAGCCAGGGCTCCGGGGGGGAGACTAAAGGCACAGCAGGGTCTGCCTAGCTTCCCTTGCTGCTGGCTGCTCAAGCAGGGATTCCCCCTCCCTCTCATCTCCCACAGCACAGACCCCAGCCCCAGGGACCCTAGGCATGTGGTATGCTAGCTAATGCCAAGAGGTTAATTTCACTGGGTCAGGCAGACAGAACGGTGTCCACTTAGATCAGGGGTGGGCAATTATTTCAGGTGGAGGGCCGCTTACCCAGTTTTGGCAAGCTGTTGAGGGCCGCATGGGTAGCCCCACCCCTTGACAGGTGCCCTGATCCTTGGTCACCATCTTGGGACCAATGTCTCAGGACCAGCACCGGTGGGGTGCAGAGCAGGATGCAGGTTAGCAGGTGTTTGTGGAACTGGGCTGGGCTGCACCAGCAGTGAAAGGGGGAGCTGGCCTGGCTCCATAGAGCCCCTGCCGGCCGGGACCCTGTATTCCTGCCACCCTGTTCTGGGCCCTGCTGGTGCCTGGCCCCGGGACACCAGTGTGGGCCCTGTGCACCCACTCACTCCCAGTGACCCCCAGCCCTGCAGTACAGGTGGGGGGCAGCATGCAGCCCTGACCCTGTGCTCACCGGCAGGTAACAAGCTGGTGCTGAGTGCGACCCCGTGGCCCATGCTTCCTGCTGCAGCCCCTTGTAGCCCATGCGGGACTGTCCTGAGCAGGCACAGACACCCCCACACGGGCTGCGACTGGCTGCGGCGTGGGGCAGGCAAGGGGCTGCTTTTCCCCACGCTCTGCACCAGCTTGTAACCCACCTCTGCTGCCAGCCTTGGCACTGCGCTGGCTCCGGGCTTGCCCGTTGGGGCTGAGCTGCGGTGGCAGCATCTGCAGCCTCACTGCTTGCCATGTTGGGGGGGTGTTTGCCACCATCGCCTCTTGGCTGCCCAGCGTGCGAGTTCCGGAAGGGCAGCAGCACCAAACACTGCCCAGTGCAGCAAGCCCGGGGGCCGCAGCTGCTGCTACCGTGGCACAGCTCCAATGGGTGAGCCCAGAGCTGGCACGGGGCCCAAGGTGGCAGCAGAGGTGGGTTACAAGCTGGTGCTGAGTGTGGGGGAAAAGCAGCACCTTGCTCTCCCTGTGGCCGGCGCCCCACGCTGCAGCCACTCGCAGCCTGCATGGGGCTACCTGTGCCTGCTCAGGACAGCCCCGCGCAGGCTGTGAGCAACTGCAGCAGGGGGCGTGGGACACGGGGCAGGGGAGGGACCACTTTTCCCCACTTTTCCCCACGCTCAGCACCAGTTCATTCCCTGCTGGCGAGGCAGGGGTCAGGGCTGCATGCTGCCCCCCACCTGTACTGTGGGGTTGGAGGTGCACTGGGAGTGAGCAGGTCCGGGAGTCAGTGGGAGCGTGGGGCCCACACTGGTGTCCTGGGGCCATCACTGGCGGGGCCCAGAGCAGGGTGGCAGAAATACAGGGTCCCAGCTGGCAGGGGCTCTATGGAGCCTGGCCAGCTCCCCCCTCTCCCACTTACCTTAGTTTCCGGTGCAGGGCAGCCATGTGGTCCCTTGCTGGGGCTTCTGGCTGGGTGGGTGGGCCCTGCTGTTGTGGGAGGCCGCTGGGCTTAGCCTGTGTCCTACTGTCCCGGGTTTCTGTCATTTTTTACAGGAACCAAGGACAGATCAATATTAATTTTCTAAATTTTTTAGGGGCCCTGTGGGCCGGATATAATGGCCTCACGGGATGGTTCCGGCTTGCATTCCATATTTTGCCCACCCCTGGCTTAGACCTTTTGGGTGATAATTAATAGGTCAGTTGGTAATGTCCCTCTGTTCCTTCCTTGGAAAAAGCTGTTTAAGAAGAGCTTGAACTAATGAGAGAGGCTTTTGTTTTGCTGATGGGCTGATGACAGTGGTTTTATCAGCCCCCCTGCTGGTTTGCAGCCCTGTCAGGTTTGCAGACAGGGAGAGGGAGATTGAGAAGCTCAGTATCATCGAGATGCATGCACTGCACACCCAACTTTGCCTCAGAGTGCTAGCTGGGGTCTGGCAACACTTCCGTCCCTTGAGCAGCGAACGGGGAAAAGCCTAAGATGGTGCAGGCCAGGGTGGGGGTTTAAATCCCTCCCCAATCAGAGTGTCCTGCCAGGGCCTAGCCTTGCCACCCCTCAGCTCAGCACTGTAGATGGGAAGGGAGGGCTGCTCTAGCACCCCCCAGCTTGTAGCCTGAGCCAATGCAGACATGTGCCTGCATTTCTGGAATTAAATCAGTACAAGTTTGCAGGTTAGACTAATCTCCAAAGATTGAATCAATTCAGGCTCAGCCTTTTTGAATGTCTGTCCCTAGCCTAGAAGTGCTTCATGAGTTGGTGCTGGAGGGGGATTGGGGGCTTATTTTGCTGATACTAGGGATGGTACAGAAAAGCATGCAAATGTAATGTTCTCCTAACAAACCTTACAAGCCTACTGGTCTGTGTCATTGATGTGTGCTCTAGTGCATCAGGCTAGAAGGGACAGCCAGTAGGGATGTGAAAGGTTAAATGATTAACCAATAAGTGCAGTGATAACCGGTTAGCTTACTGGTTATCCTCTAGCTCACGGCCCATGCAGTCTGGTAGGGAAGGGGGGGAAAGAATGCCACTCAGTGCCCCAACAGGAATCAGAAGGCAGCAGGGCAAGCAGAAGGGAGGGAGGAGCGAGAAGGGGTGGGGGGACTTGGACCCATAGCCTAACAGGAAAACAGGGAGCAGTCTAATGACTAATCAGTTAAGCAATTAGCTGCTTTGTTCACAGGCTCTCCCTCCCTCTCAGCCCAGGGCTTCATATGGGCTGTGTTGTCTGGCTGGGCTTGCCTCCTTCCTGCGCCCTTCCAGTCAAAGGGCCCTGGGAACTGGGAACAACAGCTGTGTCAGAGCTGCTCTGTTATGGGCTAATCGTTGAACTGATATAATTAGAGGAGGTTAAACAAATATTTTTAAATGGTATTTACATCCCTAAGAGCCAGAAGGAAAAAAACAATACATTATTTTAATTTTTGTGTCAGGGTATATTCTTGGAGGCTTATTGCTGTCATTACCTCCCGATAACGTAAGTGCTAGAAGACTATTAGATGTAAATGCTTCAAGGTTCCCTTCTCCCACTGTTTCATCAGTTCAGAAAATGGTGAGCTTTTTTAACAGTTGCTCACCAACTTGAAGAAGGCTAATTGAAAGTCAGCACTAACAATGATTATGTAAAAAGTTCAGTGAGATTGCATATATATAGCCTTGCCATGGACAAGCATACAGGCTCTTTCTTACCAGGAGGACGTGCTCTAGGAGTTCCAAGTATCCCAAGGTACATTCTATTCCAAATCGCAGTGCTCTCTCTCGAACATCTTCACTCACATCTTGGTGATATGAAGCTTGCTATGGAGACAAAACAATATTAAAGCTAAAAAACTATTCAAGGTGGGTGAAGTGGGGTGTGTGGGGGGAGTCAGAGCGGATTCAAAAAGGACAGAAAGAAGTGATTTCTCTTAGGCTAGGGACAGAAGTTACACATAAACCAGTTCAGGTGATCAGAAACTGGTTTAAACTTGTAACAGAACATAAGTTCAGTGCACATAAACCAGTTTCAAAATGGATGAAACTGGTTTAAGATAAACCTGGCTCAATGTAGTATCAGACTTAACTGATTTGGATCAAACCAATTTACGAAACTTCTGTCCCAGACCCCTTCCTAGTTCAAGTTAAATCAGAGTCCTTCAGCATCCCAACATTTTGCAGCCCTGGGCTGAGCTGTGTCATCTTAGGGTTACCATATTTCCAGTTCCAAAAAAGAGGATACCAGTTGGAAACAGGGAAGTGGGGGTGATGCAGGGGCGGGGGCATTTCTAACTGTTACAGTAAATGACAAGTGTTATTGCCTCAAATTTAATGAGAAACAAAAGCATTAAGTAAATACTGAAGTTGCATTCAGATGACGGACTGTGCTCCTGCTTTATGCAATGTCTGCTCCGTCACTACAGTAAGCAGCAGGTTTTCTTTTTCTGTTGAAAAATTGCAAATTATCCGATAAAAAACCTGAATTCACTGATTAAAAAACCCCCAAACCTGCATTTTTCCATGATTAAATTAAAACACTACTATGTATTGTTGTCAATTTAACACAATGTTTTATTGATTTATTTATAGACGACTACCAGTACCTCAATCATTATAATAAAATAAATTTGAAATACCCCTTTTGTTTCTTTTTTTAAACAGAAAACCAGAGTTCCCCTGCCCACTTTGCTCAACAAGATGTCGGTCAGGCTGTGGCCGTGTTCCCCCCCTCCTCGCTTTGTAGTACTGAGCAGCCCCAAGTGATATACCAGTGCCCTGCCCCTGTCCATGGTGGTGCCCCTCAGTCCCAATCCAAATTCCCCACTCCCCTCTGAGCTCTGCTGGTGCCCCTCTCCTCCAGCCGCCCCTGTCCTGTCCCGGCTGGAGTGAGTGTGGCAGCTGCATCAGCAGCTCTGGCTCCTGTGGGTGGTGGTGGAGCAAATCCAACCATCGCGCAACTTGGAGGGTGGGAAGGGGAGGCCTGTGCACCCTCCACCCTGGGCAGCATCTCCCAGCCAGATGGGCTGCGCAGCTCCCTGCTACCCCATCACTCCAGCCCCCATGCCCTGTTGTAGCTCCAGCGCCCCCCCCCCACACACACAGCCCCCCCACCTTCCAGCTACTCGTATCCAGGTGCTTGGTTGGGGCAGCTCCCATACCCTGCTTGGCTGCCTACACCTGTATGCACACAGAAACACAGCGACTCCTGCCCCCTGTCCCTGTCCCTATTCGCTGAAGCGGTATTGCGTTTTCCATGTTTTTCCGTGATAAACTGAAAACTTGGATCTTGATTGAGAACTCAGCTCCTGATTGCGTGCTAGGTATTCTGGGATCGGTAGTTCTACCTAGTGGTGGCCATCTTGAAAACAGACTGGGGTGGAAATCCTGGACATTTTGCCTGCATTTGAAAAACCTGCCTGGATGCAGCACAGCGGGCTGAAAAAGAGGACATGTCCAGGAAAACCTGGATGTATCATAACCCTATGCTGTCTGCTCCAGAAAGCAGGGCTGGCCTCCACTCCTCTGCTCCCTAGCTGGAGCAGTGAGGGCTGGCTGACAAGGGGGTTGGGAACAAGCCTGACTGGGGATGCAGCCCAGTCTACAGGGGCGGGGACTGCCCACCCAGACAAACCCCAGCTGGGGTCTGGGACAAGGGAGGCATGTTAAACACCCCTTCCCCCACTTCCCCTGCAACTGTGAGCTACAAATCCCAGAGGCAGCTGGAAGCAGGAAGAGGAATAGATAAGCAACCCTGCAGAGTCCTGCTGCTGTAATTCTGGACTGCAAATCCCAGAGAACTCGGAGGCCGCAAGAAGAGGAAGTGACCACACAGCCAGAAAGCCATACTCTACTGCCTGTCCCCCTTCACCTACCCCTGGCTTCTGGCCTGAGCCATTGCAGGCATATGGCTACATTTCCTAAATAAAAGGTAAATGTTCACTTCTGTTTCAATTTAATTTTTGAAGCTTAGACTAACCTGCAAAAACTGAATTGATTCAACCTCAGGCTTTTTCACTGTCTGTACCTAACCTTAATGTGTAAATGATACTCGAGCCAGAACATGACCTACGTAGCAAAGGTGAAGTTAAACTATGCTGTCAGAGCAGTAAGAGCCCTGATTGTGAGAATGGATTTAAAAACAGGTTTCCTTCTGTTTCAAAGCCTTCACCTTGGACATGCGACAGCTCCCCCTTCTTTATTAAGTATCATCAACATTAGTGTCACTGCCTATCTTGAAACAAAAAAATCTGACCTATATAAAGGACCAATGGAGGAGAAGAGCAGTAGTATAACCTGGATGGTCATGCTTTGAGCAGGGGTTTGGACTAGATGGCCTCAAGTCCCTTCCAACCCTAATTTTCTATAATTCTAGGACTCCAGGGCCTGAGCTGTGTTGTTAATGTGTGACATGAATGAGAGTCTAAGAAAAGGGAAGAGGGCTCCTCTATTTATTTAATGACATTAATAAGGAGGAAAGACAAAAAAAGTCTGAGAAGTAGCTTTTCCATTCAGAAATGTGTATTATTACAGATTTTAGACTAGCAATCTACTCCAACCCCATACCTGCTGGTGGGTCTGTCTAAAATCGGCATGGGGTATGAAGTTGTCCCAGGGGTACAAGCACAACGGCTATGTAACCCCAGAGAAGAAACCCCCAAAATAAAGAAAACTTACTTACCTTAGGGCTCCAGACACTGGACAAGCATGGCTGACAAGGAGAACCCGCGGTTCATCAGCCGCGCCAATATACAGCTGGGGCCGGTGGGTGATGTCACAGATGATCACCGGCCAGCCAAGATAAAAATCAGCACCAGCTGGAAGCAGGGGAGAGTGGGAGAGGCAGCGGAGGCTGCGGATGCTTTCCACGCTGGCGGCAGCCAGCGCCAGCAAGACAAAAAATAGCTCCAAGCAGGCAGGATCGCCCAGGGACCAACAGCTGCTTAAAAGCCCCACGCCAGTCACGGGCAGCACCAGCGTGAGGGAAGAGACCTTGGTCCAAGAAGAGTGGGGAAAGGCATGGGGGGTGGTGGATGCCCTCCATACCAGAAGAATACATCTTGGGGAGTAAATTAACTGAGAGAGAGAGGTATGCAAAGCTCTCATCTGGCAGAGAGCGGATCAACGTCAGGGGACGCAGCAGGGCACAAGGTCTAGGGCGGAGCCAGTATAATACGGCCTGATATTTCTTTTTTTGCACACCTGACTGTTCTTTTTCCCTCTCTCTGTCTCTCTCTCTCCCTGGCGTCTTCACTTTTGGTTTCCTTCTGACTTGGGCACATTCCTCAGTTGTTTCTGGTTTTATTTTGTTGTTTTATTTTACTTGCTTGCAACTTTTTGTTGAGAGAGCCGGACAACGGTCGTACATCAAAGGACTGTCTGCAAGAAGCAACAGATGACTGGCAGAGAACAGAAGAGACCCACAGGAGATGGGAACATATACTGGATCCAAGGTCCATTGAGAAAGCAAAGTGTAAACCTGATACCTGAGATTGAGTGACGGGAGAGAGTCATCAAGACCAGAAGGCCAGCCACTCCAAGATCTGGTGGCCTGTCAGAGGCTGGCGTAAGGAAGGGGCATCATGGAGGTGAAGCCCCGTGAATATCCATCAGGCAGAACAACCAACCTCGAGGGACCACCAATGGGAGACCCCACCACTGAAGAAACACCCAATATTGTGGCAGGCGAGTTTTGGGGCCTTCCCCAGGGTGGTCGGAACCCCTGTCAGAAGTTGCATGAGGCCTCCCCGCATCCACCACCAGGTGCCCGTGCCAGGGCGGCATCTGAACGGATAATCAAAGCAAGATGAGCACAGCAGTCAGCAAAAGTAAATTCAGTGTGCAGAAAAATACATAGAAGTGAGGGAACGGGACCTTATGGATCATGACCTACTGCTCTGGAGATCTGGTTTCTACATAGAGCTTTGCAACTGGCCTGCTAGGTGACCTTCACTTCACCTCTGGTCCCGTGTTTTGTCATGTGTAAAAGAGAAGTTAGGATATATTCTTCCTATGTAAAGTGTTTCAACAACTGCAGATGGAAAATACTGTACAAGTGCTTGGCTATAATTCCATGTGGGCTGAGGAGGGAGAGGAGGATCCAGGTAGTGAACCAAAGACTGCAGTGCTGGTGTCATCAGGAAGGCTTCGGCTTCCATGACCACAGTCCGCTCTTTGGTGAGCGAGACCGCGAGATGCTGGGAAGGGATGGCCTCCACCTCTATCCGCTGGGGAGGAGGCTCTTCTCAGCCAGATTGGCTGACCTACTCCACGGGGCTTTAAATTAAACCCACCGGGGGGACGGGGGGACTACCCACCACTGCTGGCCCACTGAGCAACCCTTGCAGAGCCAGCAGGCCAAGGCACTTAAGGGAGCTGACTGCTGCCCCAGCCCTAGAGCAAGCTGTGGGCAAGGCAAGGGCCCTCAAGGGGACACCTGAATGCCTGCACACCAATGCCAGGAGCTTGGCGAAAAAACAGAAGGAACTTGTCTTCCTGCTCAAGACAAACAATTACAATGTCGTAGGGATAACGGAGACCAGGTGGGACTCCACCCATGACTGGACCACGGGTATAGACGGCTATACCCTGTACAGGAGGGATCAAGTGGACAAAAGGGGTGGAGGTGTAGCTCTCTATGTCGAGGAGAGCTGCACGTCCCTACAAGCTGACACCGGCACCCAGGGTGGACAACTAGAGATCCTCTGGGTTAAAATCCGTGGGAAACAGGGCACAGGAGATACAATGGTGGGAGTCTACTACAGACCTCCCTCCCAGAATCAAGAGATTGACCAGGAGTTTGCCAGGGAATTGGCTGAGGCTGCATGCTCCCAGTCCATGGTTGTCATGGGGTACTTCAACTACCCAGGAATCTCAAGGGAAGAGCACTTGGCCAAATCTGAATGGTCGCAAAGCTTCCTCACGTGCGTGGATGAGCTCTATCTGATTCAAGAAGTTTACAGGCCAACAAGAGGCAAAGTGCTGCTTGACCTGGTACTGGCTGTCATGGAAAAATCTTAAGTTATGGGTACTGACAACACAGAAGAGTCAAAGCTAGCATGCGCACTTTAGTTTTTGAGTGGAAAATTCCAAGGCTCACCCAGCATGTGCCCCCTGGGTGACCCGAGGGCCTGTCAATCAAGCGTGACCTACTTTTCCACCATGCGCATGCTCAGTTAGATACAAAGCCTAGTCAGACGCATGCTCAGTTCTCTGACTGCCTGACGTAATCAGACCAGAAAATTCTGTGAGGGGAGCATTCTAATTGGCCACGAAATTCTTATAAAAGGTTAAGGAGCCCCTCCCTTGGGGGGAGACCCGCTGAACTGAGGACAGAGGCTGGCTCTCAGGGACTGTCCCTCAGTTAGGCCCTGCGGCCTATCGGTCTCCTCCTATAGCGATTTTCCGATCCATTCCTATTGATTTTCTGGCGTTCGATCTACCTGGCACTGGCTACGACTACTACTACGATTTCTGATACTGATTAACGGACTCTCAAACCGAACTTACCTTGATTCCACGGCTTCCGACCTCGACCCTAATCCTCAACCATCCTTGGGTCAACAAGGAACTAGCAGTCCTCCTGTGTCTAAAAAGACAGACTTACAAAGAATGGAGGACAGGCTCCACCTCCAAGGAGGAATACTCTGCACTGGTCCGGACCTGCAGGGCACAAACCAGGAAAGCCAAGGCTGTGATGGAACTCCAACTGGCTACAAGTATCAAGGACAATAAAAAGTCCTTTTTTAGATATGTGGGGAGCTGGAGGAAAAGCAAGGGCAACATTGGACCCCTGCTAAGCCAGAAGGGAGAACTGACGACTGATGCCCAGGAAAAAGCCAACTTGCTAAATGGGTACTTTGCGTTGGTCTTTCACCAGTCCCATGGGACACCCCTGCCCATTATGGGACAGGGAGGCCCAGGTGAGGAAGATTCCTTACACTCCATCAATGCTGACCTTGTGCAGGAGCACCTTGAGAGGCTGGACACCTTCAAGTCAGCTGGCCCTGACAATTTACACCCCAGAGTACTCAAGGAGCTGTCCTGCATCATAGCTCAGACCCTGGCATGGATCTTTGAGAACTCCTGGCGCTCTGGTGAAGTGCCCAATGATTGGAAGAAGGCCAACGTGGTGCCTATCTTCAAGAAAGGGAGGAAAGTGGATCTGGCTAACTACAGGCCCATCAGCCTGACCACTATCCCAGAGAAGGTCTTAGAAAAAATCATGAAAGAGGCCATTCTTAACGGACTGACCGATGGCAACGCCGAGGGATAGCCAGCACAGGTTTGTTGCGGGTAGGTCGTGCTTGACCAGTCTCATTTCCTTTTACGACCAGGTGACCTATCACCTGGAAAAGGGGGAAGAGATTGATCTCATATATCTTGACTTAAAAAAAAGCCTTCGATCCGGTATACCATGATCATCTTTTGGCAAAACTGGCCAACTGCAGCCTCGCATCCACCATGATCTGCTGGCTGGGGAATTGGCTCCATGGTCGGACCCAGAGGGTGGTGGTTGACGGAAGTCAATCGTCATCATGTCCTGTGACCAGTGGGGTCCCTCAAGGCTCTATCCTTGGACCTAATTTATTCAATCTCTTCATTAATCATGTGGACATTGGAGTCAGAAGCGAACTGGTCAAGTTTGCCGATGATACCAAACTTTGGGGTAAAGCATCCACACCTGAGGACAGGGGGGTAATCCAGGCTGACCTTGACAGGCTCAGGAAATGGGCAGATTAGAACTTGATGGTGTTTAACACTGAAAAATACAAGGTTCTCCACCTTGGGAGGAAAAAACCTGAAGCTTGGCTATAGGCTCGACAGTGCTACACTGGCTAGCACTATGGACGAGAGGGACTTGGTCAGGACTGACCACAAGATGAACATGAGCCTACAATGTGATGCGGCAGCCAGTAAAGTGAGCAAAACCCTGGCTTGTATCCATAGATGCTACTCAAGTAAATCCCAGGACATCATTCTCCCCTTGTACTCAGCCTTGGTGAGGCCACAGCTGGAGTACTGTGTCCAGTTTTGGGCTCCACAATTCAAAAAGGATGTGGAGAAGCTTGAGAGAGTGCAGAGGAGAGCCATGCGCATGATCAGAGGTCAGGAAAACAGACCTTATG
>NW_017728996.1:43054049-43063432 GCF_001723915.1 Gavialis gangeticus | reverse complement strand
ATCCAATTTTGGGCTCCACAATTCAAAAAGGATGTGGAGAAGCTTGAGAGAGTGCAGAGGAGAGCCATGCGCATGATCAGAGGTCAGGAAAACAGACCTTATGACGAGAGGCTGAGCCATGGGACTCTTCATCCTGGAAAAGCGCAGACTCAGGGGCGATCTGATGGCCACCTGTAAGTTCATAAGGGGTGTTCACCAGGACCTGGGGGAACGTTTATTCACCAGAGCGCCCCAAGGGATTACAAGGTCGAATGGTTATAAACTACTGCAAGACCGTTTCAGGCTGGACATAAGGAAGAACTTCTTTACTGTCTGAGCCCCCAAGGTCTGCAATGGCCTGCTGCCACAGGTGGTTCAAGCACCTACTTTGAATGCCTTCAAGAGAAATCTGGATGTTTTTCTTGCTGGGATCCTATGACTCAATGATCTTCCGACGTCCCTTCCAGCCCTAATGTCTATGAAATCTATGACATACAAGTGGAAAACACGAAATTGAATAAAGCAAGCCTGACTGCCTTTTACTGCATTGAAGTGTATATGTATATAATACATCAAGGGCTCTTTAATAATACCGGTTGTACGATGTATGATGATAAAACACCTGCAGCTAAATACATATGACCAGGAGAGGGAAATTCTTCTACTGCTGTTATCTTTGAGGGGGCAAACTGAAAAGCTACAAAGTTGTATCCCTGCAACCTTGATTCACCACTAATAAAATAGCATTTGAAAAAAATGAAACTTCTACATATTTAAACTTTAGATTAATTCTTAAACAAACACCTCCATGTTTAGCCTTTTCTGGGTGAAGAGAGTGTTTCTATTGGATCTGCCTGTCTGTTGTTGCTAGTGTCATCTGACAACTGTTCAAGGCAACATTTCTTTTGTTTCTTGTCAGTTTCAGTTAGGGCTGAAGTTATAATAGCTCTCCAAATACTTTTATCACTTCCTTTATTCCTTATCATCCATCATTAAACACCGATGCCATCAAACTGGATTTCTAGCTGAGTTGGCTAATGGGCTCCCTCTGCTGGCTAAGTCAAAATCAGCCAAGCACCCACTATAACCCATTTCAATTAAAATTCTCTCCCTGACCTTGGAGAAACAGGAGTAGCATTTCAGGGGGATTTCTTTTTTTCTCAGCATGTATTAGACTGCTCAACTACTGTACCAGATAGATTTAACAATTTTAGAAAAGCCTAAAACAGTTTACTTCTTATCTATAAATGCAAGCATCTATAGACTTCTCTCCTTGAAGTTCCACAGGGATAATAGCGTGTAAGCTAGTAGTTCACAAAGTTTTAGGCTACGTACAGACGGTCAAAAAGCCTGAGCCTGAATTGATTCAATCTTTGCAGGTTAGTCTAAGCTGTGCAGATGAACTGATAAGCAAGTGAACAGACATTTGCTTTTGATTCCAGAAATGCAGCCCCATGCCTGAAGTGGCCAAAGCCAGAAGCCAAAAGGCGCTACAGCATGCCCTACTGCTCAGCTGGAGTAGAAAGCTGGGGCTAAAGCTAGCCTTGTGAAGGGTGGGGCGGAGGGTGGGGCATTGTGGGGCAGGTGCAAAGCACCCTGGGATGCTGGGAAACTCAGCGTTAACTTGAATCTGTAGGGAATTCAAGTTAACTTGAATCCAGAGGGGATCTGGGACGGAAGGTCAAAAAACTGATTTAACTTAAATCAGTTAAGTCTGGTACTACATCCATCCAGGTTTATCTTAAACTGACTTTGGCCATTTTTAAAGTGGTTTATGTGCACTGAACTTCTCTTGTGTTACAGATTTGAGCCAGTTTCCAACCACTTATACTGGTTTATGTGTAATTTCTGTCCCTAACCCTAGACTGAAGGCGCCCCTCAATAAACTCAAGGCACCCTTTAGAAAATGTTAGCTCTTAGCTTTGACTTGTTTGTTTGTTTTTTAATACAGATAAATAATATAGCAATTCTTGTTGCAAAAAACTCAGAGGCAAAAAATGGACTTCAAATTTCTCAGGCTTTTATCCTGGGATCCTACAGGCCATCCCTATTGCCCCATATTAAGTACCTGTGAAGAATCTGAATTTCTCCAGGGGAAAAAAGTGGCTAGTTAATTGCCATTTAAGCTGCTTGTGTGAACTGTCCTAGACTTACTTTAATGCGAGTCAAATCAGTCCCAGATTAAACCCAATGTCTGTTTTTAGCCAGAAACCCCACAACAAGTCAGACAGTTTTTAACACTACGGTTGCTTCTTTGAAATCTCTATGTAAATTCATGTTCTATTGTGAATTCATGTTTGCATGCTTAATAGTACTAGCATTAAATGGAAATAAAGGTACCCTTGGGTGCTGTGGCAGCATGTGTGACAATCATTAATGTAAGCACTAGTGCTGGTTATTTAGAGATGCTGTGGAATTGTTGCAATGGAAATTTTTAAGTTAGACAAACATTTGCCTTGGATGGTTTAGGGATGATCCCATCCTAAGGTAAGGGGCCAGACTCTATACATTTTTTTTTTTTGCAGGAAATAAACCCAATTGCTTTTATAAGTCCTTGTTATGTAATCAACAGAGACACTATGATACTTATAAAACATTTTAAGGTATACTCCTCCAACTGAAATCTGTGAACTGGATCAAGTTATATTTTGTGTTTTGAGAATGTGTAATCAAAAGATTCTTTACTTAAGAATAAGCAAACATAAAAACCTTACAAACAGATATTTTTTTCCTGCAAAATAATTCAAAATTGAATTTCAGCACAAAGTCTTTTTGACAGAAACCTATGGCCTCATACGGATATGCAGTTCCTCCTGGGAGAGTCACACTACGCCATCAGTGTACAGATGTTCAGTTTTTTTCTCCCAGTGAAAAAATGGCTGTTCCAGGTGCAAAATAACCTGTCAACAATCAAGGTTAGATAACTGCCAGAAGAGTTTCTCCCGGGATGATGAATGTCAGTACATGCGCTGTGTATACACTGTAACTTTATATGTTGATCTGTGAATTTATTGTTAATTCACACCTACCTACTGTTTTATATTCTCTCCTTGCTTCCCTAGTCTATTTGGTGACCTTACTTTAGACAATTCATGAACACTGCTCAAACCATGGCAAAATAAAAGACAAGATCATATTCTAAGTGTATATTTTTCCTTTGGATCAGATGACTCAGCTCTCCTGTATTACTTCTGTCCACTGTTTGTACTTCCTGTTCTGATGGCCACCCAGACCCTGACAATATATTTTTTTTATCCATAATCATCACTTATAATTGCAATAGCCACTTTTACATGTGGTCTGGGGGTAGGGGTGGGGTGGGGAGGCAGCATTTTAATTAGTGCCACTGTGTCTTGTGTATCAGCTTCCCTGTGCTTAAAAATGGTGGCGGAGGTACTTGACCCAAAGCTTGTTCAATGAGCTTTAGATCAAGTGCCCCTGTCACCATTTTGAAGCATGGAGATATTGATACATGAGATACAGGAGGCTGCTGGAGCACGGCAATTACCACAGTCAGATTCACTGGAATCCTACCATGTCAGAATAGCCTCGGCACTCATGTATAGGTACCCTATAGTGCTTAGAGCTCACCACCAAGGCCAAATCAGTTACTACCTGCACAACAACAGTAAAAATAACTTCTGCCTAAAATATCTGTGATTTAGCCCAGTCAGGGGAAAGGCCCACCTGCCAGAACAACTGATAGCTTGGTAGCTGGTTAAAACACTGACCCTCAGATGTGGGAGACCCCAAGTCAAGCCCTTGCTCTAGATCAAGCATAGCAAATGCTTTAACCGAAGTGTCCTATATCCCACGTGAGTGCTCTAATCACCAAACTTGATTATTTTGAGAATGTGTGTGAACTTCCCTTTTCCCTCCCCTACTTCCTTTCTCTCCAAAATCTTCAAAAGGTTTGGGGTTCTTCCCAATGCAGAATGAAAAAATATTCCAAGATCTCAAAAATTTCTGAGAGAAGAAAGCAGTTTCTAGAATCTAGACAGACCTGTTAAGGAGAGAGTGACAGCGCAAATCTAGACATGACGCTACATCGCCATAGCAATGCACTACAGCGACAGCATCAGCAGGCAAGAACCGCCACGCTGCACCTATGTCACTCTAGTGATGTGCTACCTTGTGATAATGTATCGCTATGGCAACATAGTGCCTAAAAATAACCATGCACTTTATGCATGGCGCAGTGTGGGGTATTACTGCGCTGTCTTTTACTACTTTCAAAAGGAAGTACTAAATGATGGTGCAGTAACAATGTTGCCATAGCAACATGTGTAGACGCACCCAGAAGTGGGAACTGTAACACAGAAATACCGACTTTCCCTGTGTCACACAGAAAATCTGCCGAGTGGCTGCTGGGAACTGAACCTTGTCTGCCGGACACTGTCATGATTATCATTCTCCTAGTCCTTATGCTTATCTCTCTTTTTCTATTTTAATACTTGTTACATATTTCCTTTACATACTCAGTGTCCTCTTCATTTTCTCTTTTCTACTAGTACTTATGCTCTCTTGGTGTGCTTCTAACATAATGGATTAGAGGTATGGGTGGTACACTAAAGTCACTCATGAACACCCTGTGGGAATTAAAGTATTTTAAAGTTTAAGTGTAATTATACATTCAGAACACTTTGAGCCTCAGGTGAACCCAGTGTAACTGCTACATTTGCTGTGGTGGTCACCATTAAAAACCCCCATATTTCCTAGTACTTACTGAATAGCTTATATATGTGCTCACTTGATTTGAAGATGTTTTTATGTTATCTCCGATCCTTGCCCAACCTCTAGCAAGTTCAATTACATGTTTCCACTGATGTTAATGGGAACTTGATCAATTCCTTAGGTGTCCACAATTATCAAAAGAAGTTTTTTCCAACCAGTGACAAGTGACAAATGTCAGCTTGTACAATTAAAGCTAATATATTTAAATATCATAATTAGTTGAACGCTTTAGGGCACTCATCTTCAGGCAGATTACAGAGACATTAAATTTAAATTAACATTCCCAACAGTGGGAAAATGCAAAGTATACTGCATGTGGCAATTTGTGCTATAGTTTATTTGCATACATACATACACACTGTGGTAGATGTGGTTCCAGCTGGAGTACATCAACTTGCATATTACTGGATAATATAGGTTGAATCAAAATATATAAGGTTGAAGTATGTTCACATTTTATCAAATATCACAAATAAATAAATAAATAAATAAATAAATCCATCCATCACTACCACACTTGCCTAGAGGGAATAATGAAGGTGGCTCATGTTCACCCTCCTAAAATTCAAGATGAAGTGGATATTTGGATTTCTAACTGGATCTTTTTCACATGCCACGATTAACTTGTGGAACTCAATGTCACAAGGTACCACTAAGTCTAAGACCAACTTTTTCAAAAGTATGGAAGAAGATTTTTGGCAGGAGATCTGATATTTGCTTTATTACACACGCTGATTCAGCTTGATAGAGACTTTTTACAAATCAGAATATGATTGGAGACATTTGTATAACATGACAAAAATGTATGGGCTAGCTTCATAGCAAATCTTCAAGTTAATATTTAATAGCAAATGTTTTTTGTTTTGGCTAAGGAGATATAGTGCAGCTAATCTAGTTTTAAATTGTCAGCTGTAACAGTAACAACTGTTTTGAGAGGCTTTGGGTCACTATGTTGTAAACACTGCATAGGATTATATCTTGCATCAGATTCTCTACTGGTCTTCAGTGCTTCAGAGTGCTACTTCTGCTTGCTCCTTTTCAGCTCCAAGGAAAAAAGGCCAAAACTAGTTCTACTAGGCTAAGGAGAGGGTAGGCTTTTATCCTTACTGTTGCAAAACACATTGTTTTCTGGTTTTAGCTTCAGGCTACCTTCCAGCTGTTATTCCTACCATTCTGCTTAAAAGGTGGTGCCCTGTGGCTTCCTAGATACAGATGAAAAATGCTGTCTGCCAGCAATGGTGGCTTAAGAATCAGCCCCTTCCCAGGATCCCGGTGTCTGATTGCTTGTGTCGCTAATTGTCCCTTTCTGGAGGGCACTAGCAATGTATGAACCACAGAAGCACCAAATTAAATTATTTCAATCAAAGGAGTGAAAGCAAACATAAGAGGAAATTATGCATTTGAAACTATAACCAAGTTTCACAGGAAAAAATATAAAACAGTAGGCTATTTTTCTCTCTCTCTAGTCTACGAAGAAATGTCTTTTAAAGAATCTGCAGAGTAAAAAGTAGAAACATATCCCTAATTAATATGCACCTAAATTAGCCAGTTCCAAGATACTACAAAGTATTTAACATGCTTTAGAACAGAGTATTATCTCCTTCCCTTGAGGCATCAGTTACTGGATGCTGCCAGAGGCCATGATATTAGACTGGATGAGACTCCTTGGTGTAATCAACATAGCTGCCTTTATGATCTTGTGAAAAAAACCAAGAAAAAAAAAACTACCTTTCTGAGTATCCCAGTTCACAGAGTGGGGAGATTGAGAATCAAAGCTTGAAGCAAAGCAGGAACTGATATATTCTGCTAACTACATATGACACTCATCAAGTCAAAAATGATTTTATTCCATGTATACAGACTCATTTATACAATTACATTGCATCATGCTTTATCACAAGATTGTTTACTATCTTTCCTTGAAGTTACAAGGGGGATAAATTGACGTCTGGGGACCTCCAAGACATGTATTTGATGACATCTTTAACTCCACACCTGTTAAACTGTTCCTGCTTTAATTTTTCTGTTCTTACCACATATTTTAAAATGAAGATGCAAAAGGGATAATTGCAAACTGAGGGCATCTTAATTTTACTACTTAAAACTTAAGGCATCTAATTTTATATAGCCCATACAGACTCTGCATGACCCTGGAGTTTAATTATGGCTAAAATATTTCTACCTCAGAACCAAGACAAATGAGTTATTAGTCACATCTATATCATATGCAGACAGTTTTACAGAGCTATTTCTTGAAAGTTTTCTTTTTCAAATACAGAATTTGTAAACTTTACCAGGGAAAACCCCCTACATAGTCAGTAAAGGGAAAAATGACACGTTTTTAGAAAACACAGCAGGATCCAATAAGCATGTTTAGAAAGCAAAGGAATAGTGAAAGAGATCTGCTCCATTTTTTTCATCAGGCTCAGCTACATTAAAATCATACTGTGACCCTAAGACTATTCTTTCACTCTGTTTTTTCCAATTTAATACAAGAAAGAAAATCAGGACACTTCAAGTTAATGAAAAACTTCCCACTTTCACCAGAAAGTGGTGAGAATTAATCCATGTTTCTTTGGCATAGCACAAAAATCCTCTTTCTGGTACAGGATATTATAGTGATAATTCATAATTATCACAACCATTAACTTCTCAGCTAAAAGCAAAAAATAACAAAACCTAAGTTTTAATAGAAAATAACATTTAAGGGATTTATTAACAAAAATCAGATGTAGGAGAGGAAGTGAGAATCTTTACCTTACAAGCTGTTAGCATGTCAGCTACTGCTTTGCGGCTCAGATTTGCTGTAGCTATCACATCCTCCTGTCTGCATGAGTTCCCAGCTGCAACAGCTTTGGCAGTTGCCATGGTGATTCCTTTCGTCATCCGAATTGATTCTTCAGGTGATGATGTCTTTTCTGGAACCTCCTGTGACTGAAACACCTGGAAGTGAAAGCAGAAAAGAAGAGCTTGATGCCCCTTAAAAGTAAAGCCATGACAACTCATTCTTTGAAACATACACAGCAACTGAAAGCAGCCTTCAAATGGCAGGGAATTACAAATTTAATTGGAGCACTTCAATATCATTCCTGTTTGTCAGAAGGATGGCCCTGATAAGCCTTATACCCCTACATGCAGCAGAAATAAACAATAAGCTGTGGGAAATGTGCACAAAAGGTAACACATTCATTTTAAATGGATGACACCCAGCATGTCATTTAAGTTATCTGGGTTACAAGACAGACAGAACCCAAATGGTACAGACAGCTGTACAGAAAGCCAATATTCTTTCATATATACTGCTTTCATCCCGACTCTTCTACAGGATCACACCTGGCATTAAAGGGTCCTTTTCCCATTCAGGCTGGGCCCTAATTCTCTTGGCCACAAGCAGCATAGTAAAGGACTGAACTGGATACATTAATAACGTGCTCAAGGACCTCTTCTTTAAAGATAGAGAAAATGAAGCAGAGTCTCTTACGCTATACTTAGTTTCCCTTAGAAGCCTAGCTGTACAATTTTGCAGAACTTGTGTCAAGTGACAGACACTGAATTATCTGACAACATACCCATCACCCCTATGACCAGTGGAAGAAATTAACTGTGTTCATATAGGTAGTATAAGTCAATCAGACCTTCTTTTGACTCATACTAGTTGCCTTTTTCTGAGCATTTTTCCCTTCATTAGCTTGCCAGTCTCAGATTTTGCAGAACATTCCAGTGTCTGGCAGGAGGATGTGTTTCATCAAGCACAGCATCAAATCAACTAAGGGTTTTCTAGTGGACCCTAAAGCAGGTATTTAAGTGCTTGAACAATATTCAAATGTACCACTCCCATTTTTTCCCATTTCTCACTGTCTCAAAAGGGGGCAGAGTCTATCAAACAAACTCCTTAGGTCAGGTGTTACAATGACCTCTCTACCCCTTACATTCAACCTGTACTGAGCCAGCTACAATAGTCCATGTATCTGGGTAACATTCTGGTTCCTACTGACTTTGATGGCATCAGGATTCAATCTCATTTATAACATTCTTCCCCATATTAACATTGTAACATTCTCCCTCCTCTTAGGATTTGTACAGCAAAAATGACAACAAAGAGTCCTGTCATATAATAACGGAGATGATGAGGAGGGGTATTCAAAAAGAGTGCACCACAAGATTTTTGCTTAGGAGAGCAGCAGAACTGACATGTTATAATGCAATGTCCTGATTAATAAATAACTATTCTGTGAGGATTTTCCTCTTTATGTTCACACAATACAAAAGGGGACAAAACAAAGTGAGCTCTTAAAGGACAGCAGCAGCTTATCTTTTTAAACATTCCCAATGTTGCCACAACATAGGTGCATTCAGTTCATAAACTATAAGACTGGGTACTCTCTGATACAGTTTCTCTGTATACATGTTCTGCTTATCTTATCAAACAACAAACAAGATTTTAGCTTTCCCAAGCATACTGTGGTACCAATTTAGCTCACTGTCCACTATATAAAAAATGGAGTACTCGAAAGGAGAGCTTAATACTTATCTTACTGTATCCTGAAGAGATAGAAAAATAACATTTGTGGTCTAACACCTAATTTTGGGGGTGAATTCTGTGCTACAAATAATTCTTTTGCTCAGATAAAATTTAGATATCAGGCTATTGACCTTTATAAAAGAAAAAA
>NW_017728996.1:43047115-43049049 GCF_001723915.1 Gavialis gangeticus | reverse complement strand
TCTGATCATATTAATTGCTCTATTGTTAATGGCATAGTAGAAGAAAAAAATGTAGATAAGATTAAAATCACAGGTGCCAAATATGCTGGCTTTGAAAGGTTTCTTCAGTGCAAAGGCAAGGTTAAAAAAGGTAAAAAGGTGCTTCATTCAGAAAATAATGTTGAAGTGGGAGTTTCATGTCTCACGGAGATAAAAAAAAAAAACAATTGCTTCAAGTATATGATATGACAGTTATCTCACAAATCAAAATACAGCCCCAAAATGGTCACTGGTGACATTGGAAAGCAGGTAGGCTGAAGGAACATACCAGCTTAGAGTTAATTTAGAGCAGCTGGCAGTGACTAAACTGCATCTAACTCACTACAGGACAGATGCAACATGTCCTGAGGAGCCTCTGGTGCAGCCTAATTTGATTTTAAATGTGTTCTTTAGCAGGCTGCCATGTGCAATTACATTCTTTTACCGTGAGTTCCTGTTTGATGTACTCGATTGTGGCTTCAAGAGCTCTTGTGCCTCGAGTAGCTTCATCTTCTACTGCTTTAACAGTTTTCAAAAGTGATGTGACATTTGTTACCATAACCTGAAAGGAGAGAGAGGTGAAAATACATAATTCCCTCCTACATTTAGGAAACACCATTTTTTCATTTTAGGACTATCACACTATGAAACGATTATCAATTCTGGTATCCTTTATAAATAGTACAAGTCATTTGATTCAGCCCTCTGCTTATGAAAGGTCATGTTATGCATCTCTGATTTCGTTAGTCTACCAGAAAATGCAAATCTACCCTCCTATGGCAACGTAGAATACTCCCTCAGTCAGATGCACACAGGAGAATGGGGATGTCCTTAGGTAAGAAAACAGGTTTCACCAACATCACTGGTGTTGCCGGATGACTTAGAAACTGTTGTTTATTGACATCAAATTGAAGGCAGCCAATTATCCAAGTTTCCAGCTGTCATGAACTGTCCAGTTAAAGATCATCTCAAGTTATTTGAATACAGATGAAAAAGCAGGAAAATAAGAGAATTAGGTGAACAAGAATTCACTGCCAGCAGCCTTTGGGATTGCAGTAACAAAGCAATATCAGCAATTTCGTTAATAAATGTCAAACAAAGCAAGTTATTACACTACCTACCTTGGCAGCTCCCTTCAGCTGGTACATGGATGGATCATCTGCTGGTTTGCTAGCAGCTCCTTTGGTAGCACCAATGAGGTCAGAAAGGGCCTTAGCAACATCCTTAATAGCATTGATCAATACAACCTACAAGGGTGAGAAAGTTTAGCTTGAGGTTAGCGTAACAAGTTCTCAGGTCAGCTGACAGATGGAGGATTTGGCAAGACTAGGCACTTAAGGGATCTGCTAAGCAGAGGGAAAATACTGTGTCATACCTACAGTCACCAGGACTGGCATCAGCAGCCCTTAGTGGCCTGGATGCAGTGAGGTTTTGCTCATATTGAAAAACTAGCCAATTGCCCATCAAGAATGATGTGGGGAGGAGGGTGGTGGGGACAGACGCCACCACCCACTGACCCATGTTGCCGCCATTCTGCTTCCGGCTCTGTGCACCACCCCCCATCTGGCTCTGTGCGCCTCCTCTGCCCCTCACAGCTTCACCCTGCAGCACCACAGTTTCTCAGGCACAGGAGAGGGAAGGAAGCTTGCATGCAGCAGCCACAGCTGCCACCCAGCACCCCAAGCTGCTGCTGCTGCTGCACGTCTGGCCACGTGAACCCCCATCTCCCTCCCCAGACTCCCCTCCCTCCTTCCCAGCTGTTCTCAGGGCCTGGCAGTGGCAGTGGGGTGCTGCCACTGTGCCCCCCTCCTCTTCCTGCTTCCCTCCCCCTCGTCACCTCCCTACTGCCTCCCCTTCCCTGCCGGCTTTTGTTGGGGCCTGGCAGCGGCGGCGAGGCTGGGGGGGGGGGGGGGGGG
>NW_017728996.1:43009538-43046881 GCF_001723915.1 Gavialis gangeticus | reverse complement strand
GGGGGGGGAGGTGAAGCCAGTGCTGCGCCGCCAGCACCCTGCCCTGCTGCCTCCTAGAAGCAGGGGGGAGGAAGCTTGCCCTGCTGCCCCCTCCATCCCACTTGGCCAGCACCCTGTGCTGCTGCCACCTCCAGGAAGCAGGGCCAACAGGGGAGGAGGGGTGGGAACAGCTCTGTCTGCTCTGTCGCCAACATCATTGGTTGTTTCAGACAACCTATCAGAGTGTGAATAAAGTGTTACGGATGGACAGACAGACAAAGTCTTTTATAATACTAGAATTACACTTTGGTACCCTGTGCTGAAGCTCTGAAAAATGACTATATTTAAGACATAAGCTATACTTAAAACTGTAATCTAACCTCCCCTACAAGTCAGGGAATCTTAGAAAATTCGGGTTGGAAGGGACTTCAGGAGATCATCAAGTCTAACCCCCTGCTCAAAGCAGGACCATTCCCAACTATATCACCCAGCCAAGACTTTGCCTAGACAGGTCTTAAAAACCTCAAAGGATGGAAATTCCGCAACCTTTCTAGGTAACCTGTCTCAGTGTTACTACCCTCCTGGTGAGAACCTTTGTCCTAATATCTAACTTAAACTTCCGTTGCTGCAACTTATGACCATTGTTCCTTATTTCGTTACCTGCCACCACTGAGAACAGTCTAGCTCCATCCTCTTTGGAACCATCCTCACTTCCCTTGATCTACTGACAACACTCCTACTAATGCAACCCAGTCTGCCACTAGCCTTTTTCGCAATAAAGGCACACTGCTGGCTCATATTTAGCTTATTGTTCACTGTAACCCCTAGGTCCTTTTCTGCAGAACTGCTGCTTAGCCAGACATTCCCCAGCTTGTACCAGGCATGGGACTGTTCTGTCATAAGTGCAGGATTTTTGCAGTGGTCCTTATTGAACCTAATGAGATTTCTTTTGGTCAAATCCTCCAATTTCTCAAGGTCTCTCTGAATCATGGCCCTACCCTCCAGCATATCTACTACTTCCCCCAGCATGGTGTCATCTGCAAACCTGGTAAGGGGGGCACTCCACCCTATCTTCCAGATCACTGATGAAGATATTGAACAAAACTAGGCCCAGGATTGACCCCTGGGGCACTCCACTGGATACCAGCTGCTAACTAGACATCAAGCCATTGATTACTACCCTTTGAGCCCATTGATACAGCCAATTTTCTATCTACCTTACAGTCCATTCATCCAACCTGTACCTCCTTAGCTTGCTTGTGAGAATGTTGTGGGAGACCATATCAAAAGCCTTGCTAAAGTCAAGTCCTATCATGGAACATACTATGCCCCCATATACAACTGATATCAATTAATAATTGCTTGCACTACATGATTTTTATTGGCAACCCTGCATTGTTAGACTTGACCTTGAGAATAAAGTCTCCAGATATGGTAGTTTTTTAAAGTAACAAATATTGCTAGGGTGGAAGGAATATACAGTTATCAAAAAATCCTCCAGAAATAAACATTTTCAGTTTTTGCAATATTTTCTCACAGTTGAATTTTCTGTAAATTGACACTGGAATTGTGTACAGTCATGCTTTCCAGTCTCAAACAAGCAAAGGAACTTTTTCAAATGAACTTACTAACTTAAAAGGGTAGTACATTACCAACCTCCATTTCAATAGATTCAAATAAGAGATGAAATGTTTCTACTTTGAAAAATGACATTACTGACTGGAGAGAAAAATAATATAGAAATACCTGTAAAACTTCAGCAAACTATTAGCAACATTAAAACAACGTGAAGTGCACTGCTTAATCTTAAATTCAATAAAATGGTCCCTAGAAGTGAAATCATTGAACTATGGAACAGCTTTCCAAAGGATGAGTCAGAAGCCCCATCATGAATCATTTGACAACGAGGCACTTATACCCTTGCAAAAAACATTATATTTTTGGTGGATAGGGGACAAGCCACAATTCTATACAAGTCTTGTCCATTTCTAGATTAATGACTTAGATATACAAAATTGTTTTTCAGAAGCAAGATGCACAAGTAAACTCAAATTAATCCAAGAGAGACACCTATACTTTGAGTAAGATTATTACAGGTACTTGAGTGAAAGTCACTTTAAAGAAAAAAGTTGCCTCGTACTTTGAGATTTGAAAATTACTTCTCTTACAACCGTATATCTTTCAAATGTGACAGATATTGATCCGTTGTTTACCTCTAGGTTTGCTGCCCCTCATACCTGTGTTTCAGGGTCATCTGATCCCAAGCTGGCTGCTCCCAGTTTTACCACTTCTGCTAGCTGGGTAATGGTGTTAGCGGATGACTGAGCTGCTTGGGCCAGTTTGTCTTGACTTGAGGCAGCACCAGATACCAGCAGTTTTGTATCTTCAACCAAAGCTTTTGCGGTTTTCAGTATATTTTCCCTGGGGAAAAAAAAGGAACGTAGGGGAATGGAGAGGGGAGAACGAGGAAAAAGGGAGAAGGGCATTCAACATTATTTTAAGAGACAGAGCTATGTAGACAATGGGCAACATACCAGTAACTACTCATGATAATCCTAGCTAACACCACAAGGTTGCAATTTCTAGTTAGAACAGATGTATTAAGTTTCAGGTTGTCAACACACCAGGAACGGGATACCTCAATGAAATGACTTCCTCCTGAAAGGAAATGAGATATGGCAATAGAGGGAGGAAACAACAAGCCATAACGTGGAGAGATTAGGCCCAGCTATATTGAGAGGAAACTACCAGTTGTCCAGCCTCCCCCTTAGCCAGCATGTTCTATGGAAAAGAAAATAATTATTTGTAAGGGGGTAACGGGAAGGAAAGGGAAGGGAAATGCTGCACAAAACATGACTAATTCACACCTTTTTCCACATAGTTTTTGAGGAGAGAAATCTAAAGCTTTTCACCCCTTCCTTCAGGTGAAAGAACAGACCATCTTTGAACAATTTGCTTCAGAAACAAGGTAAAACCATGAAGATAAAATGATAAAAGAAAACATAAAATTAGTCATTCAAGAAATAACTGGCACTTGCACAAAACCTGATAACTGGACTTTTAAGAATTCCTAGATGTAACGGAGGAAAAACCTCTACCTGCAGTTGTAAGTCAGGCTTTAAAATTCTCACGTTAACTAACAGTAACATTAACATTCTGATCAAGAAAAGCCACTGACCTGGAATTAACGTGATCAGTTGTAAAGACTGCCTTTACACAGTAACTATTTTAGGCTTAGAACAAGTGCGCAATTAGGTAAAAGGAAATTAAACCAATCACAATTTTATTGAAAAAGATGAAATGCTTCACTTCTCCATTATTCATATATTGTAATAAGCTAATTTTAGCCCAAATATGCAGATGTGGACCAATTCGGACTCCTACTTCACCAGAGTATAAATCAGAGGTGGGCACTTACTTCAGCTGGAAGGCCACTTAATGAGTTTTGGTGAGCTGTTGAGGGCTGCATACAAAATCTTTCAGAAGATATAATTTTAACAAATTATAAATAAAAAACAAATCATAAGCTAACATTTACTATAACATCTTTTAATTTTATTAAAAATATTGATTTGTGTATGTTTGAATAGTGTACATAGAGATGATTGCATAATAGCTCAAACTAAAGTCTTACTCTTGTATATTGTGTGTTGGGATGGTGGGTGCAGTGGGGGTGGAGGGGCTGTGTGTGTGTAGTTGGATGTGGGTATGGTGGGATGTGTCGGGGAGTGTGTGGGTATGGTGGGGTATGGGGTTGGGGTGTTGGTGTGCAATGTGGGTTGGGTATGCAGGTGCGTTAGGTTACTGGCCCGAGGTGGGTGGCAGCAGGGAGCGACAGGGGGCACATATAGGTGCAGTCCACCCCTGCCTCCCCTCCAGCCTGTGGCTGCTGCCTGGCATTCCACATGGGGCTGAGCCCCACCTGGGGCAGCCTGCCCATGCTCATGTCTGCACCCCTGCACCTGCCCTGCGCTCCTGTCTGCAACTGCCACACAGCTCTTGTCTGTACTCCTGCATTTGCCCTGCGCCCCTGTCTGCACCCCTGCACTCACCCTGTGTTACTGCCTACACCTGCTCCAGATCTGGCCAGTGTACACAGCTTCCTGGCAGGGCCACCTTCCACCCAATCAACTGCCCTCAGGTGGCTGCTGATTGCGCTGGGCAGGCAGAGTGGGTGGACGGTGACCAGAAGCTGGAGTTAGAGTCCCATGTATTAGGGCAAGAGCTGCCCAGCTGCAGCTTCCCCCCATTCACTGCCACTTCCCCTCCCTATCTGTTACCCTGAGTGCTGCAGCAGGGACAGGAGAAGGAGGAGCTGCTGGAGGCAGGGGAGCTAAGCAGTTCCCTGGGCAGCTGCAGCAGAAACCCTGCCAGGAAGCTGTGCACACTGGCTCGGGCCGGGGCCATCTGGTGGGTAAGGGCAGGAGTGCAGTGATTGCTGCCCTGGATGGGAGTAGGGAGGGCTCGGCCCCATGCTGAGTGCAGCAGAAGCACCCGCAGACCAGATACAGTTAATTGGTGGGTGCTGGCCACCTGAAGGGCTGGAGCAGGCAGCAGCCAGGTGCTTGACTACGGCAGCCATTTTGAGACCAAGGATACATATAGGGTGAAGCAGCAGTTTGCTGCTGGCCGCCACAACAGAAACATCAGCCGGCTCAGGAACAGCTTGGAGGTTTATGGGCTGGGGGTATGGGAATGGAGGTGGCTCCAGGTCCTGGGCATGACCTAAAAGTGCACCCTGCTGGGTATGGGTGGCCTGGTGGGGCTGCTTGTCGCGAACAGTCTCCCAGAAATGCCAGGCCAGTTACCACCCTGGTGAAAGGCAGGTCAGGGGCACCTAATAACCTCCAGGCCACACAGAGTCCTAGCTGGGGAAAGCCCAGGGCAGTGAGAGGCGTGACGCTCACGTGATCCAGCCAAGTTGTGAGGGAAAAAGCAGGCAAGCAGCTCAGGCTTGTCCCGAGGGACCCTGACTGGCCCATGCTGGGGCCAGGACCCAAAGAGGGGTCAAAGGGCCAGGGGCCCATCGCAAGGGATGCCCAAAGAGCAAAGAGGCTCAGGGTACTGACTGACCTGAGATAGGGCCAGTGCCTAAGGGGAAGCTGAAGGTCCCAGGGAGGGGACCATAGCTAATGGCATGAAGGGTACAGCGGAGTTTAGCTGCCTGAGAGGCTGCAGTGTAGGGTTGGAATGGAGCTGCAGAGATCCCCCTAAACATCAGGGTGCAAAAATGGGTAGCCTCCCACCTAATTAACACCATAATTATGTATCATCAAGGCATGGCAGACAAGAGAGGCGGACAGTTAGTCCAGCGACAGGTGGGCAGGCCAACATCAAGCTGGCCACACTGCCCATGGGCCAGGTCCAATCAGCTGGCGGGCCAGATCCAGCCCATGGGCTGTATTTTGCCCGCCCTTGTTATAAGTATTGCTCTTTGCACAAGCCATAGTATTTGTTATTTTCTATAGCACTACATTGCTTAGACTGGACACAGTCTTGCCTCTCTCCAAATTCAGATGCATGACATCAAACAGAGCTGCAAAGCATAAAGCTGGTAGCCGAAGTAGCATATGAACCTGTGCAGGAAACAGACTTTACACTAACATACCACTGTGTTACTTTCTTCAATCCAAACCCAGGTGTATACACATAAGACGCTACATTTCCATATGACCCACTGTATAATGATTTTTTCTTCCCTGCAAAAATGGCCTGGTCCTCCCTTTACAGAGGTGATAAAGTTGGGTAATAAAAGTAGTCACAAGCTGGTGTTAGTTATCCCCATTAAGCTTTTTGTTGTATTCTAGTTGCCATCTTTCAATTGCAAATAGTTTATTTCATTGTTAAACTGTAGGAGGCAGGGTCTTGTCTGCAAAGTATGTAACAAACTTCATCTGATGATGAAAAAACCTCTTCTAATTCTGGACTCCAGTACTTATGGTTCCTAAAGAATTGGCAGAGCCAGGATCTAAGTAATGGCACAGCAGTGATGGCATAGGTCAAATGTGCCATTGAGCCACAGCTGTGTCTTGGCCATTAGAACCTCAGGTTTTCATTACGAGGGAAATAAAGGCTGGAATGCTGCAAATGTTTCATTGTTTTGAAAAATGCCCCCGAATCATTATATTCCATATGACGTTAGATGGAAATGTAGGCCATCAACTGATCCAAAAGACAGAATAACTGACCCTGACACTATCAAACAGACCCACCAAATAGGTCCAGTCTCAGCATTGGCTACATGCACTGGAAAAGCCAGCAAGTCAAAAATAGACCTTGTAAAAAAAGAAACAAGGTTACCCAAGCCATCCTCTCCAACTTCATGGGCACTTAATTTTTCCTACTAGGAACAAAGGGAAACGCAATCAATAAAAATGCAATACAGGAATGGCTATGTTAAAATAATGCCTTGTATCAAACTTGTCACATTTGTGGTTTTTGTTTGAAATACTGCTAGGAAATCAGCCAGCTGTTATTCCCTTCACACATACATGAGCAAATCAAAACTTGTTTTTCTTTACTTATCTGGCTTTTGAAACAATGACCCCAAATCATTCCTATTTCTCTCTCACTTAATTGGCCCATCTGGGTTTATTCTTGGAGATTTATAGGGCAGGCAAAGCTCCATCTGTACTCCTTTTCCTTTGCCACTGGTAGGACATTTATCCATTGCTTCCTTCCATTCAGCTCCTCTAGCCCATGTTTGGGAAACACTGACCTGTGGTCTGCAAATGATTCATTGTTCTCAGCATTAAGGGTTCCAGCTGTGGCAAACATGATAGTTGTGTCCAGATCTGCAATTATCCCAGAAACAGCGCTAGCTGCAGTGATACAAGCCTGAGTGCCCTTGTTTCCTGCTTGCAGGGCAGACAAAACCAAAGAAACCTGGAAACAAAAATTTATAGTGAGGGGCATATTAAAATAAAGCAATGTTAATTGATTTATTGGTTAAAAAAGGTTAGGTTTGAACCAAAGGCACAATTCATTTTGTGATCTAATTTCATCATCTCTGATAATTTTCTCTTTCCCTTCCCCTGCTTACTCTATCTGCATAGTAACAAGTTTGATTAGGTTTTCCACAGAAGGATGCCTGCTATTGACATTCATCTTTCATACAGGAATGGGCTGTCTACAGATGAGGCATAATACACAATAAATGAGCAGATCATGAAGACCTTAACTATATCTGGTCCCAGTATACATAATGACATTGCACAATCAATAGTGTAAGCTCTCATCTTCCATAAAATCAAATGAAAGGAAAGGCTTCCACAGTTACAGTAAATAAGAATTCCAATTATCTTTAGGCTCTCAGCAAAGTCAATAAAGGAGCTGCATTTATTTCAATGTTACAATTACTTGTCAGCGGCTTAAGGCACTGCCCAAAAATGTGATCACAAAGATAAAAGATGCTCTTCAAAACTCAACTTTATCTCGTAGCTTATTTTAAAAAGATGCATCTCTCCTGTCTTGCTCTGTACAACTTATCTCCCTCTGCTGCCTTAGTGATATGCTGCTCTTCCCAACCCTGGTGTGGCAAATGCGCATTTGGAAGGAACATCAGCCAATAACATCTTGGCAAAGGGCCATAATTTTGTGTTCCAATTGGCAGGCTGTACGCCAAGACACTGAGAGGCACATCAGTTACTCCTCTGTCTTTGGAGGCACTCATTGTAAAATGGTATTATCTGCTAACAAATAAACAACATCTAAACAATATTTTAGATCAAGCTAAATTGTGCCCTTCAAACATGGTATGAGACTGCATTGTCAGTTAGTTATCTTAGCTTGTAACATAACACAGGGAACCTTGGCCCCCATGAGTGAATGTGTACATGCTGCAACAGACTCAAAATGGCCTATTAGATTGCCTGCATGTATCCAGAATTATTGAAACAAAGCATTTGCTAAAGAGAAAACCAACAGCCAGGTGGACAACTGACACCACACTAACATAGGAGACAGTAGAAGAGAGAACTGCATCTTCGCCAAGGCCACCTGGGGAAATTTGATCTTGTGGGTAAGGTTAGTGATTTTTCTAATTTCATGCCCTACAAATGGGACATATGTTTTTAACATCTCATCAGAGAGACCCATGTACTGAAAGCCATGTGATGTTAATCATGTCGGTTTCAAAAGCAATCCTGAGAAACCTCTGTCAAGATTTAAGCCTGTGGTTCAAGCTAGTTTGGATATTCCAAACTCAAAGGCAAAAAAAGTTAGAAGTTACGGTAAAGATGTCCTGAACTAGAATCTTTGTAATCAAAAGCTGCAACAGTCATTTGTAGCAGGTTCTCATAAAAAACAGATTTTAAATATGGCGAAGAAAGAAAGACTTCCTGCTGCCTTGGGATTTTGTTCTGTAGCACTGACGTTGTCTCTTTTTAAAGTTCTATCCCTGCAAAAGTTGCACCTAGTACTGAGATGGCAATAAGCTATTCTATCACAGATTCCCCAAGTATATTTTAACTTCAGACAATGCTGGGCCTGGTAAAGACTGCAATTATATCTGGAGGGACACCCCCTATCTGCACCCCCCCAACTAATTTATAATGCCAATGAACACAGTTTTTGGAAACCCACTACTACAAATTGAAGGAAGATACTGGTGATGTGAGTAGGTCTGGAAAAAAGTAATAATTCTACTTCATAAGTAGACATGTTTGTCCCATCCATGTGTGGCACAGAACACATAAGCCAGTTAGATATTTTGACAACCTCATAGTGGATGAAAACTATTAACTTGGCCAACCACACAGATTTAAGATTTCCATTATATTCTTTACCATTATACAAATACTTTTTATTGTATTAGGTCACATCTAGGATGAGCCCGACTGTGCAGTATGTGGCCCTGCAGACACGTCTGTGGAACCACATACCACGTGTTTAGCTGTTCTCTGCACTGCAAGGGAGTGTGGGGGGGGGACGGTTGCTCCCTGGTTATCCAGAGGGCAAAAAAACCAAAGTGGCATAAGTGGGGACAGCATGCGCTGCTCAAAACTTCAGCCTGGCCAGCCAGAGCCATATTCCAGCTGCCTGACAGGCTCTGTGCATCTGGATCACAGCTGCTGCAGCCCTGGGAGGCCCCCAGGACCCCAGGTAAGGCTGCTGGGGCCAGTCCAGTGCTGGCCCCAGCCCCCCTACTCCACCTGGGATAACTTGTCACTTGCCAGAAGGAACATGGCACAGGCATTCATGGATTCATAGATGCTAGGATCGGAAGGGACTGCAACAGATCATCAAGAGTGTTGGGGTCAGATGACCCCAGCCAGATGCCTATCCAGCCTTCTCTTAAAGACCCCCCAAGGCTGGGAAGAGCACCACCTCCCTTGGAAGCCCATTCCAAATTTTGGCCACCCTTACCATGAAGAAGTTTTTCCTGATGTCTAGCCTAAAGTAGTTGTCCCTGGGGAAACAAATGTCCACACATGTGCGGACATGGCTTTAGAGTTGAATATCTCTCTCCTTAGGGTACGTGCAGATGTTACACACAGATCAACTGGATCTGTGCAGATATTTGGAGAGGTTAAACCAGGCAAAAAGTGGCTGGCCTGATCTAAATTAGTTCACCTGAGGAGGTAAACTAGGTTAGACTTGGAATGGGTTAGCCTGATCTGCTGAACGTCTGCACACATTTGGAGTGCAGTCCTGGGGTCGTGCTCTTCCTATTTGCCCTGTCCTGACTGGGCTATTTTTAGTCATCACACCCTACCCCTGAACAGGTAAACCTGCCCCGCTTTGCAGACCCAGCAGTGCCCTCTGCAGACCTGCTAGCTCAGGGGCAGGCAAAGTCTAGCCTGTGGGCCAAATCAAGCCTGCAACAGACTCCATTTCCCAGCAGCCCCTGCCCATGTTGCTCTGCCGGTTTCCATGGAGACCCCAGAAGTGGCAGGGCGGTGACAGTGTGGGGCCAGGGTTTCTATGAAGATTGACCCGAGCAGTGCTAGCAGGGCGTGTGGCTGGGCAAGGAACTGCTTTGGGGCCAGGGCCGGGATTTTGCAGCAGTGACAGCATGGGCCGGAGTTGGGGCAGAGCTGTGATCTGCTGCCCACACACCCTGTGTGCAGTGGCTCCAGACATGTGCAGGCCTCAGATCGCAGCTGTGCCCCGGACCACACTTGTCACCACTGCAAGATCTTAGCTCTGGACCTGGACTGGCTCCCCACCCAGCTGCATGCCCTGCCAGCGTGACTTGGACTGGTCTACATGGAAACCTTGGGCCCCACGCTGTCAGGGTGCTGCTGCTCTTGAGGTCTCCATGGAAACTGGTGGGAGGGCAGGGGCTTGTGGGAAATGGAGTCCAGGTGCCAGCCAGATCAACCATTTTGCCCACCCCTGTGCTAGCTCCACCCTGATCCTGCCCCTTTTGCCTCACCCTGAATTACTTAGATCAGGTTCCTTGCATGGCTCCTGGCACAAGCAAATATGTACACAAGCCATTTCCAATCTATGATCATGCGGCTTAAAGTAAGCCATGTGATCATAGATTGGGCAAATGTCTGCAGGTACCCTTAGGAATCAGACTAAAGGGGAAAGGACACAAGTACATTTAGTCTACTATACTGACTAATGGTTGTTTGTATTCTCTTCCTCACTTTCAGAAGAAACAAAGAAACTACCAGAGTTCTGCTGCTATTGCTGTACAGTATGAAAGAAAACAACAAGGAACATCTTACTTTTTCAGTGACAGCACGAGCACATTCTATCAACTCCCGTTTGGTGTAGCTGTCTGTAGGGCAAATCTGGAGAGCTCCAGCTTTCTGAACCAGAAAGATACATCCATGACCAAGTTCTTGCACCCGGGTCCTGATCTGGAATCCTATCTGCTTAGGCAAGAAGGGGAGGCAAGAGAAAAAGATGCTTAGATTATTAAGTATCTGCATAAACAGAAATGTTTATTTCCCACAAAGGCCAGATATAAGAGTCATATCTGACATTCTGTATTTTTTCTAGATACAGCTAAACCCACAAGTGGTGTCATACAGAAGTGCTCATTTAACGGGAGTGCTATTCAACAGGGCACAGGGGATTAAATTCTGGCAATAAGTCTTCTGTGATTTACACAAGGCATTTGTCCCAAGTCCAATTTATGCATTTCTAAAACACAGCAGAAATTTCACAACCTTTTCACCTTCCCAGTGTCTATAACAGTTGTTCTATTTTATTACTAAGGGCATTTATACACATACCTTTTTGTCCTGTGATGCACCAGAGATCTGTCGGGCAGGAGCAGACTCGATTAACTGAGTTTGTTCTGCATGCGAGCTGATGTGCACTGAGCTGCAGCACATGCAGTTATGTAAGTGGCAAAAGGCGTGCCAGCATGCAGAAAATGGTGGTGGTACACTTTTGAACTAAAACACCTTGAAGGTACACTGCCACCATTTTTTTTTAGCACTGATGCGCATTTCAATGCTTATACAACTGTATATGCTGCAGTGCCGGATGCTTTTAAAAGTACTTGGTGCTGTGGTGTGAGCATGTGTACAAATGCCCTAAGGGCTCAAAGCAAAAATTTATGTTTTCTATATAAGCTGACAAACAAAGGATGCCCCCAAACTGGGACTGAAGAATATGTAACCTTAATGTTTCAGGTACCTTAATTTTATTCACAGTTGAATATAGCACAAATTCTTGGCTGTTTGTTTATATCACCAGTACAGGCAACCACCTCTTAGCACTCATAATTGGTTCCTGAAAAAGTGAGTGTTAAGTGAAACGAGCACTAAGCGAAACCGAAAGTATTTGATGACCCAAGATGGCGATAGTAATCGTTTTAATGACCCAAGATGGTGACTACAAGCGTTATAACAAAACTCGCTGCGCGCTAAGTGAAATCAGGTATCAATTTCAAATGAGTGTTATGGTGAAATAGTGCTAAATGATGCAGTGTTAAGCGGGGGTAGCCTGTACTTAGCATGTCCATATGAAATGGCCAAATCGTACTTACACCTGGAAATGATCTATTGCATATCTATTCTTGAAACAGAAACCAGAAGTGTTGTCTCAACCACAAAAGCTAATGTGAAATTTTAATACTTACATGTATGTGTACATATAAATTTGTGGTTTGGTTAATAAATAAGTAGGGATAACACTTACTAGTTTCAATAAAATGTTTTTTAAAGCTCCAGTTAATATGCATTAGTTTCATGAATAAATTGCCATTGTGCCGAACAATATTCATGCTGAATTTAAACCATTATTTTTGATTTAGCCATTGAGTGTCAAGAATATTTAAAAGACTGAAGTGAATTGTCAGTGATGAGACATAATTAGTAAGTGAAAAGCTTTTTGAAGGTCTTTTGTCTTGATAATCTGATACACTTGGTAATCTGGCAACATATGCTGCATCATCATGTCAGGTTTTTGTATGCCAGGTAACCAGAGCAATTTAATGACACATAGAAAACTGATTCATTCACTTTATCTTAGATCCTGTGCAGCACCTACTGTATACAGTCACTAGAATGGAGGCAAATAGAAAAAATGCCTTTGTTGGCACAACAGCCTGAGAATTTATGGGAAAAACTAGTTATCTTCACTAGTTAAAAGATACTTAAATCAAGTCCTACGTAAAAAGGGCCAAGAAGGAAAAAAGACCAGGAACGGCAATCCAGTCTCTCTCTGTGTCACTCTCAGTGCATTAAATTTTATAAGTGAAATACTTTGAGGATGTTTATGTGATGCATCAAATAAGATGACCCTTGAGGAAGTGCTTTGCTGAGAATAATTAGAGAACTGTCTTTTCAAGTTGCCTACAAGCAGTTTGAAATTTTCCAAGTTCTTGTGGAGGTTAATTCTTGGTCTGCAGAACATTAAGTAATTTGTTCCAAGTATTTCATATTTGAAGTTGAGTTGAACTTTTGATTGAATGCTTCAGTTCACAGACTGGGGGAGGAACTCCTGCAATTAGGCTTGTGGTATGAATACAGGCACTTACAAATTAAAACCTTGTTTTAGACAGTTTCTAACATTCACTAAAAAAATACTGATTTATAAAATTCCACACAGAAAAGGACTTACTGCACAGAAATTTCAGAGTAAGTGAGAACAACATTTGAACAGCAGAAGTTAAGAAAAGTATTCAAGGAAAGTGTTCTGTAGTATTGACCTGGTTCTCCTTTACTTCCTGTGCAGAAATGTTTTTTTCTACTGATGTACTTACATGGTATTGTGCAAGGTTGTGAATGAACTGTGAACAAATCTAACAAATTAACCTGTTTTACTCAGCTAATTAGAAATTAAGGTGGTGAGTGCTATAAAATACCTATGTTAGTTAGCCCCATGTAACCAATTTATGAAAAAAACACAATGCAAACAAAGATGGTAGCCTGGACTTTATGCTAGTAGGACAGGTTGTAAACATTTTCTATTAATTCCCCTTTTCACCACTGAAAGCAAAAGCACTAAAGCTTTTATGTACTTATACATGCTGTTGTGATCCTAGGTATGATCATAAAATGCATCTGACTGGAGGGCCTGGTGGCAATGTGGTGGGGCTGCTTATGGCAGGGCAGCTCCTACAAAATACCACAATGTTGCAACCTCCAGAACAAGGTGAGTATAGGGCACCTCAAAACCCTAGCTCCACTGCCTTAGGAGTACTCCTTGGTTGGAGAAAGACTAAAAGACATTATCCTGACAGAAACACGCCGTCACTGAGGCATTAGGCATTCAGCAGCAGTTCTTATCTGTTGCTCTCTGGCAGAAACTACAACCACTGAGGCAATGAATATTTGGACTCGATCTGGCCTTTGGATTCTGTCTCAATGGTCTAAAGAGGGGATGGTAAGTTTTGGGCAACCTCTACTCCTCCATATTTTTGCCTAGGCATGCGCATCAAAGGTCTTGGTGTGATCACCTGACTATACTTCTTACACATACACCATGATCCAGAGGATCGACGGTTGCCTACTGCATGCTGTTGCTAGAATCTGCCTTAAAAAAAAAAAAAGAAAGAAAAAGCAATGTTAGGGTTCCAAGATAAATGGGCCAAAATTTGAAACTCAGCTCTAATGTTGTGAAGGGGAAGGGTGTTACAAAAACAAACCCCTACATCTATGCTGCACCTATGACTCTGATCCAAACTGTGGACCAGGCTGTATAATATAATGCTTAGGCCAGTGGAGAATGTTTTAGAAAACACAATCCCATATATTCTTCTATCCTACATTTCAAAAGTCTGCTGGACAGAAACTGCATTCCCTACATGATGGACTGTGCAGACTGTGTGGACATTATGGGCATACCAATAAACAGACGGTTGACAAGTTAAGTACAGTGAATAGACTTTTCCTGTTTAGAAACTTATTTACTGTACTCATTTTAGCATCCACGTAGATATTTGAGAGTAACCACTATCATTTCTAGATGGTTGTAAACCTACTCTCTGTCTGACTGAGAAAAATCAGACTTGGGGAAGCATGCAGCTGAATTATAACCACTGCAGCATTCCTGTATGACAACCATGTAATCACACTATTTTCATTTTATCCCTTATGTTACACAATAGGAGAATATTCAATATTGATAGCACTGTGCGTTCAGTTTTTAGAGGTCTAAAAAATAGCAGACCTCCTCTGGTTCAGCTGTGGCTGCTGCCATTCGGCCCTGGAGAGCCAAATGCCCATAGTCATTGGTCATTTGTGATGCAAGTCCGCCCAACTCCTCCGGGTTAGTAACCGACTTAGTCATCTGAAAAAAGAAAACAAGCAAAAGAAAAAAAATGACAAGCATGAGAACAACTTGTTAATGCTACACACCAGCACACTGACTTCTTTTGTCACGCTGAGGATGAGATGACTGCTTTTACAGTGATTCAGTTTCCAGCTAGAATTCTTTGAGCCAACCTCAAGCAAACATGCTTTTTTAGACCCACAGAAATGAAGAATGCACAGAACACATGAAGTAATCGAGGAACAGTTAGGATTGGTAAATCACTCCTCACACAATAGGGAACAGGACTACTGAAGAGGAGCTCAGTATGTTTATCTTGCTAGGTGAAGATGGTTTCAGATGGGATAAGCAAGTCACTCTCATCCAGCTCTCCTAGCCATGCTGATGGAGACCAAGATGTAGCTCCATGCAAAAAAGGAAGTATACTAAAGACTGATATAAAATATACATGATCTATCACAAGGTGAGAGAAAGGCAAGGAAAAAGCCCTGGAATGATACTACATGAAGAGATTTTGCTTTTGATACAGCATCAGCACAAGTACTGAATATCTTTTTAAAATATGTCTCTCCTACTGAAGAGATATTTTTTCCTTTCACACAAGTAAAAACTGGTAAAATGAAGAAATTACAGTTTTTGGGCAAAACCATAAACTAGTCTTATTAAGATCTTCCTGTGCTGAGAGAAGTACAACTAACTGATGAAATTACAGCCTATGACCTGGATAGATTGCCCTTCTTTTCTGAAACATCAAAAAGTTCCCTTGCATGGATCTTAAACCGCCCCCCTGCCATTGCATACAATAATATAAACTTTACTAAAAAAACAGAACAAAAGAGTAAAGCCCCAGCAACTGAAGTATTCTTTGGTAAAAGATCAAAATGCTTGACTATCGTAACTATTACTATGAAATATTAGAACTAAGTTTAGCCAAGAGACTTCCTCTTCATTTTTCCCCCCAACTGAATCACATCACAAGAATTATGTAAGAAAACAAGAATTTGACCTTTTGTTGTTCACAAAATGAACAAAAATCAGTTCTCACAGGGTCTTATCTCAGTCAGAGCCAAGGTTAAAAAATAAATATCAAACTGAAAAGGGTTAATTTATGTCAGCAATAAACCTTGAACAATATTCCAATAACATAAAGCTATCCCAATAACTATTTTTGTTTTTCATAGAAAGTAAGCCTCATGAGAAATACTAAACCTCACATTCCATCAATATATACATCTCATGCAAAATAACCACTGTCAGCACAAATTATTAAATTAGAAGGCTTTCCTAGTAACAGCTGCTGCACACTCCTGACCAGCAGCCTCCCCTTCCCTTCTAAAGCAGTTAAAATGTACATTCGTCCACCCCACAGGTCTACTTAAAGACATCTATAAAGTGTTAACAAGCTCCTTAATGATCAAACTAACAGATTGATTTTAGCTTGGTCTCCAGTGGTCAGAAGTTCTCCGATATAAAATATTCTGGCATATTGAAAACTTTTGTTTCAGGACAGGATCAGGTCATAGATCAGCTTAAGGAAAATCTTATTCTAAGGTGCGGGGAAGGGCGTGAGTTAATATCAGCGACCTAAATAAATTAGGACCAGAAAAGATGCAGCAAACTGGGGTTTACTTTGTTGCTTTTTCCAACACTTTCTCACCTCAACGGTCAACACAGCTTTCTTTTTGATTCATTTTATTCACTTCTGATTGCTGTATTCCCATCCGCGGGTTGAAACTGTTGGTTACTGGCTAGCTAGTACAATCCTCTTAAAATGCTCCTCCTGTTTTCATATCTCATTCTTTTGGACAGCATCACAGACAGAACAGCGTGTAAACTTTTCAAAGCTGCATCTTCTGTGGTAGTCAGACTGGAATTCAGAGGCATCTGGCCCTCCTCCTCCAAAAGATCATTTCTGCCTATCATGCAGCCAGGTTCTAATGATTAAGCTTATGAAATGCATCACAGCTCTTTATTTTGCCTACCCATAAAACAGACAAAGCAGTCAGAAGTCAGTTACAGGGGTGAGCCTCAAGTAAGAACTGATTCAGCCTAACATCCAAAAGAGTGCTTCTTGTTTCTGCCATTCACTTGGCACATCTTATCTAGCTATTATATATAAGGCCTCCTCATTTCTTACCATTTCTTGGGCGGTTACAGCAATTGCTTTAGAATACTTCACCACAGTTGTTTGATAATCAACAAAAGTTCCCTTTGGATCTGAAGGAGTGCCCTCATCCAACTGTGGAGAGAAGGGAAAACATGAAAGCAACGATAGGTACATGTGACCTATATATAAAGCTTCCATTCTAATACTAGATCATTCACCTAAATAAATAACATTTTTAATCTGCATGCTTTTTGAGCCAGACAAATACCAGACTGAGTACAAATTCATGTTCACAATAAATTCACAACTCATTTATATTATACAATTATTACATCATTCATAATATAACTTTTGCAAAGCAGTAAACTACTTCAACACTCATCACCTGCCTTCTGAAACCAGTGTGTTCCAAGAGATGGGGTGATTGGTTATATCAGATAATGATTCTTCAAATGTGGCTTCCCTGACCTTTGTTCCTGAAGCCCTCCATCACTGTCCAAAGATGAAAAAGCTGAACAGAAGACAATATGACTTCTTTATTTCAGCACAGTAAATATATCCCTAGTTCAGGCTATGAGTTTGCATGTCTGTATCTGGTCTCTATTGTGAAATTTATTTTTCCAGAAAATGTTGTACAGGACTGGTAGGACTAAGGGGTGTGCTTCTGTCAGATTTCAAAGAGAATGATGATTAGGGGTGACCCAAGGAAGATTTTTTGGGCCAATACCGATGACCAATTATTAATAAGCCATATTGGCCGATACCAATCCGACTGCTGATATGCAAGCCTGGCAGCTTGGAGAGCAGTGTCTAGCTGGTAAGTCTGCTGCAGGGAAGGGGTGGGGGGTAAAGAAGGGGCATGGGGGATGCAGATCAAGGTCCCTGCAGTAAGGGAGGGAGTGGGGTTGGGGCTGGGGTAGGCGCTGCCCAGCCAGGGCGGGCCGTCGGACTGAGATGTGAGTGGCTTATCTGGGCAGTGTGAACGCACACACACGCACGGCTCCTGCCACTGTGTGCGCCCCTGGGGAGGGATGGGGGGCGTGTGACCCCTGGATTTGTGCACAGGGCAAGAGCAGGCTGCCGCTGTGGGCTGGGGCCAAGGGCTGTGCCAGGCTCTTCCTGGCAGTGGGGCTGGGCCACGGATGTGCTTGGGGTAGATGGCAGTGGTGCTGAGAGTGGGAGCTATAGCAAATTTTGGGGTGGCTATAGCCTATAGCCCCCCATAATCCCTCCTCCCAGTGCCACCACTGCCAACCACCCCAAGAGCACCCCTGGTCCAACCCCCTGCTGGGAAGAGCCCAGTGCTGCCCCTGGCCCCAGCTCGCAGCAGCAGCAGCCTATCTTTGCCCCACACATGGATCTGGGGAGCACATACCCCCCATGCCTTCCCTGGGAGTACACACAGCTGCGGGAGCCACCCTCCACCCCACACCCCTTGGATAAGCTGTTCACAGCTCTGTCCCATGCCCTGTCCCGCCTGGGCAGTGCCTGCCCCTGCCCCAACCTCACTCTCTCCCTCACCACAGGCGCCTCAATCTGCAACCCCCTACACCACTTCACTCCCCCCCTCCAATAGATTTACCAGCTGGATGTTGTTCTCATTGCTGCTAGACTGCATTCCTGGCCACGTGCATGCTGTGGCTATGCCCATACATGCAACATTTATCAACAATATTATTGCCCACATTAGCCAAAAAAAAGCTGACTGCTGATAATGTCAATTTTCCTTTTTGCTGGTGTTCATATGATATGAAACAACATATCAGTGTGCCTCTAATGATAATGTGTACAGATTTAAGAAAATGCTCTTCAATTGCTAAACTTTCTTTTTGTTTGCCCTTCCTAAAAAGGTTCACACCTTGGTTGACAGGCAAATAACTTTCAACTCATACCTTTATTTTTGGTTTATTCAAAGCTGGTCCCTTTTGTACATAGTGTCGTGTTCAGGTTTGTTTTCTCTCTCCTTTATGTTTTCTCTCAACTTAATCCTCCTGTGAACTTCAGAACCTTGAGGTTGTTTCAAAGTGAAGGTCTGAATGAGGAATTTTAACCTCCAGGAGAAATAATAATACTTGGTACAGTCTCTACAGAAGTCTTCCCTAATCTCGTAACTCTGATGGGATCTGGATCTGGGTTTTGGATGGGCAGATTTTCACAACAGTAGACTGACAAACCATTGCAAACAGATAAATAAATTATAGACTGCTAATTTCAATTAAAGTAGTTGCAGTCTAATATGCTGATCTGGCAGCCAGGAGAAAAAGAAAAAAAATTACTTAGTGCCTTGATTTACATCAGGGGTGTCAAGCATATGGTCCATTGGCCAGATCCAGTCTGTAAAGCTGGGTCATTCTGCCCACAGCCTTGCTGGGGATGACTTTCCCATGGCTGTAGCCAAGTGCCAGGGTACTGGAGCTCCAACAGCACCATGAGAAGAAGCCTGATGCTTTGGTGCCATTTCCATGGTGGCAACTAAGAGTCAGGCATGTTGGATCTCTTCTCATGAGGTCCTGAACTGGAAGGTGGTGGTTGCAGGGGTGGGGGTGTCTGTGGGCTTGATCTGTCTGTGTGGCCAGCCATGTGAAGAGCAGCTCCCTGTAGGTAAGTCTATGGAGCAGAAAGAGAAGGGGAATGGGAGAGGGAAGGGGCAGATCGAGGCCCCCACAATGAGGGGCAAGAGTAGGGGAGGGTCTGAGGGTGTTGCCCAGCCAGGGTGGATCATGGGATATGGGGCCAAGGTGGGGAGTGGCATAGAGCCATGGGTGGCTCATCCAAGGGTGTGGGGGAGTGGCTCCCCGTCACTTGACACCCCCCACCCCAACAGAGGCATGGGAGGGCTATGTGCCCTCCCGTATCTGTGCGTGCGGTGGATGGGGGCTACTTGCTGTGGGCTTGGGGCTTTTTGCTCTGCTGCCTCGGCCCCAGGAGTCCTATGATGGCCAAGTGCTCCCTGCCCATCCAGCAGCAGTGGAGGCGGCAAGTTGTGCCTCCCATTGCCAGGTTGCCAGGAGACATGCAGTTGGTGTGGGGCCCCCAGGGCAAAGGCAGCAAAGCAGAGAGCCCTGAGCCCATAGCAGGCAGCCTACATTCACCCTCTCCCTGCTTGGCTCTCCTCTAGTCATGCCTGGGGGTGGGGGGAGAGGGGGCAGGGAGCAGAGGTAGGCATGTTCCATGCCATTCCCAGCTTGGCTGGAGCCATTCAGCCTCCCCTGTGTGGCATGGAGGCCTGCCCTGCAGAGGGGAAGGAGCCCATCTCCCCCACTGAAGTACAGCTCTCAGGATCTGTGCAGCTCCCAGGACCAGGGGAGAAATGGTATGACATGGTTATCATGGAGTGTGGGGGGGCTTCCAATTTTCTGTTTGCCCAGGGCCCCAATACATTTTAATCCATCAGTGCCTGAACCACTCATTTGACTTGTGGGGCAAATGACTTTCACACCCCTGAATTCCACGAGGCACCCTAGATCTAGGCCCCAAATTCAGGATTGAGGAGACCAGGCTGTTAATAAAAGAGACACCAGCATTTTCCTTCGTTGAATATTGGATGTGTACCTTTCTTCACATATTTGAGGAACTCTTCCATGTGTTGCTGTCTAGACCAAGTAAGGCAAAAAAGACTTAGGTGATAATGCTTCTGGGAAGTCACTGCTTCTTAAATGAGATGGAGCTTACTGCCCAAGCAGAAGCCTTGTCAACTCTGTCTCAGCCCACAAATCTGTAGAACAGAGAGCTCTGCCTAGTCCAGAGCACAAGCTTTGGCTCTGTGATCAGGTTCTCTGATTTCGAAGAGCATGAGCCTGGCACTGGGGCTTACATTCAGGGTTGTACCAAGCCATCTACCTTGCATATTTGCAAGCACAGGCACACATGACTTATTTCTCAGCAGCTGCCATTCTACTTAAGGAGGTGGCATAAGCATCCCCATAATAAGAATGAAAACAATGCTGTAATATTAAAAGAAATATTTCAGTGCTAATGAAGTAGGCAGATTAAAATGTTGCAACGTTAAATTACTGGAACTTCCAATTTTTGCTTAGTTTCTTACAACTTTTCACATCACTTGATAATTGCACCTATAATTCTACTCACTCATGTTTCTCTCTTTTGAAGATGAAAGAGCTCTCCCATGTGCCAGCACTGTTTCACAGTTAGTGCTATTCATCAACTAGCCTGATGGCTTAATGTTGTAGGCAACCATTTGGTGCACAAGGCTGACTGCCCATTTAAATTATATTTAACATTTTCTCTCTGAACCATTACCCTGGTATTGTGAAGAGACCATTATATTCAATGTAATTACTGCCCAATTATCTAAAGCAGTGGTTTTCAATCTTTTTCTCATTTGTGGACTCCTAAAAATCTACAAATAGAGGTGTGGATCCCTTTGAGAATTTTGAACAGTGGTGCAGACCCCTTTAAAATATAAGGGTGGATATTCACATACTTTTGATTTATCACAGTCATCTTGCATGGACCTGTTAGACATAGTCTACTGACCCCCAGGGATCTGCAGACCACAGGTGGAAAACCACTGATCTGAAGTGACTAATGCTTTCCTTCTGGGGACATCTGAGGTTTCCAATACTTACCTTGTTCATTGCCTCAGCTATTGAATCTACCATTCCTCCAACCAAGCCCACTTCACTGGCAGCTTCATTCAAGGTAACCATTATATCATCCACAGCCTCCTTCATCAGCTGGGCAGCCTCTGTGATAGCATCATGAGTGTGTGATGCCTGTACAGGAGAGAGTAGGGAGGAAGAGAATGTTAATGTTATTGGCAGCAACCTAATGGTGGTTTTGAAATCACATTTCAACCTACAAATGGAGAAAAGTCAATTAGGTATCAATATTGAATTAGAACCTTTATAGAAGCAAATGCTCACTCATAGTATACACAGTGATTTCAAAGTCTTTTAAAATATAACATGCCCTTCTCCCTAAAAGATTAGGAAAATGATCATCACGTAATTGCAGGAGAAATACACAGAGAAGGAAGGATCATGAAACAGTTTCCTTTTTAAAGCACAGACTATAGGTGCAGAAAAGACCTTATTTCTACACTTTGTGTAGACTCCATAAATTGTAATGCCATGCTGGTCTAATTCACTTCCATCAGCATCATGATATGCAAAGGGCACTGGGTAAACTACAGTTTTGATCATTTCTAACAAAATCTTTGATACTGCAATCTGTATTAAGACCCCTATAAACCAAAGGTAGTATAGTAAGTAGTGTTTTAATATATCTAGTTTATGCCAAAAAGAAATAAAAAAAAAAGCATTACCAGAAAAAATATTTTTTAACCAGATGCTGGGTGTGGAAATTGTCATGCACATGTGCAATTAATAAAGTATTCTGTAGGAGTTAAGACTCTTGAGAGATTCTTTAATGACTATTTCTTGACACAGGTAATTAATCCAGACTTCAGTAATCAAAAACCCTCATCATTTGATTTGGGCCAAAGCAACAAGCGCATTTTGCTATTCAAGTGAACCATGTAATCAGTGAAAACTGAAAATTGAGGCAGAAATACACACTCTTTTCTTTAACTCTAAGTGTAAAAGAAGAAGAAAAAAACCTAAGGCAATGAGTACACTTCTTCTTTTACCATTTATAGATCTCAGGTGTAGAGTAAAATTATAGTATTTTTAGTTTGTCAGTTATAACCTGAAGAAAACAACAAGTTTTAATATAAAATTTAACCATGGAAATTATATTGGGCTAAGTTTTGCCCCGCCGCCTGCTTTTGTGTAAGGATCTCACAGTAGATTTTGCCCACGGTTTTAGATGAGAAATATTTGGCGCATGTAGCACTTTGCATTCTTAATTATTGTTTGAACACTGGCTTATTAATCGTTTAAATGTCCTAGAATGGAGGCATTACACTAGTTTTAGGAGTGAAGGAGTAATTTGTCCTGCATCAAAGTGATACAAGCTGAAACAATACTGAAGAATTTCTGGCTCCCACTTCTAAAAAGGTCACACCTGAAACATTTTAGCTAAAAGTAGTTTCAGAAGAGAAGCATTTCATGGCTAGTATAATACCAAGTGTATGTTTTAAGCCAGAGGTGGGCAAAATGCGGCCCGCAGGCCAGATGTGGCTTGCCAGGCCATTCCATTTGGCCTGTGGGACCCCTAAAAAATTTAGAAAATTAATATTTATCTGCCCCTGGCTGCCTGTCATGCGGCCCTCACTGGCTTGCCAAAACTCAGTAAGCGGCCCTCTGCCTGAAATAATTGCCTGCCCCTGTTTTAAGCTGAAGCACAGAAATACATCTTTTGATCTATTTCTAACATAAGATAACAAACTAGTTAACTTACACATGCGACTCAATTTGAAATGCTTTCCATCTTCCAAATGGCCCAGCAAATACTGAGTTTTGATTGTCCACCATAACCCAGGCATAATAGCTGGAACTGACAGAATGACTGATACATATTTATGAACTGCATAAATGAGTTGGGGTCTGCATCCACCTTATTTGGCACAGGCGCTCTCTCTCAACTCATTGGAGCACACGCCCAGTTTAGGTCTCAGGGCGTGTCCTCCAGACTTGGGTGTTGGGCTGTGTTTGACCCCAAGGGAGGTCCCAGAAGTTGCCTGCCACAACTGGATCTTCCGTTCAGTAGCGGGACTCCCCCTTATGGGAACTTGTGAACTGAGCACTGCTTCTTGCAGTGGGGCGTTCTTGGGGCTCCACCTCCCCTACACCCCAGCCATACGCCAGCCTTCAGGTCGACCAGGTGATGGGTCGCCAGCTTGCTTCTTTGGCGTTCCCCCCCTGCTCTTGTCCTTCCCTGCACGTCCCTCTGTGTCTTACTTCGCCCTGGGTGCCTATGGGGTGTGGGACCGGTCTTGCCTCTGCCTCCGCCTTGACCCTATTTTTGAGCCGTTGGGTTCTGCGGGACCACCTTTGTTCTTCTTGATCCTTCGGGTCAAGTGGGGATGGTTCCCCAGTTAGGGCTCTGCGTGCCCCTTCAAGATAACTATGAGAACTCAGAAAAGAAAAAAAAATGGTAGAGAAGAAAGGAACAGTAGGGGTTCGGGCGACAGCCTGCCCCACTCATGAGTCTGGTGTCTATGGTCACCAGGATCCCTCGACGCTGTCCTCTTTGACCCAGTGTCTTTGACTCAGAGTTTACCCTTTTAAGGAGGGTGGGTTTACCCTTTTAAGAAGCAGGGCCCACCCTTCTGGTGGGCCCCTGTCTGGACTCCCGCAGATTTCCCGCAGCAACGATCCTGGAGCCCGGGGGGCAGTGTCACCCTCTCTCCTGGGTTTTGCTGCCGCCCCCTTTGCTTCCCCGCTGCCTGCTTTTAAATCTGCCGGGAGGCGGTTTTTGGTGACATCATCTGCCAGCATTGCTCCCAGCCGCAAAAAAAGCAGCTGATGAACTGTGCCGGTGGTTCTTCTTGGCGCGGTGCGTCTTTTCTGTTGAAGGTAAGTAAGCCCCTTCCTTAAGGCTTTTTCTGGGGGCTTACCCCAGCCTTGGCTCTCGCCATGGGAGGAGTTCCCGGGGAGTCCGTTTGTGTTCCCCTGGGACAGGGTCCCATCTCCCTTTTACACATGCTGTTAACTTCTAATAAAACTAATGGCATTGACACAAAAGCTTCTTAAGAAAACACTGCCCGCCTATCTCCTAAGCAGCCTGTAGATAATGAAACAGTTTCTTTTACATAACCAAGGTAACTGATTAAAGTTTTGATTAGTTTCCCAATGTCTTGACTAGTTTCCCAGTGTCTTGAGTGTAGAGAGAAAATCATTACAGTTTAAGGAAAAAACAGCTACCAAATTTTGCTGAAGGAATTATGTCTTGAAAGCAAGCAGTATAGTGCAGATGATTGGTTAAATCCAGGAAGGAACTTCAGATACATTTAGTTTCCGAAACTCCATCCTTTGTGCTATAATGATCTTCTTGTTTCACTCAATTTAGGGAAACCTTCGATGACAGACCAAACATCTAGGCACTGGATATTTGGTATCTTGCAGGGATATGAAAGAATTACAAGTTAAAAAAATTAAAAGTTTAAAGATTTGTCCAGCTTGGTAAAAGTACCAGAGAGCAGTTCCTTATTATATATATTGTTCCTCCTATGTTTTTTATTCAGGCAATGCAACAGACTTATAGGATATATTCACAGATGAGTCATGAATTAAATACCTATTTAACATCATCAACTACTAAGGATAGTGTTTGTATTTGCCTATTGTTTTGGTCCTAAATCATAGACATAGCTACTGTGATCATCCGGATCAGTAAGTTCATTTGTTAATCAAGAGAAAGAGGAGGAAGGGGATAAAGTTGGTTAATATTTGTTAAGCAAAATGGGATGATTAGCAATAAGAGTAAGCACAACCAAAGGAACAAGCTGTCATACAAACACACTTGCTAATAATCTTAAAACACTGTACTTTGATATTTATAGTCTAAATACATGATCAGTAATATACAATTGGTATTGAACATTAACCACTTTAAATTACTTGGTTAATATAATACAGTGCAGTATTTTATAAATCAAAGGAATTAAATGGTTATGCAATAATCCTACACTTAGTTTATATTGCCCTGAATTTATCTGACAGTTTCACAGGAACAAGAATCTCTCTGTGTATAAAACTGATGAGATGTGAAATGGTGATTGCAGGCGACTATCCTAAAGGCAGTCAAGAGTTTGTAAAACCTCCATCTAACATATGAAAGGTAATGATCTGAGAGGATCACAGATTTCAGTATGAATGAGGTCAACTGGTCAAATGAAGACATAGCAGAATAGAACCTGTAATATAATTTATCTCCATGAAGGGAAAATGGAAAACTTTTCAACAGGTAGAGGAACAGAGAAATTTCTTATGCTTTCAGAAACAGAACTTTCCTCCTCTCTCCTCACAAGAACACCTTTAGAATAAGGTGGATGACAGAATTTGTTTTACTGATTCATACAACATGATGAACAGGAAGTCTAAATAGCATAAAGACACTATTGTAAACCACCCCTTTTTACAGCAAGATATTGCCATGGTGCACCTATGTCTGCCAAAACACTCTGTGTACCAGGATTTCAGATGCAAGTAAGTGCCGTAGACACTCTGAAATCTGTGCTCTATGCACTCCAGCTGCTGGTGGATCCTCAAATATTCCAGCTAACAGAGAACTTATTACCAGTAAATAGAAGATGTAGCTAAAACAGGCTCAAATACTTTGAGCTGCTTACAGGTAGCCATTAGAGAATTAAAAGGCAAGGGGCTTCCAACTCCTTTGCCATGTCCTCCTGTCTGCAAGTTAGTAGGAATCACAGAGGAACACAAAGCAAGCAACAGGGTGAGGCCTTACCCAATTCTCAGTTTTCCAGTCCCAGTTACTGGGTGCCTGATGTCCAGCTTTCTCTTGAGCCATTTATGTTGACATTAACTTTGTGATCTGTATGAATTTCGTATTAGTATGTTCACATGTGTGCAGAAATTTGTAATGTATTATATATATGCTTCCCCATTTGCATTCTCCTAACAGATGTTTTTCATTCCAAAGCAGCCATTTGCAAGAAAAAAAGGTATGGGCTCAAATGGACATGGTGTTAGTAAAACCTAGGCCAGCGATTCTCAACCAGGGGCCCATGGCAGCCTGGGGTGCCTTGAGATCCTTTCAAGAGTGTAACAGCATGCCACTCAATGTTTGCATTGCTAGGTGTACCAACGTGACTCATAAGCTAAAACCAGAGATTTCAAATAAGAATTCATAGTTTTAAAGCATTTTGACTGGTTGTGGACTTTCTGGGTTCTTTGCAACAGAAGAATTACTCTATTATTTGTATGTAGTGAAAAAGCAAAAAACAAATGAAAGCTAAAAGCTGGTATTTTATGCAGGGTGCTTCACATCTAACAAGGATACCTCGAATCTAAAAAAGTTGAGAACCACTGCTTCAGGCATTTATAAGTTTTCAAAACTAAGATTCCAGGAATAAAGTATTCCTAAACCGGTGCTTGTAGCTCCAAACTCCCTCCCTATTACCCAACAAGAGCACCTTCACAGAGAATGTACAAACTTCTATTTAGGGGAGTTGTTCACCAGCAAGATTTGTTTTCAAATTATATTTTAAATCAAATGTAAAACAGAGATAACAATGCACAGAGGTAATTGTCTGTTCTTGTTTGTATCAACTGCAGTGCATCAAAAGTGACATGCTGTATGGATAAGTACCTGTAGCACTGGAGAACTCAAGGCTTATTTTTGGTTCATGCACTAAGTACAATGATATTCTTATTGCTTCTAAACTATTATTGCCTTTGGAATTATTTTATAATCGAGTTCCTTCTTAAAAAGAAAAACAAACCCATAAATGTAGCACAAATTTTGAGTGATCCACTGAGTTACCAAGTAGGAAAAGTGTAAAAATGTATTGGGTATTTACAGATTATAGATACAATTTTGGCAAATTATCTGAAGTTCTAGTTCAAGAATCTGTTTGCCTGTCCTTGATCAAGATGATGATGGTGGTAAGAAAACAAATGTAAACTACTTGTCAAAGAAATTAAACTAAAAAAATAGATAAATAGAACTGTATACGATCGGTATAATACAAAAGAAGCTGTTAATGTAAATGGTATAAGCATTTTTCTACATCACATACAATTAAGCCCATGCATACAAGTTTAAAATATTATTCTTAATAAAGAAAAGCTCTTCCTTATGCCACATACGTGTCAAAATGTATTTTGTGATCCCTGACTGCTGACATATTTTGCAATTAAAAAGAAAAAAAAGCAACCAACTAACTCTCAGGAAATCAGTGAGCACACAAAAGGACTTTCCTTTATGTAAATAAAATTATCTGATGGCAAAAATACAGTCTTATTGCCCACTGTTATTTTCTAGCTTTTGCTGCAGGATTGCAGGATACACTTCAGGATGCTGTTTCAAATGACCTTTCTCCTTTTCTTACACACAAGTACTGTACCTTGGGATTTCCTCCTCCCTCTTTGGCTGCGTACAGCATCTGAAGGGCAGATTCTGCTAGTGTCTTGGTCTGGTCCAGCACAGTCATTTGTTGTTGATGATCTAACATCTTGGATGCCACGCCAACTGCAGCTAAAACCAGAGGTTCAAAATAGCTTGCCAACTGCGTAACCTAAGAAAGCAGAGATGATACAAGACTTTCAATCCAGTTTCTTTAACAGTGGAGAGGACAAGAAAATCTCTTCCCAAGTAACATCCAGGACAGCATTAGTACTTCTTTAAGCATAACCTGAGCAGCACACTTTCATGATGTATTAGAACTGCAGGAAATGTAGTTCATATGTTTTCCTGGGCTACTCTCTCCCTTTCCCAGCAGTGAATACTGTGATAAAGCAATGCTGCTAGATGGGCACAGCTGACATGAGACTCTGATGTCAGATCCAATTGTTTTCAAAACAGACTGGGTTCTCAACTATACAGGCAAGGATCTGTTACTAAATGCTGGAATTTCTCAACTTTGGTTACAGACAAAATATAGTGAAGTGATATTGAACTGCAAATTTCAAGACAATTTATCTTTGAACACGCCAAGCAGTTACTGGCTCTGTGGAGATACAAACGCAGTCTGAAAGCCTGATTTAAGTTGTGAAGAGCCAAATAATTTAGTAACATTTAAGATGCTGTGTTCTGATGAAAGCTAGTATTGCCTCTGCACATAGGCTTTTACTTTGCCATTAATAAGCATTTCCATATGGCAGCAAGGTGACCCAATCATGTAGATTCTTTTAGTTGTAAGGTAAACTCATTGGAGGCTGAGTTTTTATTCTGTATTTAAGTATTGTTGGAGTGATGCTGTAGCTGTTACAGTCCAGGAATTAGGCAAGGATTTTTTGGGTGACATCTTTTATTGCACTAACTGCATACTTGGAACGAGGTTAGACAAATTTTCAGATGCAAGACATTCTTCATCTGATATTTAGAATCTCTTCAGAACCTCACACAGTCTTTTCCTTTTCTTAAGTTCCAGGACCTTTTGCTGCTGACGGCTTTCTGCTACCTTCTCATTAGTAGCCATTCAAAGCAAATGAGATTTTACTAGGTGTGCAACAAAGTTTTACAAAGTGATTCAAATATAAAACCAAACCAGGTCCCATTTCCAGTCCAGACACTCAAAAAGAAATAGGCTTTAAGTCTCAGAGGCTGAGGAAAACAACTAGACATTTGGGCTGCTTACTTTATAGTAAGATATCCCTTATATAAGCATGACGAAACACCAGACATGACAAGAAGAGCAATGAGACTATCTAACAAGAGACATCTTTCCCATTTGGATGTGAGAGGTTCTATATACAAAGGCTGAATCCAAATTCTGATACCCATAGAATCCAAATCCTCTAACAATCAAGTCAATATTAAGTATTTGATAAATAAAAGCAGGGGCTGGCTTCAGCAGCATTCACACTAGGAGACTCTGCCTGCACTGCAGTCAAGTGCCTGGTGCTTAAGGTGGAGGAGGAGCTCTCTCTGCACAATACCACAGTGCGGCAGGACAGATTCTAGCAGAGGGGAGCTCTCCCTGCATGATGCCACAGCCAGGTGGCAGGGAGAAGTAGTGCAGGGGGTCATGTCCTACAGCCTGCTGCCTTAGACCCAAGCTGGGTCACTGCCCTGCCAGAAAATGCTGCCAACTCCCGACTAAAAGCATTGGTTAAATACATGATTGTCCAACAATAACGGAATGGCATTGCTATGCTTATACATACATCCAGAAACGTTATCATGGGAATACAAAAATGAGGAAATACTGCTTTATTTCTGCTTTTCCCACAGTAAATGTACTGACACAGAAATATCTGAAATGTCCTGAAAACATTTAATGTTCTCAGAAGTAAATGCATTTTAGAATAGAGTTATAGTTAACTTCTAAGAAACTGCTAAAAGCTTCAAAAAAGTTGGTTTCCTATCATGTTTATTATCCTGGATTGAGCCCAAGAAGGATGAACACATTTCATACTCTACAGTTCAAAACTACTGAAACAGGTATAGCACATTTGAGTACAAACTTCTTAACTTTGCAGTTTTGGAGGCTGAATCCACACCAAACCTTTGCTTGCACTATAAGTCTGAGTCAGGGTTTTTTTTGCTGTTTTTTTCTTTTAGTTAGAGCCATAGCAATTTTCAAATTGCTACACGCTATGGGGATCGCTCTGTAACTCACCCATAATTGGATTTCTGAGGGAGAATTTAGCAGTCCATCAGGCATTTGCAAGGGCTAAGTTACTGAAGCATGAAAAATCAACTACACAATGTGTCCTTTTTAGCTTTCAGTGGCTTTTGTAAGCACATCTGTACTGATATTTTAAGTCTTCTAACAACAATATCAATAGTTATGTCAAAAAGCCATGTAAGCCTTCTTCCCCTGGGACTGACCACCTTTTAACGACTCCAGAAGCCTCTATCAGTCCTAAGGCAGGCAAGGTTCTTTGAGTAGATGTGATATCTTTTAGTAAGCAGACCAACTGAGTAGTTGGAAAAAAAATTCTTAGCAAACTTTTGAGTGCAGTCACCTTTCCTGTCTATGTCCTTAGACCAACATGGCTACAACCAAAAACCTATCGGCCCTAAGACACCAGCACAGTAAAAAGCAAATCACTCCCTTCTTAAGGTGTCAGGAATACAAACGGTAGAACCTTCACATGTTAAAATGCAGCATTTAAAACTGCGAGGGCTAATTTTTTATAACATCAAACAGTGATGCAAATTTGATTTAAACTTCTGAAACCTCCCTAAAATTCAGAATGAAGTCTGAATCTCAGTCCTCAGTTCACCCAGACACTACCAGAGACTGGAGACATTATGGCGCTTCAAAGCAATTCAAGAACACTTAGTGCTCTTACACGCTGTATAATTAGACAGGTGCAAATAATTTTTGTCTCCAGCCTGAGTTTTCTGTCTTCAGCAGTCTAAAATTATTTTCCCTTCATGACGTTTCTTGCATTATTTCTTTAAATAGCACAAAAAAGCTATCTATATGTTGTACCATCTATGACAATCCTATTGTTGACACAGGCATTTCTCTGAGGTCTAAACATTCAGGACTTCAGCAATGTCAATAATTATAGGATCATGTACCTTGTGTCCCAGCTGAGCTGCCTCTCCTCGAGCTGCAGTAGCTATGGGATCAATAAGGTGTCCTATTTCCTGAACAACTGATGTCAACTGCTCCTGTAAAGCCTAATACAAAGAGAAATTAACAATTCATTCACCGAAGCATACCATTTCATAAGATAGCATCACACCAGCTAAAGCGCCAAGGCCTCTGTTAGAACTTACATACAAGCATACGTGCTAAGCATTGTCCATTTCTCTGCATTAATAAGCTCCATTAATAACCCACAACGTACATTCACTGCTGTATATACTCATGAAGTGAGTCTGGTTAAAAAAGGTCCCTCTAGCTCTGACTGATGGTGTGAGCTCCTGCATCTCTTTCTAGTTCCAATGGTTGTGTGACAAGTGGTGCCTTTTCCTATGGCCATGTGCAGATGTTCAGGACTGGTGTAGTCCTGGTAGAAGACAAGTGTGCAGGTGTTCAAGCTTTTTCTCCTGGAGCAAAAACGCCTGCTCTGGGAGCAAAACAACCTGTGAACAACCAGCGTGAAATCACTTTAGTGGAGTTTCTTCCAGGAGACTGAATAGCTGCATGCCTTCCTTCAGCCACTCCTCTTGGCCCCCAGGAGGAGATAAGCCAGTGGAAAGACTCCTGTGATTTTCTGAGACTGGGGTCACCGTGATCAAGAGAAGTTACAGGGAGCAGCTGCTCAGCTGGGTGGTAGGGGTAACAATTTAACAACTGCAAGGGCTGAGAGCAGCCAGTCATGTGGAAGCTTTCCTCAAGCCTGGTTAGCCTGGTTTCTGGGCCCCACCTCCCTCCCACTCTTCCCCTTGACCCCTGCTGCCCAGCCGAGTGGCGTGGGCAACAATGGGAAGCCAGCAAGGCTGGGAGCCAGCTTTGAGAAAATGTCTGCACCCTTGGTTTCTGGCTCTGCCGGCTTTTAAATCATCACCACCACTGCTCATCTGGGTGATGGGAGTGGCGAGGGGAAGCTGGGGTGGAGGTGGGGTATGAGCTGAGCTTTGAGAGGCTCACTCTAGGGTAAGACCCCTACCCATTCACACTACAGTCCCAGGTGTTTGGTGTGGATGGGGGGTTGCCCCACTGCTCCAGTTCCTTGGGAAAAGGAAGACTGGAGCAGCCCATGCTTTCTCCAGACTGGTCTCACCCCAAGTGCAAGGAGCAGTGGAGAGAGGAGGTGATTGGCAGGCTACATGTCTGTACTGCTCCCTTTCCTGAAATCATTTCTAGCCATGGGCATTTTCTGCTGCTAGAAATGAAGGTTTGTATATGGCCTATTAATGAACACTGTTAACCCATTCAGGAAAAAAAAATCATCAGGATTGTGGATCTAAATATGGAACAGCATTTTCAGGGCAAACAGTATAATACACAGAGATTTGTTGCATGTATTGAAATTAGAAGCAGAAATGTATTGATGAGAAAAGGAATGGAAAAATATGACATCTGTGTGGGAGATATGGTTTGATCTCCGAAGTACAGTGTCTGGGATATAAGGATAAGGAAGACCTAGCGTTAGAAATGCCCACACAAAAGCACCTGCTTCTAATTCAAAGGCAAACCATGCCTTGGCAGCCAGGATTTAGCTCATCCTGTGAAAAAAAAGATGAGCTGATTTATACAATTTCTTCTATTTACATATTGTTTTAAGTAAGGCTGGGTTATTTAAGCAGTATTTTTTTCAGACTTAACACCATTGAGTAAATGACACAAAATGATGGGTTTTTTTTTAAATGGGGAGGGTGGGGAGTGAAAAAAATGTAAACACCTTTTGCAGTAACTTGCTTTGGGCAGTCCAGTTTTTCAAAAATATTTCCACTTAGATTAGAGTATTAGTGCTATATGTAACACTTATGGCTAGGTTGAAGATACATTATTTGCATACAAAAAGTCCACAGTAATTTTGGGAAACATTATGCCATTATTCACTGTGCATCTGATATTGAGAATTTGGCATTCAGTCATTAGCTCCCCCAAAGGAAATCACTGAAAATGGTTCTTGCTTCAGTTAACTAAAGTGTGAAATAGGAACAGTCACAACTTACTACAGGAAAAGAAATAAACTTTGGATTTCTGGCAAGTGACCTCATCTGGAAATATGTAATTTATGTATTCAGTCTTAAAAGATTTGCTTAGCTCCATTAGAATGTGTTACTACAGGAATACCTGGTAGGAGAAAAGAAGCTTGCTAAAAACAAGTGTTAAAGACCCTTTGTAACATGCTTCAACTAAACCCCTCATTTTGCAAAATACCAAGTGAGAGAGGGACAAGAAAAGCTTTTGCCTGTTAAAGAAATTTAGACATGAGTGCTCAGGTGTAGAGTATGAAAGGGCTCTGACATTCAGATTCTAAATACTAAATTTTCAGGAACAAACTAATGTTCAACACTGTTGTCCTTCAAGCAGCCCCCAGCCAACTCTAATTAGCAAAAACTTTTTCTCTGTTACATCAGGAAAGGAACTGGGACAATTTTGTAGGTGTCGTTTTAAATTAAAATAAGTTATTACACTTACTAATTTATTATACCACTTTTGGCAGGTAATTCAAGGATTTTAAGAGTTATATTTTCAAAGATAATCTCAACTAATTTTCTAATATGTGTTGCAATTGAAGAAGATACTTGGCCATTACACTTATGCAAATATTTATGGATATATATTGGAAGGCCACTCTTCTCTGGCATGCCAATTGAGTCAACTGACTCTTTCCAATAGCAGATAACACTGTTGGGCAAGGACTTTTTACAGATGAGTGGGAGTCCCATGACCTCCATTTGACTGGTAATTTGAGAGAAGTATGTCATACCATATGCAATTCTAGCTATACTAACTACAATTCTGAGCCAAATGTAAAGCTGATTTGTGTATGAAATAAGGAAAGGGATAATATTTATTATTAATAAGGAATCTTGCTTAAAATATTAAACCTATTAACTCTTTCGAATGCTCTTTAGATGCTCTAAGTAATGCTAGTAGCTTTTTGCTCAAGAATATATTTGCTCAAGAATATATTTGCTCAAGGTAATATATCTTAGCTTGAGACTGAGCTATTTTACTACTAAATTACAGTATTTGATCAATGCACTATTTTTTTTTTAAGCCTGGAAACATTTAAAAATAATGTCCTGGTGCTTCCTACAATGAGCTGCTATTCTGAATCTCGCCATGCATTACCTAAATGCTTATTAACTTTTTTCCTCCTTCTCTTACACTCTTATTTATGATTTAGCAAGCTTCACTCCCCAACATGCAAATGTTAAATACCTATACTGGTATTTTGTCTTAAGACTTCCAGTTTATGTCGTCTCAACAATGGTTTCTGTGCCATAGAGTCCTGTAACATGACCATTAGCAACCCTAGATCAGGCAAGAAATTAGTTTCCTCCCATGCTACCTCACCCCTATATCAGAAATGTAACATACATTGAGCCAGCATGGATTTTGCCACATAACCCTTTGGTGGCAATACTTCTCTCAGGAGAACTCTGTGCTGCCTCTGCAGAACTCCCAGCTCCAATATTTATTTTTGTTTTGAAGAAAAGTCTAGTGTGGTCAGTAAAGGTGAACACTACTCTTCCACAGGGTAGTCTTTCCTTACTTCAACAGAGATGTCATCCCTTGTAGCCAAGTTCTGACTGACTGCTGCAAGAGAAGCCTGCTCAATGTCTCTGATACACCTGTTGATTCCATCAATGGAGTAATCGCATTCTCTCTGACCAGGGGCCTTGTCCCTGAAACAAAGAGGATAGAGTTATTCTGAGGGTGTTGGAGAGACTTATTTATTAATGTGAACACATGTATCTTATTAATTAAAAACATGCAAGTCATGGGGAACAAGAAGGGCAGCAGGGAGAAAACCTATATTTGTAGTAACTAAGAGGCTTGATACACTTAGATAGTGAGACATTTTGAATATTTTATGGGAAATAAATGGCAGGCGTGGGAAAAGAAGAGACCATTTAAAGATGTACAAACATTATCCTCTCCCAGATAAGTTAGTAGTAGCACCACCCACCTCAGACAGAAAAGTCCTAAGGTAATCCTGGAATGGGACTTGAGTGGTGGGACAGGAAGAGATACCATAATCTCTAACTAAAGTAGCAACAAATGTGCATAAACAGAGATATCCAAACTTTAAGCAATGCAGCTGAGAAGAATTCCTCAAGGGTGAGGCTTCATTCTCAATTGAAAAGAAGTTTGAATGACTATCATCTACTACTTGTGCGGCATGTTGTTTAAACATAAATGTTTTAAGAGGTCAACATTTATCAGACCAATGGTCTTTAGTGTGCTGTTTATTCAGGTTCTAGTAAGGGTAGGAGTACACAACATAACCCTCCTTTTTTATGGGTATTTAAAGTTTTGTAAAAAAAAAAAAAAGTGACCTGACCATTGTTAAAATTAAGGAAATACATGTATTTACAACAACAATCTAACAAAGTAAACAGAGGCAACAGTAAAAGGGCACAAGTTAATTTGGATCTATTTTGGGTAAACATGTACTTTGCTTACCCAGAGCTTAAGGCAAACTCTTACATCTGACCAGCTTCGTCAGTGCATGGATTCTTTGTATTTTGAATACCAATATGCATATTTTAAACACGGCGTAATTTATGTCTATAATAGTACTTCTCCATTTGTTTGAACTGAATGAAAAGAGGAACTCTGCAAAAAGCCAGACCTGTGCAATCATCAGTAACAATTATATGCAAAAACAAATGGAGGGACCTGCGTATGATACAGTCTGAATGGTTTTCACAGCTGAAAAAGCAAGAGTGGCTTGGGCCATGACATGTTCCCCTTCCTTGCTCCATTTCTGGATACCTTTTTGGCATATTGTGGCTTAGAAATGGATGATAAAAAAGCTACAACACAGAAAACGTACCTAATAGAGGTGATAAGACTCTTAATAGAATCTGAAACTGTGTGCGAATGCCCGGCTAGTACAGACCAAGTAGGTGGGTCTTTTGGATTGATGGCCAATGAACGGGCAGTTTTGATCAGTAAAGATGAACTCTCCAACATTGTCTTTGCAGAAATCAAAATTGGCTCCTGTGCTAGAGATCCCTATGATCAAGACAGCAGCAAGTTAAATGTAGCAGAACATTAGACTTTACTTCAAAACATGCTACAAATGTTTGGACTTGTTTGCCCTTGATACAGCAGACACATATTGAGTAAGGAATATAATGCTGATCTAGTCATCTCTTCTGCACTAGTAGGGAAGAGATGTCAGCACAGCTATAGTGGGCTGAGGTCTGGTAACACAGATAAGCCAACACAAATCTGAATTAAAATGCTGCCATTGGAAAAGGGCAGACTTTTCCGTTTTCAGACTTTCCCAAATGACGAGGAGTAGTTGACACAAGTACCACACTGCTAGTTTATATCCAGAGACTAAATGCATTATATTCTTGCAACACTAAGATTTGTCTTCTTTGTGCAAGATTCAAGCTCATTTAAATGAAGGAGGGTAAAGCTGTCAAAACAATAATCATTCTACATTAGAAAATTCCAGGAATGGAAACTGCCAGCAATGAGAGACTTCAACTGCCTTTCAATCATGGTAAAGTTTTAAAACAACTTACAATTCTTGTAAGGAAATAAACCATCTTGAACACAGTACTTGCCAGTAAGATATACACACTATAATGTCTGATGTCCTGTTAATCTCTAGTTACTTTAGATTTACTTTTTTTTTGCCTGATTTGGAACATTAGGTCCTGAGTTAATTTTTAAATCAGATTAAGAAATTTTTTTTTATCATGCAAGATTAACTGTATGTTTTAAAAAAAACAGTACTTTAGAAGCAAACCTGTCTTGTGGGTAGAAATACAACTCCTTTCCTACCTCAGCACTGATCTGGGCTGGTATGCTGACAAATTCTGGATTTGAAGCAAATGCTGTCAGATTTTCCACAGCTTCAATCAAAGGAGCAGTTGCAATTCTACACTTGTTTCGGTTATCTTCAGAGAAATCACCATCCAGAGCCTGGCAAAGAAGACAGCAGTTACATTTTGGTTTGGACGGCCCCTCTGCTAAGCTTCAGAACACAAGTCGCACACTGAAGAAGGGAGGTTTAATTCATTGTTATTTTTTAAACTTACACATTTACGTACATATACGTTGGAGATATGCAAAGGTCCTTCAGAAACAAAGCTGAGCTTTGATATAACCTTTCAAAATGTCATTTAATGCAGTATGTTTCTTCACTTACTCAGGTGATTATTAACTAGGCGTGTTCGAAGCGGCTAATATTTGCTTCGGATTTGGTATATTCGGGGGACAGTGATTCGATTTGGTGATTCGAATCACTGTCCTGAATCGATTCAGTCGAATCTGATTCGGAAATTCAGCTGCTGCTGAATTTCCGAATCAGCCAAGTGCATCCCCTCCAAACCTGGCTATGGCTGCCCCACCTGCCCCAGTTCCCCAGCACACTGGGCACTGCCAGGCAGAGGGGGGTGATCCCTGCTGCCCCTC
>NW_017728996.1:43002786-43004538 GCF_001723915.1 Gavialis gangeticus | reverse complement strand
TATCTGAAGTCTGGGTCTTGCTGAGTTGGCAGAGCAGCCATGGGGGGCTAGGGAAGCAAGCAAGAGCCGGGGGGCTGAGAGAGCAGGTTGTGGGGGCTGGCAGGGATCCCCCCATGGTCCCCTCCCCCCCACCTTTAGTACTTACCAGCTTGGAGTCAGCTGCAGCTCCCTGCTGTAACCACCAGGGATTGCCTGAATCATCAAAGCTCTCCAAATCCTTTTGAAGATTCAGAGAGCTTTGAATCAATTTGGACCTTTAAATTGGTCCCCCGATTCAATCTGGATTTGGAGATTTGGCCACCGAATCAGGCCAAATCTCCCCCGAATCGAATCACCCCCTGAAGCTTCACACGGCCCTATTACTAACCCCAAAATGAGAAATAACTGCTACACAGGCCAGAAAAAGAGCTTAAAATAAGTTCTTTGATAACGCTCATAAATCATGTCTCAACACCTCAAGTCCACAAAGGTGGAAGTGGCTAAAAGTTGATCTTTTTCATGTCAGCTAAAATCTCTAATCCAGACGCTCACCTTCATAACTGTTATTACCTCATTTTCATACAAATGACTTAATCTCTTTCAGAATCTCACAGGAAATAGCTCAACTTGGAAACACCTTCTGTGTAATATAATAGAACTTTCATGCCCCAGGAGAACAGCTGTTTTTCCAGGAATTATGCAGCAGAACAGCTAATGGTTTCCACAGAGGAATTTGAATTCAGGATCCCAATATCCCTTACAAGTTTCATTCCTTCTCAAAGAGAGAAACTACTTCCTAACAGAAATCAGGTAGTTTTAAAAAAGTCAGCCAGCAATATTTTTCATTTGCAGATTTTGATTCTATAACAAGTATAAGCACTAGCACTGGAGTGTTACTGCAATCATGATAGTCCTGGAAATGTATACAAGGCAAGGGTTTATTTTGTGATAATTTTTTATCACTATTGTATATAGCTGGGCCAGCTGTATAGTTGGGAGAGCTACTGGACAAGATTTCAGGCACAAAGGAAAGTCAAATCTGAGTATTATTTGCAATAAATATGCCAAATCCTCAGGGGATCCAATCATTCTTTAACTCTATATCAGACGACTAACAGGCAGCTGTACAGGCCATCATTTAATATGCAAAAAAAAATTTAGACTTGGCCCACTTTTGAAATTTGTTTCAGTATAACTGTGCTAGCAGGGTTGTAATTTTTTCTCCTATTTTTTAAATTGTATTTATTAATTAATTCAACTCAATAATATCAAATTTAAGATTTAAAGATGCAACAAATCCCCTAAAAATATACATAAAGACAGATATTTATTTTCCATCAACAGTAGTCTCTTAATCAAAGTCAATAGGTCATCTCTATACACCATATTTACTTGATTAGAAGATGAGGTTTTCCCCCCCCCATTTAACATGAGGGAAAAAGCCTCTCACTTTACAAGTGAGTACAAGGTGGCAGGGGGCAGGCAGCTGCTGAAACTGGAGCCAGAGCCGCAACTGCTGCCTGCCCCCCACTGCCTCTGCACCCCGCCTCCCTGCTGCTTTTCTCCTGCAGCTTCCACCTCCCGTCACCCCTCTGTGCTGCTTCTCCCCCTCTGCCACACTCCTCCTCACCTTTGCTCTGCATCAGCAGGCTCTGTCCTTGCTGTAGCCTGGAACACGGGGCACATTGTGCTCCAGCCCAGCCTTGTAGCAGCAGTGCTGGCTCCATGCCACTACCACAGGGCTGGGGTGGAGCCATGCTTAGTGCCCCAGGC
>NW_017728996.1:42995659-42997786 GCF_001723915.1 Gavialis gangeticus | reverse complement strand
CCACTGCCCCACGCTGCATGGGGGCTCTGCATGAGCCCCCCTCCCCCCTTGCTCCCCCAGGCCCCTCACAGATGCCCTGCCCGGACCAGCTCTGGTCCTTTAAGAAAAAAAAACAAATGAGAAAAGCCCCACTCTTACCGTTCCTGCCAGTAGGGTGGCAATCCCTGCTGCCCCCTACTACCCTGCATCATGTGGGGGGCTCTGCATAAGCCCCCCAAAGCCCTGAGGCTGCTGCAGGAGCGGTGAGTCCTAGGGCTTTTCTCCGTTTTTTTTTTTCCCCCCTTAAAAGGCCAGAACTAGCCCATGGTGGACACCAATGGGGGGGCTCCCCATGCAGTGTGGGGCAGTGGGGATTGCTCCCCCTCTGGCAGCACCTGGTGAGCACCAGGGCTTTTTTTTAAAGGCTGGGAGCTGGGGTGGGTGGGGCAGCCATGGGGGGCTAGGGAAGCAAGCAAGAGCCGGGGGGCTGAGAGAGCAGGTTGTGGGGGCTGGCAGGGATCCCCCCATGGTCCCCTCCCCCCCACCTTTAGTACTTACCAGCTTGGAGTCAGCTGCAGCTCCCTGCTGTAACCACCAGGGATTGCCTGAATCATCAAAGCTCTCCAAATCCTTTTGAAGATTCAGAGAGCTTTGAATCAATTTGGACCTTTAAATTGGTCCCCCGATTCAATCTGGATTTGGAGATTTGGCCACCGAATCAGGCCAAATCTCCCCCGAATCGAATCACCCCCTGAAGCTTCACACGGCCCTATTACTAACCCCAAAATGAGAAATAACTGCTACACAGGCCAGAAAAAGAGCTTAAAATAAGTTCTTTGATAACGCTCATAAATCATGTCTCAACACCTCAAGTCCACAAAGGTGGAAGTGGCTAAAAGTTGATCTTTTTCATGTCAGCTAAAATCTCTAATCCAGACGCTCACCTTCATAACTGTTATTACCTCATTTTCATACAAATGACTTAATCTCTTTCAGAATCTCACAGGAAATAGCTCAACTTGGAAACACCTTCTGTGTAATATAATAGAACTTTCATGCCCCAGGAGAACAGCTGTTTTTCCAGGAATTATGCAGCAGAACAGCTAATGGTTTCCACAGAGGAATTTGAATTCAGGATCCCAATATCCCTTACAAGTTTCATTCCTTCTCAAAGAGAGAAACTACTTCCTAACAGAAATCAGGTAGTTTTAAAAAAGTCAGCCAGCAATATTTTTCATTTGCAGATTTTGATTCTATAACAAGTATAAGCACTAGCACTGGAGTGTTACTGCAATCATGATAGTCCTGGAAATGTATACAAGGCAAGGGTTTATTTTGTGATAATTTTTTATCACTATTGTATATAGCTGGGCCAGCTGTATAGTTGGGAGAGCTACTGGACAAGATTTCAGGCACAAAGGAAAGTCAAATCTGAGTATTATTTGCAATAAATATGCCAAATCCTCAGGGGATCCAATCATTCTTTAACTCTATATCAGACGACTAACAGGCAGCTGTACAGGCCATCATTTAATATGCAGGAAAAAATTTAGACTTGGCCCACTTTTGAAATTTGTTTCAGTATAACTGTGCTAGCAGGGTTGTAATTTTTTCTCCTATTTTTTAAATTGTATTTATTAATTAATTCAACTCAATAATATCAAATTTAAGATTTAAAGATGCAACAAATCCCCTAAAAATATACATAAAGACAGATATTTATTTTCCATCAACAGTAGTCTCTTAATCAAAGTCAATAGGTCATCTCTATACACCATATTTACTTGATTAGAAGATGAGGTTTTCCCCCCCCCATTTAACATGAGGGAAAAAGCCTCTCACTTTACAAGTGAGTACAAGGTGGCAGGGGGCAGGCAGCTGCTGAAACTGGAGCCAGAGCCGCAACTGCTGCCTGCCCCCCACTGCCTCTGCACCCCGCCTCCCTGCTGCTTTTCTCCTGCAGCTTCCACCTCCCGTCACCCCTCTGTGCTGCTTCTCCCCCTCTGCCACACTCCTCCTCACCTTTGCTCTGCATCAGCAGGCTCTGTCCTTGCTGTAGCCTGGAACACGGGGCACATTGTGCTCCAGCCCAGCCTTGTAGCAGCAGTGCTGGCTCCATGCCACTACCACAGGGCTGGGGTGGAGCCA
>NW_017728996.1:42990195-42990659 GCF_001723915.1 Gavialis gangeticus | reverse complement strand
TAATTTCTAAGCTTTGCCTGTAACCAGGGAGCCAGCAAACAGAGAATGCCAACAGGGGACTAGTTTGCAGGCCAGTTTGTGGACAGGAGCACACACCATATAGGAATACATGGGAGCTTTTGACAGAGACTTCAGGTAAGTGAATGCAGAAGGGGTAGAAACTATATGGAAGGAGGAGATGGGAGGAAGGGGTGGTGAAGACCCAAGACTGTGGGGGGAAGTAGCAGCATGGATGGGGGGAAAAAGGAAGGGGCAGGGGTATCAAGGGCCTGAGGCTGTGGGGGGAAGCACAGTGGGGGGGTATAAATGGTGGTGGTGGGGGGAAGATGGGCAGCAGGCCTGTTATTAACCCCAGGCCCCCTCCTCCTCTCACTGCCTGCCCCCCACCATCTGCCTTGCTACTCCCTGCCCACCACATGCTCCCCTACTGCCTGCCTTACCACCTGCCTGCAGACTGCCTTCTA